>NC_086446.1:522513319-522848319 GCF_028390025.1 Pseudophryne corroboree | reverse complement strand
CTATGGCTTTGACATGGATCATATTATTACTCGTAAAATACCCCCATGTACAGCAGAAACTGCAGGAGGAGATAGACAGAGTGGTGAGTCAGGACAGGTTACCCACTGCTTGAAGATAAAGCCAAGATGTCTTATGTCCTAGCGTTTATCTACCAAACACTGCGCTTCAGTAGCTTTGTGCCCATGACTATCCCACCCTCCACCGCCTGCGATGTGACAATTGATGGCTTTTACATACCCAAAGACACTGTGGTATTTATCAACTGTGGCTGAGCTTCCAGCAAACCCCCCTTCCCCCCGAGTTACAGTACTGTAGCTCTCTGCTGCAGAAGCTCCGGCGGTCGCGATCGCGGCTTTTGCTGAGATGGAGACAATGCTGTCTCCTTCTCAGTAATAACACATTTGGCTCATCAGGGGGGGTTTCCAGGTACTCAGAACCCCACCCTGCATGCGCTACTGACCTGGTGTAGTGGCGCTACAGTGTGGCGTAATTTGAATAATGGAGACTACTGTGCACCGTAATATGAATTGGTATTATTTTGTGGCCACACCCCTTCCCCATGAAGCCATGCCCCTATATTTTGCCGTTTCTTGCACACAGCGCTAAAATGTCTAGTTATAGCACTGTGTCCCACAACTCTTAGAACAGTTCTTTTAGTCAGGAAACAAATCAGCTATTTAGGGAATAGAGTGTCTGTAGCCCTGCGCTGCAAAAAGCTGCTGGTTTTTGATCTATGGAATAACCCTCTAAAATTCCCAAAACATAAATCTATACACACAAAACGATAAAAAACTAGCGCTGTGCTTGTTTTAATAATTTAGTTTAAAACATTCATAACTGGAGAATCCAGAAAACATGTAGCTTCATCCAGTTATGTCTTCAAACGGTCCCACGTTATTGAAAAGACACTTACATTTAAATTCAATCCCACGTTCCTATAAAGGTATCTTTTACACCCATAGACAGTGACTGTAATTTGTGTCAAAGACAAAAACGCTGTAGGAATCACACTTACATTGACTTTCAGTCTGCGTGCACTGAAAGGTTTCTTTTAGTCCCCCGCACAGTGTAGACAGAAGGCAGGAAACCGGTGTACTTAAAAACCTCACAGATTTATTCATAAAAGCATCAAGAACATGGATACAGCAACAGAACGTCCCACAGTCAGAGGATGATCGTCACGGCATTTAACTTCAACGCGTTTCAAGGATTTCTTTCCCCTTTGTCAAGAATACTTCTTGACAAAGGGGAAAGAAATCCTTGAAACGCGTTGAAGTTAAATGCCGTGACGATCATCCTCTGACTGTGGGACGTTCTGTTGCTGTATCCGTGTTCTTGATGCTTTTATGAATAAATCTGTGAGGTTTTTAAGTACACCGGTTTCCTGCCTTCTGTCTACACTGTGCGGGGGACTAAAAGAAACCTTTCAGTGCACGCGAGACTGAAAGTCAATGTAAGTGTGATTCCTACAGCGTTTTTGTCTTTGACACGAATTACAGTCACTGTCTATGGGTGTAAAAGATACCTTTATAGGAACGCGGGATTGAATTTAAATGTAAGCGTCTTTTCAATAACGTGGGACCGTTTGAAGACATAACTGGATGAAGCTACATGTTTTCTGGATTCTCCAGTTATGAATGTTTTAAACTAAATTATTAAAACAAGCACAGCGCTAGTTTTTTTATCGTTTTGTGTGTATAAATCAGCTATTTATTAACGCACATTACCATATATCACTAAAAGTCCATTGCACTTTCCTTTTTACTTCATTAAATTAATAATTTATGACAAGATGTGGGCCTTGATAATGGAGCAAAAGTATGATTGTTCTAATCAAAGGCACTCGGTGTAGCTGTGCAGATCAGGGTGTTTCTTACTGAAACTGGGCTGGGCTCACGTACCTCAAATCATACACAATGCAACAATAAGATTCTATGCTGTTGGACAAGATATTACAATGAGGATAAGAGGTGGTTGTGTATATTTATTGGGGTGTTGGTGTCAGGGGTATACTTTAACAATGCGAAAGTACTCAATATTTACACAGTATAATAGGTGTCTAAAGTCTCCTTGTGCTCCATCCTGGCATACTTTCTACAGGAAACGTAAAGTTAACTTCATTCCTTTATAATTAAATTTGCAATTGTAACAATGTAATAAATACACTCACACACAAAAGTGACACATGTACTATAGAAAGTCCTGTTGTCATTTCACTCTCGGAATTAATGTGAGGCCTAAATCAAGACAAACCAAGTACTGTAGTATTACAGGAGAAGAAAGGATACGTTGATATGAATGAAGAGAGAAGTCCTACACCAGGCTATTCACTATTTCCATTTTGCATGCTATCCTTTAAATCACTTAACTGGCATGGTCAGATGACATGCTCCGACCCACTGTATCCCCAAATTTTTGACGAGGAGATCCGTTCTGCAGATGTGCATAATATAGTATTTAAATATTCTAAAAATACTTTTTAAACTATATTAAATTAAACATTATTTAAAAAACAATGTTATGAATGGTTTTGAGGGGAAAAATCGTCAGTTAAGTGGTTAAAAAGTTGTACAGAGCATTTCTAAATAAACCCAAGTTAATCAATGAGAAAAAAACTATTATTATTATTATTATTATTATTATTATTATTATTATTATTATTTTTATAATATAAGAACTGTTAGCAGGGCCGCCTTAATAGCAGTGTAGGCCCCTGGGCACTGCAATGCAAAGGGCCCCCTATGCATCCTCCAGCGGTAGTGGGTGTTCTATCTTCCGCTCAGCATGTAGGACCTGGAGCAGTAATTTCTAATTACTCCTTTACTGCACAGATGGGGCGGGAGGGAGAACACTAACCTGTAGAAGAAGGCATTGTCCTGAATAAAGGGGCCCTGGTACATGACTTCCAGGGTGGTAGTTTAATATATAGGGGAGGGGTGGATAGTGGAGTGGGCTTTATATTCATCATTTTCTGCTGGGAGGGCAGCTTGCTTTACTGCATATTTCAAGTTCCTGGAAATAATTTATTAGTTTTGAATGGGATAAAACAAACTAGAGAGTCCCACCTTTCAGGAGATACTGGGGATCTGGGGATCAGAGTTCAGGAGCCAGAGCAATCCACCAACAAAAATATAAAACTGCATATTAGGCGTGTGGAGCTGGAGCAGGGAAGGTTGATATCTCCAGTTTTGAGCATAGCAGAGACCAGCTGCCAGTGTCCACCGAAAGGGCAGAGTCCCAGCTTTTGGAGTATACCCTCAGAAAAACTCTAAGTCAGACAGAACCCGAGATATTTGGCTGGTAAGAGCAATTAACAGGTTTGAATTGGTACCACTGCTTTGACACAGGATATCTCCGGTTCCCTAGGGCCGATTAAAAAAAAATCTGTTACCCCTGGAAAGAGGGGACCCTCAGCTATAATTCTTATACTCCTGGGGCCCTTGAGCAAGTGCTTATTGAGCCCATATGAAAAGACAGCCCTGTCTGTTAGTTTTGAATATGAGACTTAAGCTAGGTACACACTAGGCCAGGGGTGTGCAACATGCGGCCCGATCGTGCTTGGCCCGCTGTGCCCCACAAGAGTGCAATGAAAAGCGGCCCGACAGGCCGCTTGTCATTGCACTGCTCTCAGACGCGGCGCCGCTGAGGAAATCCCGGTCACGTCACAGGGTCAGCTGACCGGGATTTCCTCTGTTATCATGCGCGCACATTGGCGGCACGGGGGCGGGCACTGCAGTGAGCAGGAGCGGCGGCTGAGAAGCGGCGGCCAGTGAGGAGAAGAAGCGGCGGGCAGCGAGCGGGAGCAGGAGAGGCCACATCAGCAGTGACGCTAGGCGGCAGCAGCGGCAGCAGCGGCAGCGCGGATCATCGGACAGCGGGGATGGTCTGCCACTGTGACAAACAGGTAAACCCCCTGTCCAGCCAGCCCCTGGATCAGCGCTTAAGCTGCCATATAGGTTTAGGGGTGGGGAGGCAGTGGAGTTAAAAACTGCAATATGGGTTTAGGGGAGGGGGGGGGAAGGGGGGTAGGGACTGTCTGCCTTAATGTGTAAAAAGGGGACGCTGTCTGCCATAATATGTAAAAAAGTGGGACGCTGTCTGTCGTAATGTGTAAAAAGGGGACGCTGTTTGCCGCAATGTGTAAAAAGGGGGCGCTGTCTAACGTAATGTGTAAAAAGGGGACGCTGTCTTCCGTAATGTGTAAAAACGGGGGCACTGTCTGCTGTAATGTGTAAAAAGGGGGACGATGTCTGCCGTAATGTGTAAGAAGGGGGCGCTGTCTGCCGTAATGTGTAAAAAGGGGACGCTGTCTGCCGTAATGTGTAAAAAGGGGACGCTGTCTGACGTAATGTGTAAAAACGGGGGCACTGTCTGCTGTAATGTGTAAAAAGGGGGATGATGTCTGCCGTAATGTTTAAGGGGGCGCTGTCTGCCGTAATGTGTAAAAAGGGGACGCTGTCTGCTGTAATGTGTAAAAAGGGGACGCTGTCTGCCGTAATGTGTAAAAAGAGCACGCTGTCTGCCGTAATGTGTAAAAAGGGACTCTGTTTGCCGTAATGTGTAAAAAGGGGACTCTTTGCCATAATGTGTAAAAAGGGGGATGCTGTCTACCGTAATGTGTAAAAAAGGGCACGCTGTCTGCCGTAATGTGTAAAAAAGGGCACGCTGTCTGCCGTAATGTGTAAAAAGGGGGACGCTGTCTGCCGTAATGTGTAAAAAAGGGCACGCTGTCTGCCGTAATGTGTAAAAAGGGGGATGCTGTCTGCCGTAATGTGTAAAAAAGGGCACGCTGTCTGCCGTAATGTGTAAAAAGGGGACTCTTTTTGAGTATTTTGTGTGTGGTCCTCGAATATTCACTGGAAGTGTTAAGCGGCCCCCCAGCTGAAATAATTGCCCACCCCTGCACTAGGTGATGCTTAAATGCCGGCGATGAACGACTATATCGTTGAACAATATAGCGTTCAATGATATAGCACATACACACTGAACATTATCATTCAACGATAAAAATCAGTGTCGTCATCGCCGGCATTCCTGGACATGTAGCTCAGCCCAACATTGACGAGTTTAGCTGCATGTCAGCTCAATATTGGTGGTCGCTGAACGACATGAGATAGCATGCATCGTTCACCAATAATACCCCCATACACACTGGATGATATACTGTAAGTCTAAAAATAAACAATTGTTTATTTTATAGGCTGAAATCGCCTAGTGTGTACCCAGCTTTATTGTATAATATATTTCATATTTCATAAATAGTCTGTGTACATTAGCATCCAATCAATCAGGTATTAGCTTATTCCATTCTAGTATACAGCAACTAATAGCCAATAGTGGGTTGGGTGCCTTTTTTTTTTTTTTACAGCAGATTAGCGTTATTTTTTGCAACCTTTTTATTAAAGTGGCTTTAGCCACTCATGAACAAAATGTATTTAAATGATATTAAGGAGGATGAATTGTGCCGCCTGCAAATCTTAGAACAGTTCAGTTTATTCAGAAAATAATTCAGATGTTGCTTGCTACACATTGCCATTTTTCATCAAACGTTCATTGCACTTTTCAAAACGTTCATTGCACTTTTCTAGTCATCATATTAGATCAGTGTACAAAACTGACCAGTTAACAGCCACATAGCCTACTTCTATGTGTCCTGGTTATTGCAGTTCTGAAATGAGCCACAGAAAATTCTACTGAACCTCAGCAAACAGATTAGTTTTTGGTGGTTTCCATACTGTGTGGGTTTATAATGATAGTGTTCATATTTTGCTGTCTAAGAATAACAATACATCCTATGGAGAAAATATGGAGCTACCCAATCCCATGAATGTTTACAAAATAGGGCCTAATGTTATTGGCCTAATTCAGATATTCTGCTCATTCACCACATCACCCATGTACAGCAATGACTTGTCATACCTTCTAACATTCAAGACAGTCCAATCATATTGGAACTGCTACGCCTAGATCAGGACAATTGAGAGGTATGAAAACAGACGTCTTAAACTGTATTTTATATTAGTCAGTATATTCTACATTACACATTATTTCTCATTGCTATTAACATTACACAGATACATCAGTATTACTGGACACATTGAACTTGGATTCCATAATTACCAGAAACATTTCACAGAGATTCCAAGATTACCACACACACTCCCATGGACTCTACGATTAAAGCACACATTGCAAAGATTTCTGAACTGCCAGCCACTTCGCACAAGGCCCCACTGCACAAACGCCACTGTACCACACTTAATCTTTTTTGAGCATATATATATATATATATATATATATATCTCTCAGAGAGCGCATTGGTTTTATAACATTTATTAAACAATAAAATACAAAGAACTCTGCTTTGATTAAACACACACTTGTATAAAACACCAAAGGGTTACTTTGAAACACTGCAGTAAAGATTGTAATTACATAGCTACAAATAGTATCCTTTTGTGTGCACTTGGCAATCTTCCATCTATGGCCAGCTGACACCTAGATGGAAAGGATGTTTTAGCTCCTTTGTTATTATTTCCACTGTTGTACCTTAAATATTTGTAATCCAAACGGGAACAAATCAAAAGTCTCCTGTGTGTATTACTTAGGTGGATGTAGTTATGGCATATATTGAGAGACCTGTTCGTTGTTATTGAACTCCGTTTTTTACAAGTGCAGACTATAGATTAATATTTGTACTTGACTGTATCAATTTATAACACCTGGGATATTGTTCCTTAGTAGGCACAATCGTGGAAATTATTGCTGCCAAACAACAGGTGATGGGTATATGTATGATCTCACCTCCCCACAGTCACTTACAGGTGTATGGTTCCGTGTCAAAAAGCAGTGCCCGGCTGCGGCAGCACGCCGCTGGATGTACCTTTCGCTGGAGTCGCTTGATTACCAGAACCTGTCACCTTCTCCTTATCCCCGGCCGGGGTCAGCGTTGTGTTTGTATAGGTCGCGGTGTCCGGCTGCAGCTGCACGCTATCTTTGTATTTTATTGTTTAATAAATGTTATAAAACCAATGCGCTCTCTGAGATATATATATATATATATATATATATATATGCTCAAAAAAGATTTAGTTTAATTCATTTTAGTATAACTTCAGAATACTAGGTGGGAGCAGCTTATATGTTTATAACTTTTTAGAGTGACCAGTTATTTTTAAGAAATACTTTTTAAAGAGTTATTAGTCCTATTATTGCGCCTGAGAGTATATACACAAGCAGACCTAGATAAAAATGTATTTTTTAATATAAAAAGAAATTCACTTGTTCGTATGTGTATATAGTACCTGTAGAAACGGAAATATATACTGTACCACACTTGCCTACTTTTGAAAAAGTATGTCAGGGAGATGTGAAAGTAACACCTATCAGCGCGGATGCGTACTGCTACATCTGAGAGGCGTGTCATGAAAATTACTTACATCCAAATGTAAATGAGCCCCAAAGTTAGTAAGATCTACTTGTTGGAGAAAAGACACTGATATTTTTCAGGATTTGTTCGTGTATTGTGCTTTACAAGAGGTTCCATATACTATAAGTGGCCATGAGAAACCTTATTTAAAATGCATGTAGCCAGAGGGATCATTGTGCCTTATAACCAATGCAGGGAAATAACACTGATGAACCCATTTGAATGTATGTAGCTCTAATCCCCCCCACCTCCGCCCGAGATCCCGGAGGTCAGTATTCCGATACCGGGATCCCAGCCGTCAGAATGGCGGCAGCAGGGTGAGCACTAGAAAGCCTTTTGCAGGCTCGCTGCGCTTGCCACGCTGCGGACTCGGTGGCCCGCTGCGCTTGCCACAGGTTATATTCCCACTCTATGGGTGTCATGGACACCCACGAGTGGGAATTTTCCTGGCGCAGCTGTTGGCATTCTCGGCAGTCGGGATCCCGGCGTCGGTATTCTGACAGCCGGGAACCTGACTGCTGGAATATTAACTACATCCCGGCATGCGGTATAAATGCTCCAGGTCCATTTAGTGCTATGAAAGTTACTCAGAGTTGTAAATGATGCTGAAACTCCAAACTTGGCACACGTCTTATAGAGGTTCTTACAGGTAGAGGACATCATTCACTACATCACCAGCACCCTTATTTCTTACCTCACACTAACAAGAGTGGGACAGAGTGAACCAGACTCCAGTGGTGTAGTATGACCAATTAGTGTGTATGGCACTGCCACTTATCACAGGTTGGGAGATACATATGTGGTTGCAAAATATGCCCCTATATATCTCACGGGCCAGTTGTAGGTTTGCCTGTTGCTAAGCCACTGCAAGAGATCGCCCAGTGTGCACCTTGATTTGTGCAAGTTCACCAATTGATTTTCATGTGATACATTGACTTACAGAGCTGGATATTTGTAGATGAGCAGAGTTTGAACTGACAGAGTGAGTAGCTTCTGAGTTGGGTGGAGTGAAAAATTTCCCAGTAATGTACGGAGTAGGTCTCCCTTTGCTCTTAGTTTTGCTGACCAGTGTAAACATTTTTGCTGAGTAAGATGATTAAAATATATCAAAGTGATCAAGGAGGAACAATTTTGGTTGCACATTTCCACTCTGCAACAGCTCAGAAATGGTGAAGACAAAGGGACACATACAAGTTGAACACAAGTTGACTCTAATTGCTCAAACTTTGAGGCAGATTCAATTAGCCACATGTTGGCCAAAAATTACATGGATTAAAAACCCAGGTTCATAATATTTTGTTATTCAATTAGAAATCTGTGGGTCTCAAAGTGAGTTAATGTGCATTTAATCTTTCACCTCCAGAGTAGGTCTGATTCAGAAGTGCAAGCAAATTTCATACACAGCGGATCTCTAAAAATATGCAAATGTTGCAGCCATGAGTGTTTGTACTGGGGCGACACAGTTTGATGTGTACACAGATGCATCATCGGACTGACATCAGTTTGCACTATCGATCACCTGTGAAAGCCTATGCTTGCCAGGAATGCCCACAGGAAGTAAGCAGCCTGAGCCATTTTAACTACGTACACAGATGCAGGCTCAGACACGCACTCAAAATGGTCACGACACACCTGTGTTTGACTCCGCCCATTACCTCCCACAAACACTCCCTATTTAAGTTGGCATGTGCGTGGTCCACCTCTGAATTAGGCCCATAGGGGGTCATTCGGAGTTGTTCGCTCGCAAGCTGCTTTTAGCAGCTTTGCACACGCTAAGCCGCCGCCTACTGGGAGTGAATCTTAGCTTATCAAAATTGCGAACGAAAGATTAGCAAAATTGCGAATAGACACTTCTTAGCAGTTTCTGAGTAGCGTCAGACTTACTCGGCATCTGCGATCAGTTCAGTGCTTGTCGTTCCTGGTTTGACGTCACAAACACACCCAGCGTTCGCCCAGACACTCCTCCGTTTCTCCAGCCACTCCCGCGTTTTTCCCAGAAACGGTTGCGTTTTTTCACACACTCCCATAAAACGGCCTGTTTCCGCCCCGAAACACCCACTTCCTGTCAATCACACTCCGATCACCAGAACGAAGAAAAAACCTCGTAATGCCGTGAGTAAAATTCCTAACTGCATAGCAAATTTACTTGGCACAGTCGCAGTGCGAACATTGCGCATGCGCAGTTAGCGGAAAATCGCTGCGGACACCCCTCCCAATTAAAAATAATGCATTTCAAAGTTTTTAAATAGTAAAATCTAGCCAATAAACGCATTTCAATTTATCTAGAAAGTAGAAAAATTTGTTAAATGATGTGGGAATTGTACATTGAGGTGTTGTGTTGATGGGAAAGGGCTTTTTCAACTTGCAGATGGGAGCTAGAAGTAGTTTTTGCAACTGTTTACTAAATTGTATATACTCATTCAGTGGGATATCTATAATGGGTGCAAGGTGTGCTGTGCACACAGACCCCTGGGTCCAGTGGTGCCCAGATCATACACCCTGCACCCATTTCTTCAATACCTACCCGTCTGGAGTCTCGCGGCAGCAGCACTGCACAAGTTACCAGGACAATGGCATGTGCCAATTTTCCCTTTTGTTTTTTGCTAGAGAGGAGGGGGCCCAGATGGAGACTGCACACTGGCCCCCTCTTCTGTTAATACACTCCTGCACACTCTGAAATATGACTATAGAGACATGTTAACACACCCCAAGTACTCTAAACACTGATATAATATTAATGGCTATCATTTGAAAAAAGCTGCAAAGGATCACCCATGTGATGCCATATTATCGCCTCCATTTTTTTTTTTAATACTTGCCCTCAGGAGTCCCGTGTTGGCAGCAGCAGTGCTGTAGAAATCACCGGGAAAATGTCACGTGGCCATTTTACCAGTGTTTCACGAATGCGCAGTAGGAAAATCACAGGGAAAATGTGCGCTGCACTAGACTCTGATACTGCGCTAGAGTCCCCTAGTGACCTAGTCCCCACAATCAACACTGCTGCCAGCTAGAGAGGAGCGGGACCAGATGGAGACTGCACACAGGCCTCCTCCTCCTTTAAGATGCCCCTGCTTCTTGCTATCTTCTTTGCCACTTTTATGGGTTTCAGGATGATTTCCCCACTCCTTCATGCACTTCACTTGGGTCGCACACTATAGAGTTAATGTGTGACGTGGGTGCAATGACGTTTCTAATGGATTTGCAAGGGAATCAGGAGTGCATTTCATGAAAATAGCTTACAATATGTGCATCAATGTAACTCCGGACTGCACTCTATGAAGCTCACAGCTGACTGAGGGCCTAATTCAGACCTGACCGCACAGCAGCCGATCAGATCTGAACTGCACATGCGCTGGCGTCACAATGCGCCGGCGCATGCCAGACAACTGACGGCTGTCTCAGTACAGCGATCGCCTCTGCCTGATTGACATGTAGAGACGGTCACTGGGTGGGAGGTGGCGGTCCAGCTGGGTTTGCCTGCTGTTTAGGGGGCGCGGTCCGGGCAACGCAGGCGTGCTCGGACCAATGGGGGGGGCTGTGTGACGTCACGCGCATCCGCTGTGACTCTCACAGCAATGAGTAGCTCATGCCAGCGTGCAGGAGCTGCACTGGTATGGAGCTACTTTTTAAGTACAAAAGCGGCAATGCTTTTGTACTTGTGTGGGGGGTCGGGCCTGACATGCAGGGCGGACTAGCCCAGTGCTGGGCGTCCCCCCGCATGTCTGTGTGACTGATCGTAGCTGTGCTAAATCTAGCACATCTACAATCGGGTCTGAATTAGGCCCTGAATCTCCCACATTGTATTATCAGAACTAACAGCATATGCAGTTATTTGTATCTCTGCTGTCAGACCCCCCTTTCTGTATGCATGGTTTCGTGGCCTATAAAGTACTTGCACCAAACCTATGCCTGGTGCAAAAGATCTAAACTCTGCTTAACCTGCAGTTCTGTCAACACTACCTATCTGAACTTTGTCTATGTGCAGACATCCTGTTACCACCCATTACATCCCTTCAACCGCACAGGGAGATGCAACTGAATTTTGAACGAGTTTGTTTCATTTGTGCTAACATATGGTCAGCTCTGGAGCATGCGCATGGTGAAAGCACACAAGACACTTACGCAGAACTGACTTGCATTCCATACTGCCTCAGCCCCTAGGTCATACTTACCTACTTTCTAGGTCTTGTCTCCGGGAAAACCCAGGAGAGGTGATGCTACTGGTCACCACAGGACAATTGCAGCAATTCACCGGTCCACTAGGCAAGGGTGCTACAAATGATACAATGTTTCATCATTTAGCCCTGCCCCTCTACAAAGAGCCGCAAATCCCAAGTATAATCTCCTTATCTTGCCTTCTTCACTTCCTCTCTGTGCTCTGTACAGTACACATAACATCACATATCTTGTCTGTCTTTACTCTCACACCATCCTGACACTTGCCCAACATTGCTGGGTGATCATATCATACAACCTATTAAGAACCTAGCAATCTGGTGGACCATTATGCAATAGGTAGCATCTATCCTTGTGTATCAATGCCTATTTCCCTATAGATTGTAAGCTTGTGAGCAGTGCCTTCCTACCTCTGTCTTGTCTGTTTTTACCCACTTTTGTTCTATTACTGTTCTAATTGTAAAGCGCAACGGAATATGCTGCGCTATATAAGAAACTGTTAATAAATAAATAAAATAAATAAATAATAAATGTGGGAGATCCAACAACTCGTCCGGGGATGCCAGGGACTACCCAACAATCTGGAGTGTCTTGCAACTTCTCGGAGAGTAGATAGAGAGTAGATACCCTAGGTCTCATCCTTTATTTTAATGGGGCTTGTTTTGTGCCTCCATATTGCACTGCAGCGGAGAAGTACATTTCCGATTGCAACCCCATGCAACATAATACAAAGTTCACCTTTGTCATTACTATAACAAAATGTTTGTTTTTCTGGGAAGTTTGCAGTAGATTCACTTCTGCTAAGTTCACGGTGCAATGGCACATATCTTCTGTAACTAGTCACATTCAGTCAGGTATATCACATACTTGCCTACCTGACCCTCAGTGGCAAACGCAGGATTTGCATGGGGGGGTTTCCAGAACTGGGCGGAGCCAATCACGGGGGTGGGGACTGAGGTGACCCAGTATATGCTGGGTCCGTAAAACTAGTGTGTCTGTGTGTGTGTGCGTATATATATATATATATATATATATCCAAAATAAACGGCACTCAGGGACTATCATATATGCAAACGGTGTATGTAAACGTTTTTCGGGGACACAGCCCCTTCGTCAGGATCACAAGACAATAACAGTTTGCATATATGATAGTCCCTGAGTGCCGTTTATTTTGGATATATATGGACTTTTTTTGAACTGGACACCGGGCAATTACCCTTTATTTGTGAGTGCCGGCTGAATTGGAGTTCTATATATATATATATATATATATATCTACACACACACACACACACACACACACACACACACACACACACACACACACACACATATATACATACACACACACACATACATATACACGGGTGGTCTTCAGTATGCCGGCGGTCGGGCTCCCGGCGACCAGCATACCGGCGCCGGGAGCCTGACCGCCGGCATACCGACACTTATTCTCCCTCGTGGGGGTCCATGACCCCCCTGGAGGGAGAATAGAATAGTGAGGCGCGCGTAGCGTGGCGAGCGCAGCGAGCCCGCAAGGGGCACATTTGCGCTCGCCACACTGTTGGTAAGCCGGCGGCCGGCCTCCCGGCGCCGGTATGCTGGTCGCCGGGAGGCCGGCCGCCGGGAGATCGTAGTGAACCCATATACACATATACATAGCATATTAAACATGCATACATATATATATATATATATATATATATACACACACATACAGTACACATATATATACACATGTATATATATATATATCATATGTGTGTGTGTGTGTTTATATGTATGTATGTATATATATATATATATATACACAGGGGGGTGGGGGATATAGCGACCGTCGGTGTCTTAAAATAGTTCAGTAAATGTGGATCTATAAAAATGTATCTAAAATGAGTAACCAGATCAAAAATGAATTTAAAAAAGGGAGATATTTATTTAAACACTAAAACAGACAATAGTTATATGCAATTACTAAAATTTAAGCAGCAACAATTCTTAAAAAATGGGATAAAAACAATAAACACAATGCTATAAATACCAGTTAAAATATATGTTAAAAATGTAAAACAATTTTAACTTAACTTGGTATGAGGTCACTGCCAGGTAGCCCAACGCGTTTCGTCATTTAGACTTCATCACCCCTTGATGAAGTCTAAATGACGAAACGCGTTGAGCTACCTGGCAGTGACCTCATACCAAGTTAAGTTAAAATTGTTTTACATTTTTTTTTTTTGTACAAACATTTTATTGAGTTTTCACAGTTGTACAGATTCAACAATACAAACGGAAGACATTCCTCCAAACTGGTCAACGTTAGCAGTTACAACATATATAATTTCAAGTGTTGATCGGGGAATGTCCGTTCTTCCAATCAGTTGAAAAATTTTATTACTTTAACCATTTGACAGACAAGACATACAACCAGACAGGAACACTTAGGGCCACATATAGGAAGGGGGGGGGGGGGGGGTGGAGTATAACCGGGGGGGGAAATAGATGAGTAAAAGCGGGAAAGCCTGGGATACCCGAGTAACATGTTATTGAAAACCTTTACTTTACATATGGATATGGTCTAAAACTCTTAAACTGTAGGTGCTAGAAGGAGATTGTGGGCGGGTGCCTGTTCCTAGTGTTGTGGGGGGGGTGATACAGATAAGGTGGATTATCTTTGGTTGCAAGAGTTACAGGTAGTCAGCAATCAAAGTGGGTTTTTATTCTGGACCAGTCCTGGTTACCAAAAAATAGCGAGAAATTACTTTTAGACTGCGGGTCCAGCGATCTTATGAATGCGTCCCATTTATTATGATATGTAGCGAGAGTTAATGGTTCATTAAGCAGCAGTGATTTCATATCAAAATACATCATTTGGAGGAGGCGAGTTTTCAACTCTAGAATAGTGGGAGCTGTTTTCTTAATCCAGTGCTTCAGAACTAATTTTTTAGCTAGAGTTAAAATAATGACCAGAAAGGGTATTCGGGCGTGCATGCTAGGTCCCAACTTCCATTTGTCAAACCAGAATAATAAGCAAGCCTCCGGGGAGGGTAATAAAGAGACATTGAGAATTTCATTAACATATGTTATCAGCTTGCACCAGAATCTATAGATTTTGGAGCATTCCCAAAAGCAGTGGTAAAACTTTGCGTTAGACATAGAGCATTTCAAGCAGATACCTGATTCCTTATCAGCCATGTGTTTCCTCTGGGCAGGTGAGATATAGGCCCTATGAATGAATCTAAAGTGTGTTTCTTGTAAATAAGCAGATTGCAGATGTTTTGCATATGTGAAATATCTTGTAAACAAGATATCTGGGCTCGCACTGAGAGAGGGTATATCTGTAATCCAGCTTCTAAGAATCTTATTTGAAAGCTGGGTGACCTCTGGTTTCGCGGAGATGAGTCGGGGGTATAAGTAACTAAGTCTATACCCAATGGATGGGCGAGCTTGTAAGAGTTGGATAATGATGTGTGTGTTGGCCGCAGTAGAGGCCTGTCGAGGGAGAGATTGAGCATAGTGTCTGATTTGGAGATATAGGTAAAACATGTTACTGGGAAGAGAGAATTGTTGCTGAATGTCAGCAAAGGGGATAATTTTCCCACCTGGGTCAAAGACCTTGTTCACGAGAGCCACACCTTTCCTCCTCCAGACCCGGAAAGCTGGGTTGTTCAGGGAGGGGGAGAAATCTGGATTACCCCACAGGGGAAGATAAGGAGAGTATCGAAAGTCTCTTTTTAATTTCTTGTGGAGGCTTATCCAGTTGGTGTAAGTGTCATGGAAGATAATATTTGTATAGACTGAAGGTGGTATGATTGAGGACTTGAGGTGTAGTAGAGCGGCGGGGGAAAGGGGAGCAAAAATGGCATTGTCCAGCGCCACGTCTGTGAAAGTGGAATCGTCTAGCAACCAATCACCAGCATAACGGAAGAAAACCGCAGTGGAGTAGGATTTGAAATCAGGAATCCCTAGTCCTCCTAGTTTCTTGGGCAGCATGAGTTTGGTCAGGGCTATTCTAGGGCGCTTTCCATTCCATAAAAAGGAGGAGATGGCAGAGTTGATGGAGAGAATATCACCATTGGAGAGAGCTACAGGGAGCATTTGGATCAGGTAAAATATTTTGGGGAATATAACTGTCTTGACCGCCGTCGCCCTTCCCAGCAAAGAGAGGGGCAGAAGATTCCATGCCTGCATTAAAGCTGTCACTTTTTGAATGATGTGTGAGAAGTTTGCCCTATATATATCCTCCACTTTTCTAGTGATATGAATCCCTAGATATTTAAATTGGGACAAACTAATCTGAAATCGGGAGAAAGCAGAGGTTGATGTTAAGTCCAAGGTATATGATCCTATCGGCATTAATTCTGACTTTTCTACATTAACTTTGTAGCCGGAAACTGCTCCAAAGGCTTCTATCAGAGTCATAATGTGTGGAATTGAGGTGAGTGGGTCCGTGACAAAGAGTAACATGTCATCTGCATATAGTGAGACTTTTAATGTGTAATCAGAGATGGTTATCCCTTTAAACCCCTTTGAGTTGCGTAGGTGGATGGCAAGAGGCTCAATAGCAATTGCAAAAAGGAGAGGAGAGAGAGGGCAACCCTGACGCGTGCCCCTGTGTAGGGGGAAGCGGTCCGAGATCTGGCCGTTACATAATATTTGCGAAAGGGGATTAGTGTATAGGAGTTTAATATATGAGATAAAAGTGGCGGAGAACCCAAAGGAGGCCATGGTTTTGAAAAGATGTGGCCACAGAACCAGGTCAAATGCCTTTTCTGCATCTAGTGAAAGGATGACCCCTGGTGGGGAGGTGTCTGAGGTGTGTTGTAAATGTTGTATTGCTGCAATGACCTTCCGCACATTCAGGACTGAATGTCTACCAGATATAAACCCAGTTTGGTCTGGGTGAATTATAGACGGTAGTACCTTTTTAAGCCTTTCAGATAGGATTTTAGTAAGAATTTTATAGTCCGAGTTCAGCAAGGAAATCGGCCTATACGAGGCTGGTAGGGTCAGATCCCGGCCTGGTTTGGGTAGTACTCTGATATAGGCAGCATTAAAATATAAAGGGGCTTGTCCTGACTGCAGTATGTGGTTAAATACTAGTACTAGTGTGTCCTGAATGTACGGAAGCATCAGTTTGTAGAAGCTGCTACTAAATCCATCAGGGCCCGGGGCCGTTCCCTGCTTTAGGGAGCCAACCACGTAAGTGACCTCCGCTAGGCTTATGGGGGCTGTCAGCCCTGCATCTACCGGTGCATCTAGCTTAGGAGGGGTAAAGTCAGAGGCTGCGTCAGAGGCGAGTAAGTTGGTTGAAAAGGAATCATTCCCAGGGGGTTGAGCAGGGCCCGGGGAGTAAAGGGTAGCATAGAAGTCTTTGAGGACAGAAACTATTTGGGTATTAGAGGATGTCATGGATCCGTCAGCTGTCTGCAAGGGGTGGACTAGAGAGGATGCTCTGGTCCCGTTTAGCATATTAGTTAGCAGTTTGCCAGACTTGTTACCAAATCGATGGTAGCGATAATTGACCGCATATAACGATTTATTACCTCTGGCGTTTAGAAATTCATTAAAGTGAGTCTTGGCATTGAGATAATCTTGCTTATTGGTTGCATGGGGAGTTTGGCAAAATGCTGAGTAAGCAGCGGATAAACGACTCTGCAGTAGTAAGTAGGTGGCAGCATATGATTTGTTTAGCCTTGAAATATAAGACAGTATATGTCCCCGTAGAACCGACTTAGCTGCTTGCCAGAAAAGTGGAGGGTTGTCAGTAGCATGAGACTGATTGTTTTTGTAGTACTCCTCCCACCCAGTCCTAAGCATCGCTTTAAAATCTTGGGATGTCAAAAGGTGGGATGGAAAACGCCATATTATTTTGTTAGGGGGTTCGTCTGATACATGTAAGGCGAACCATTGTAAAGAGTGATCCGAGACAGAGATCGGCTCAATCTCCACTGAAGAGACTCTCGTGAACAAGGACAGTGACAGCAACAGGTAATCTATGCGTGATAGGGTGTGATACGCTGCAGACATACAGGTATACATTTTGACTGTGGGATTTGTGGTTCTCCAAATGTCAACTAGGGATAGTTGTGTGGAGAAATGGGGGATACCATATTTGGGGAGCGTAAATGTGTGTGAGGGGGCAGACGATCTGTCTAGGTAAACATCTGAGACGAGGTTGAAGTCACCACATACTATCAGACCATCATTCATGTATGGTGTCAGTAGTGTGATTAGTTTATTAAAGAAGTGTCTTTTGTATACTGTCGGAGCATATATACTGCATAGCGTGTATTGTTTGGAGAAAAGAGTAATGTGAGCTAAGACATATCTACCTTCTGTGTCGGGAATCACCTTACGAAGCTCCACTGGAAGATGACGTTTAATCAGAATGGCGACACCGCGTGACTTTGAGTTGAAAGATGCACTGGCTAGTAGCTTCCAACCTAACATTTGTAATTTCAACATTTCCGCCTGAACCAAATGTGCCTCCTGCAAAAAAACAATGTCTAAATGCAATCTATTACAGTACAGCAAGATTTTCCTTCGCTTCGCTGGAGAGTTGAAGCCACCTACGTTTAAGGATCCAATCTTAATTTCAGCCATTACATATACACATGCGTTTTAATTTGAACTGTGAGGTATCCCGGGTGAGATAAAATATGACCGGTCTGAGGAAGAGGGGAAACGCTGGGGAGGAAACAAAGGGGAGGGGGGGACACACAAACAAAGACTTAACATTAATGAACACGACTAGCGCGTTCAGGACCGATATGCCGGGTTCCCATAGCTCCCGGGAGCCTGGGACAAATAGGCGCACCTGTAGGTGCCGAGAACAGAACAACATAAACCCGGAGCATTACTCTCTCCGTGCCCGGAGGGAACAGATATTCATGAACCTCAATTGCGCATGTGAGAGATGGAGCTAAAACTTCATAAGAGACTAAGCAACCTAAAACCAAACTTCAGAGTCACCGAACAGCAAGCTGTAAGTTAGGACTCTATGCAGTCGGTGCGCAGCATTCGTGAAGAGACAATTATTGCGGTTTCATTGCTTCAGTTAGTATCAGAGATGTCAGTTTCTGAGCGAGGGCGGCTTTCACATAGGAAATCTGCTGCGTCATCTGGAGTGGTGAAGTCAAAATGTTTATCTTTGTCGAAGATCCGCAATTTGGCGGGGTATATTAATGCAAATTTGATCTTGTCTGCTACAAGCCGGGTACAAATAGGGGAGAAGGCACGGCGTGCTTTTGTCAGTTCAGCAGAAAAGTCTTGAAATAGCCTAAGATTTTTGCCTTCCCAGTTTAGGACAGGCTGTTTCCTGGAGGCCCGCCATATTTCCATCTTATGTATGTAGCTCAGACATTTAAAGATGGTCACTCTGGGGCGTGTGTCGTTCTGGCGGGGAGTGGGGCCAATGCGATGCACTCTTTCTATTACCATTTCTTTACAAGCCTCTTGAATTCCGAGGAGGGAGGGGAGAGTGTTACTGACAAAATTCTCCAAGGAGGCCCCTTTCAGGGTTTCAGGGAGTCCCACAATCCTGATGTTATTACGTCTGGAACGATTTTCAATTTCCTCTAGCTTGTTAATACAGGCGTAGTTGTCTTTTTCCAGACGTTTTATCTCCCTTTGCATATCTGCCATATTGTGGGCTATAGAGCCTATTCTGTTCTCTGCAGTGGAAACCCGTGTATTTAAGTGCTGTAGCTGCGCTGTAATGTCACTCACCGCTTTTGTCAGCAACGGGCCCATGGTGGTTGAGATAGCGTCCACCAGGTCACCATAGAGAAGGGGGCTATCGCGGTGTCTGGGGGAGGCCTCCGGGGAGCCATCCTGCGTATCTGCTACTGACTTCTTGGACGCCGGGGAGTGATCGCGGGAGGCGCCGTCCGGCGCCATGGCTGGAGCCGCTCCTCTCTTCACTTGTAGCAGCGCCTGCTGCTGCGAGCGCGGCGGCTGCGTGGCTGTCATAAATTTGTCCATCTCAAGTTTCCTCAGGCGGGGAGGGTAGTGGGAGTGGAGATTGCGGAGGTTTGGAGGCTTAAAAGCCTTGTAAAAGAGGCAGAATAGCCGGGCACGGAGCGGAGCAGTGAGAGGGAGCAGCTCACTCCATGCACCCGGAACCGGAAGTCTCAATTGTTTTACATTTTTAACATATATTTTAACTGGTATTTATAGCATTGTGTTTATTGTTTTTATCCCATTTTTTAAGAATTGTTGCTGCTTAAATTTTAGTAATTGCATATAACTATTGTCTGTTTTAGTGTTTAAATAAATATCTCCCTTTTTTAAATTCATTTTTGATCTGGTTACTCATTTTAGATACATTTTTATAGATCCACATTTACTGAACTATTTTAAGACACCGACGGTCGCTATATCCCCCACCCCCCTGTGTGTATTATTCGTTGTTTCAGGGAACTACCATCCCTGTGTTTTGGGGGACAGCTGACGCCCTGTGCTAATCCCTAGGGAGTGTCGTTTACTTTAACTATACGTGGATCCTAGATCATTTGGTGTTGTACACAAGTGGCGCAATAATTTCCCCCCCTATTGTTGATATATATATATATATATATATATATATACATGTGTATATATGTAGGCACATGGATATATATGTACTATAATTAAAATAAAGTAAACTTTTATTGCACTTGCAAGTGCCACCAGGAAGACAGCAGGCTGCAGAGGACGCTAGACAGTCATTTATAATACTCATGCAGCTAAAAAAAAAAAAAAAAAAAAAAAAAAAAAATTTTTATTTTTTTATTTTAGTGGAGGGGGGTTTCTGGGTACTCGGACCCCCCCCCCCCCTGGGTGCGCCACTGCTGACCCTCTCTATGAGGGAGAAAATGCTCTGTTCCTGGACTTTCCTGGTAATGTATGATTGCCATCACCTGTGGTGAAACACCTTTCTTATCAATTAACTAGCTCACCACAGGTGATGGCAATCATACATTACCAGGAAAGTCCAGGAACAGAGCATTTTCTCTCTCACGGAGAGGGTCAGGTAGGCAAGTATGGTATATCATGCTTTCAAAGCTGATACCATAACGGCTGCAATGTGTGTATGCCACTTCCTTATTATTAATCAGTTATAGATAAAACAATAGTTACACATTAAAGTAGGTGATTAGAACATTTAATTTATTTGATGTTACAGAGACAGAAACATGTTTCGCTGACTGCCTGCTTTCATTCCAGCAACAGCTGGGCAGCGGGAGCAGATCTTATGGTGCCTCCAGGCTGTTGCTAAAATCTTCCACCTGTGTCCCTGACACACTGTGTACAATGGGCCTAATTCACACCTGATCGCTAACAAGCGATTTTTGCACTGCTGCGATCAGATAGTCACCGCCTACAGAGGGAGTGTATTTTAGCTCTGCAAGTGTGCGAACGCATGATAAGCAGATCTGTACAAACGTATTTTGGGGGTAATTCAGACCTAATCGCTGCTGTGCTTTTTCGTCGGTCTGAATTAGGCACTTTGTGCAGTCTCTGCGCAGCTCAGGACTTAATCAGCCGCTGCAATCACATCAGCCTGTCCGGGACCGGAATTGATGAAAGGAACCCTCCCTGAAAACTCATGGACACGCCAGTGTTTTTCCAGACACTCCCTGAAAACGGTCAGTTGCCACCCACAAACGCCCTCTTCCTGTCAATCTCCTTGCGATCGCCTGTGCGAACGGATCCATCGCACAAATCCATCACTGAGCGGCGATCCACTTTGTACCCGTGTGATGCGCCTGCGCATTGCAGTGCATACGCATGCGTAGTTTGGACCTGAGCGCCCGAAAACGCACAGCAGTGATCAGGTCTGAATTACCCCCAATGACACAGCAGTTCCTGGCCCCAGTTTATCAAACAATGCTAAATTGTGTTGTTCTGCTATTAAATACAGAGCAATTTAATTATCATTTTGTTACTCTAACTATCAATAAAACTTAAGAGGAGATGTATCAGACCTCTGAGAAAGATACAAGGCTTGATTCCGATTAGTACAGTATTACAGCTGTGTTATACATCTAAAATTTAAATGCACCTGTATTAAAAAGACGCCTCCTGCATGAATCTGCGATCCATATGCTGCGTCCGAAGATGCAGCATCAAATTGGCGCTGCCCTCGGTCAGTCTGCTTAACTCGAAGCGTACTCAGACTGGCCGTTGGAGTCCCTCTGCCGGTCTGGAAAGTCTTGGTTCGACGACACAGACCCTGGACTCAGCATGCCTACAAAAGGGGGTGACGCAACCATTTTGTGGCATGGTCACGACCAGTGCCGTAACTAGGCATTTTAGCGCTGTGTGCAAGGAACGACATTGGCGACCCCCCCACCTTATGCAAAACATGGGCAGTGCGCGCCGTAGGCGCGTGCAAAAAAATTAGGGGCGTGGCTTTATGGGGAAAGGGTGTGGCCATAAAATAATACCAATTCATACTACGGTGCACAGTAGTCTCCATTATTCAAATTACACTGCACAGTAGCGCCACTACACCAGGTAGAGCCCCTTGAACATATTACGGCAGACAGTCGCCCTTTTTACACATTACGGCAGACAGTCCCCCTTTTTACACATTACGACAGACAGCGTCTCCCTTTTTTACACATTACGGCAGACGTCCCCCTTTTTACACATTACGGCAGACGGTGTCCCCTTCTTACACATTACGGCAGACAGCATCCCCCTTTTTACACATTACGGCAGACAGTGCCCCCTTTTTACACATTACGGCAGACAGCGTCCCCCTTTTTACACATTACGGCAGAAGGTGTCCCCTTCTTACACATTACGGCAGACGGCGTCCCATTTTTACACATTATGGCAGACAGTGTCCCCCTTTTTACACATTACGGCAGAGTGTAGAGAGAGCGAGAGAGAGAGAGACAGACAGACACTTACCATCTCTCCCCGCTGTCATCTGCTGGGGCGGGCTGCGGCTGGGCAATGGAGCTGAGCGGTGCCAGCGGCTGGAGCATGCTTGCGGGTCCTCCCCGCTCTGAAGCTCCGTACAGTGGAGCTGAGGCGGCTTGCGGCTGGGGCATGTTGGCGGGTCCTCCCTGCTCCCATGCTCCGTAGTACGGAGCATGGTAGCGGGGAGGACCCGCCAACATGCCCCAGCCGCCTCAGCTCCACTGTACGGAGTCCGTACAGTGGAGCTGAGGCAGCTTCCTGTGCTGGAGCGGGCTGCGGCTGGGCAATGGAGCTGTACGGAGCTCTGATGCTCCGTACAGTGTCAAACAGGGCCATGACTGTGCGCTCCCCAGGGCTCTGCGCTGTGTGCGAGGCCCCACTCGCACACACCTAGTTATGGCCCTGGTCACGACTGAGCTCCCCGCTTTGTCCCCCAAATACCGCAGCAAGTCAGTCATGCTGTGGCTTAGGGGGAACTGCGAGCGATCATGCAGGATTCGTTCTGCACATGCGCAGGCCCCAAAACATTGGATTTGTACGTAAATCATTGGGTTTTCATACAAATCTGAATCATCTCGCATAGTCTATACAATGAACTTATTGGTTGTTATTGGCAACGTCTCCACTCTATTTTGATACATTTGATATATCTCATAATAAGGGCGGGATGTACTAAGCGGAAAATGCAGTAAATCCCCTTTTTACCACATTTTCCTGATGTACTATACCCCGGCCGGCAGGTGAGCACCGCGGCGGGTTTCACCAGCTTTTGCTGGCGATACCCCATAGAAGCTTATGGGCTTCTCTCCGCGACGCTGTGTGAGGGATCGGATCTGATCCTCCCAGCGTGCATTGCAGCTGCCCCCGTCACCCTGCACATGTGTAGACTGACTTCCGATGCAGAATCCCAGAAGTAAGGCTGCCGCTGCGCATCGTGGAGGAGAGCCTTATCGGAAGAGCTATCCTCTGCAATGCTGATCGCATATGTAAGTACATATGCGATCAGCATCGTGGCGCAGGGCAGCGATGTACATTAGTACAGCCCGCCATAAGAGTTAAAGGGTTCTATTTACTAATCCTTAGAGAGAGATAAAGTGGATGGAGATAAAGTACTAAACAATCGGCTCCTAATTGCCATGTTACAGGCTGTGGCCCAGATTTATCAAGCTTTGGAGAATGATAAATTGCACAGTGATAAAATATCAACCAATCAGCTCCTAACTGACATTTCTCCGGCAGGGTCCACAGGTTATCCACAGGATAACAATGGGACATGATGGAGCGACAGCGGATTGGCACCAAACGATCAAAGCTTTCTGGCTTCCCAAGATGCAACGGGCCCATCTATATATCCCCGCCCACTAGCTCAGGCAAATCAGTTTTTTGTTTGGTGCGGCAGGAGCCGGACCATGGTGGTCATTCCAAGTTGTTCGCTCGTTGACGTTTTTTTCGCAACAGAGCGATTAGGTAGAAAATGCGCATGCGCATGGTACGCAGTGCGCATGCGTTTAGTAATTTAACACAAAACTTTGGAGATTTACACAAGCTCGAGCGACGTTTTTTTCAACGCTCGAGTGATCGTAGTGTGATTGATAGGAAGTGGGTGTTTCTGGGCGGCAACTTGGCATTTTCAGGGAGTGTGCTAAAAAACGCAGGTGTGCCAGGTAAAAACGCAGGAGTGGCTGGATATACTAGCAGGTCCAGCAGACGTTACCAGGCTGTGGCCGGAGCACGGGGAGAAGGTAAGGCATCGGTTCCGTTTAGTAGATGGAATACGGACACAGCTGCACTGTATTGGGAGGAGACTACCAAACAGTATCTGACGTGGCTGCCACTGCGGGTGCACCAGCGCTAGGCCTTAGGGATCTTAGGCACCAGGAATAGTATGAGACCGCGATCCCTAGGGTTGATGTCAGCAGGGGGAGTCATGCGCTCTCCTGGTCGCCCCTTTCCCCGGTTCATGACCAGTTTCTGCCGAGTCTCCCACCATGAACTGTTTCCTCGCTTCCGTCCCAGACGTTACCATGAGGGGGCTCGGTCGCAGCATAGGTGGCTATGTGACCGATGCGTCTGTGTTCACTGAGCGCTACCACGAGGTGACCCGGTCGCAACATAGGCGGCTGTGTGACCGGGCGTCTGTGTTCACTGATCGCTACCACGAGGGGATCCGGTCGCAGCATAGGTGTGTGACCGGTGCGTCTGTGTTCACTGAGCGTCTGTGTTCACTATAAGTTCATGGAGCGGCAGTGTACACTAGTAGCGTCTGGATCCACTCAAGCGTTCACTAACGTATTGATCGATCCTGGAAGCGAGGTGAGTCTTCCTGTATCCCACTCTACTGAGTATGGGCTATGCAGCACTAAATCTCTATCTACTTTTTTGAGTATGAATAGTTAGATAAGTGCCTATTGCATATGAGTCTGTATACACTTACTGTGGTTTTTGACGCATTGCGTCTGAATACGTTAGATCTGTTCAAACAGGATTCAGTAATATGTGCTCCTACATACTTAAATATGTGTTTGCAGTTGATGATGTGCTTATATGACTAATATATAACATGTGACTGACTGCTAGTGTGATTGCTGACTTTACTATATGTTGTCAGTTGTTTTTTTCTGATCCTCAATGCTGGTGCATGGGTAGGGTCAGATTGTATATCACTTTAGAAGGTTAAAGTGATTACAGTCAAATTGTGTAGTACACTGTGAAAGTGCTGATTATGTATCATGTCTAAGAGTGGAAAAGGTGACAAAGGTACACTTACAGCAATATCAACACTCATATCATGTTTGTCTTGCAAAACTGTATTATCCTCTCAGGATCTGGTTCATATGGTTTATGTGCAAATTGTTTTGCTTTTCAGCAGGATACAAGGCAGATCCATGTACAACGTCAGGTACAGATGGATCCACCTTGGGTTATGTTTGCATAGACCTTGCCCAGTATAGCTGAGCGTAAAATTCCTACAGCTTCTGTACCAGGAATGGGGTACACTATTAACCCTTACATGCAGCTCCCTACCTACGGTATATAATTTCCCCCAGCAGCTTCTCAAATGAAATAAGCTCACAAACTGGTGGTAAGTAAATCTTCACCTTAACAGTCTACACATGAGAATTCATCAGAAGATGAGAATTCAATTTACTCTACTTCGGCATACGAAGAGGAGGAAGAAGGTCTCATCTCAGTGGATATAGGCCCTCATTCCGAGTTGTTCGCTCATTGCCGAGTTTCGCTATATTGCGATTAGTCGCTTACTGTGCATGCGCAAGGTTCGCAGAGCGCATGCGGTTAGTTATTTTACTCAAAATTTAGGTATTTTACTCACGGCATAACGAGGATTTTTCATCGTTCTGGTGATCGGAGTGTGATTGACAGGAAGTGGGTGTTTCTGGGCAGAAACTGGCCGTTTTATGGGTGTGTGCGGAAAAACGCTGCCGTTTCTGGGAAAAACGCGGGAGTGGCTGGAGAAACGGGGGAGTGTCTGGGCGAGCGCTGGGTGTGTTTGTGACGTCAAACCAGGAACGAAACTGACTGAACTGATCGCAGTGGCAGAGTAAGTCCCGAGCTACTCAGAAACTGCAAAGAAATTTCTATTCGCAATTATGCAAATCTTTCGTTCACAATTCTGCAAAGCTAAGATTCACTCCCAGTAGGCGGCGGCTTAGCGTGTGCAATGCTGCTAAAAGCAGCTAGCGAGCGAACAACTCGGAATGAGGGCCATAGCTGGGTTAATTAGAGCAATGAAAGCCATTCTATCCTTAGCCATTCTATCCTTAGCCATTCTATCCTTAGAATATACAGCAGAGCCTGTGTTAAAAACCAAGGAACCTGTTTTTAAACGTTCCAAAACAGTTAAGACTGAGTTTCCAGGGTCAGATCAGCTGACGAAAATCATGGAAGAGGCTTGGGCTACACCCAATAAAAAATATAGGATTCCCAAAAAATGGGATTCCAATTATCCTTTTCCAACTGGGGATTGTTTAAAAAGGGAGGTGGCTCCTAAAGTAGATACGCATGTGATTCGATTAGTGCGAAAATCTATTTTGCATTTGCCGTCAACATCATTAAATGATGTCACGGATAGGAGAGTGGATGGTTTCCTAAAAACCATATTTTCTCTGTCTGGAGCAGTAATAAAGCCAGCCATGGCTTCAGCTTGGTTGGCAAAGGCAGTGGCTGCCTGGGCTGATGCATTGGAAGGGGATTTTTCATTAGTTTCCAGAGAGCAAAAATCCCATAAAGCTCATATTAAACAAGCTGCAGTATTCTTGGAAGAAGCAGCATTAGATATGGGTACTATTGCTTCTAGGGCATCAGCCTCAACAATAGCTGCTCGCAGAGCAGTTTGGTTACGTACGTAAAAAGCTGATTCAGAATCCAAGAAGGTTTTAGAATCTTTGCCTTTTTCTGGAAATATTCTTTTTGGTAAAGAATTGACAGATATTCTGGAGTCAGAAGCAGACTCCAAAAAGGTCAAGTTTCCTTCCACATATATCTCCAAACCTAAGGGTTCGGCTTTTCGGCCCTTTTGGTCTCAAGGAAAAGCAAAGGGAAAAAGTGATGGCAAGCAGCCCCAATACAATAAGTTTGGTAAATAAAAAAAGCACTGGGCTACCAGAAGGCCGGCTTCCAAACCAGAAGACAAGCCATCAGCATGGTGGTGCGGACCTACACCTAGGGGATCCCAGGGTAGGGGGCCGACTTCTTCAGTTTGCACAGATCTGGCAGCAGTCTACAACACATGCCTGGGTGCAGGAAGCGGTATCTCTAGGTTATGTTTTTCCCTTCAAGAAGCATCCTCCTCGAAGGTTCTTCTGCACCAGCCCGTCTCGGGTAGAGACGAAGGCCAGGGCTTTGCAAGAAGCAGTTCAGAAATTTCTTCAGTAGTAATTGCAGCAGTACCCCCTGCACAACGAGGACAGGGTTTTTACTCCAACCTGTTTTTGGTTCAGTAGCCAAATGAGTAATTTCGTCCCATTCTCAATCTAAAAAAACAAATACATTTGGGTACCGCGGTTTCACATGGAGACTTTACGTTCCATAGTTTTGTCCATGAAGCCAGGGGATTATATGGTATCCCTGGATATTCAGGATGCTTACCTACATGTTTCTATAGCACTGTCCCATCAGTGTTATCTCAGGTTTGCTATCTTACAACAGCATTTTCAGTTCCAGGCTCTACCCTTTGGGTTAGCCACAGCCCCCAGAGTATTTACCAAGATTATGGTGGTTATGGCAGCTTATCTCCACAAGCAGGGGATAAGAATTTTTCCATACCTCGATGACCTTTTAATCCTGGCACAGTCACAGGAATTGCTCCTGTGTTGTTTCCAACAGACAATAACATGTCTGCAGAGGCACGGGTGGCTCATAAATTGGGCAAAATCATCTCTGGTTCCGTCACAACGGATGACTCACTTGGGGGCTGTACTGGATTCAGTTCTGCAGAGAGTATTCTTACATCGGAACAAGATATCCAAGGTACAGTCAAGGATTCAGGACTTGTTACACAGTCAAAGGATATCCATTCACGCAGCAATGCGAGTGATGGGTTTGATGGTGTCAACATTCGACATGGTGGAGTATGCACAATTCCACTCAAGACTTCTGCAGCGTCTGATTCTTGCCAAATCGAATGGAGTACATCAGACAATAAAGAAACAGACTGTGGTACTTTTGGTAAAATACACAGGCAAAGGGGGTGCAGATGCACTAAATGATCATTACAGTATAATAAAATATAATATGTCATAAGAGGTTGTTGGTATATTGTTGGCCAATGATATCGGCCTGCCCACCAATCATCCAGGTCACCTCTTATCGAGCAGGTTCCTAACACTATGGGGCCAACATCCGGAATGCAGGGAACCCCCAAACATGATGCAGCAACCCCCGCCCCAGGGCATCACACTAAAAAATAGTGATAGTAAAGTGATATAAAATGTAGGTATGTGAAGGACATTAGTCTGGTGGCTACAAACATCCCATCTAGACAAGAGGAGACCCTTTTGGATATCAGATTGGGAGATCCTGACAACAGATGCCAGTCTTCAGGGCTGGGGAGCAATGTCCGGAAAATTGTGGTTCCAGGGACAATGGACCAAAAAAGAAAGTACATACGGGTCAAGAACAAAGGATCCCAGAGCGATCTTGGTGGACACCTTGTCGGTGAGATGGAACTTTCTTCTGGCTTATCTGTTTCCTCTGATCACCCTAATACCCAGGGTGGTGAGGAAAATAAAGCAAGCAAAGGGTGCCGTGATTCTAATAGCTCCGGCTTGACCCAGAAGACATTGGTACACGGATCTGCTGAGAATGTTGATAGATGCTCCATTGCTGCTCAATTAACGTCCAGACCTACTGACGCAGGGTCCTTGTTATCACAGACATCTGGATCGGCTGTCTTTGACGGCGTGGCTCTTGAAACCTCTATCCTGAAGTCAAGAGGATTCTCACAACAGGTAATTCAAACAATGCTCAGAGCAAGGAAACCCTCCTCAGCTCGTATTTATCACAGAATATGGCAAACCTATATTCATTGGTGAAGTGAAAGAAATGTGGACCTGAAATCTTTCAGAGTTTCCAGGGTCTTAGTATTCCTTCAAGCAGGAATGGATAAAGGTTTGAAGGTGGCTTCCTTGAGAGTGCAAGTATCAGCATTAACTGTATGGTTCCAAAAGAAAATTGCTAACTTACAGGATGTGCGTACTTTTTTCCAGGGAATGCTGCGCATTCAACCTCCTTTTGTTCCGCCTACAGTACCGTGGGACTTATGTTTAGTCCTTATGTTTAGTCCTGAAAGCTCTCCAAGTTGCCCCATTTGAACCACTTAATAAAGTGGATCTTAAGTTTAAGGTTGACAGCTAAAGTGCTCTTTCTACTGACTATGGCATCAGCTAGAAGAGTATCAGATTGAGGGGCGCTGTCATGTCGTTCCCCATTTCTGACTTTTTATCCAGATAAAGCAGTTCTCAGAACTAGGTCTGGATATCTTCCTAAGGTGGTGTCTAAATTCCACCTTAATGAAGAAATTGTAGTCCCGGCTTTTCAGGTATCAGGAATTTCTGCGGGAAATGCATCGCTGGACGTGGTCCGTGCATTAAGGATCTACGTGGATCATACCAGTGCCATCAGAAAGACAGATTCTCTCTTCATTCTCTACAGATTTCACAAGAGAGGATGGCCTGCTACTAAACAGACGCTGGCAAGATGGCTTTGAATGACGATTTCAGAAGCATATTCGCAAGCCGATCTCCTTGTTCCGGCTAATGTCTCTGCTCACTCTACTCGTAAGGTAGGTCCTTCATGGACAGCACAACATGGTGCTTCAGCAGAACAGATATGTAAGGCAGCCACATGGTCTTCCAGTAACACATTCATTAGACATTATGCCTTGGATACTTTTGCCTCTCATGACGCTGAATTCGGGTGTAAGGTTCTCCTGTTCAATCAGGAGCGTCCCCACCACTAAATTGCTTTGGGAAATCCCATTGTTATCCTGTTGATAACCTGTGGACCCTGCCGGAGAAACATACGTTATGGTAAGAACTTACCGTTGATAACGGTATTTCTCCTAAGTCCACAGGTTCCACAGGGATCCCACCCTGACGCACCTGATTTGAGGTTCCTTCTACTCACTAACCTCTTCCTTCTTGTATGGAAGGGTGTGCATGTGTGTTCTTATCGCCTGATTAGGGTTCTACATGATGCTCCTGCCTTGTGCTTTGGAATACAACTGATTTGCCTGAGCCAGTGGGAGGGGATATATGTACGGGCCTGTTGCATCCTTGGAGGCCAGAAAGCTTTGATCGTTTGGTGCCAATCCGCTGTCGCTCCATCATATCCCATTGTTATCCTGTGGAACCTGTGGACTTAGGAGAAATACCGTTATCAACAGTAAGTTCTTACCATAACGTATACTTTTCAAGCACAGCCTGTAACATGGCAGTTGGGAGCGGTTAGATGCTACTTTTTCACCCTACAAATTATCACTCTCCAAGGCTTGATAAATCTGTGCATGTGTTTGAAAAATTACAGTTAGTGGCTGGTTGGCTGGTACTTTATCTCTCTTCACTTCCAATTATTCTCTACAGTCAATAATTGCATAAAGCTGGATCCACAACTTGCAATTGTAATGGGTCCCCATAACCATGGGGTTCCCTAATTGTCAGATATCCAATACCTTGTATTTAAATCACCTTACTGGTGCCCCAATACAGTCACACTCTAAAACTTTGAACTCCTAACTCCATAAAAATATGACTGAGCACAAAGCAGGTAAAGGACAAAGAAACCTGAATAATGGTATCAGCAGGAAAACACATCTTGGCACACTGATAACTGAATATGTAATAGCTCAATAATTCAAGACAGGAGTTATTTGATATTGTATGTAACCTTGATAAAGGGCATTCCATGCTGAAAGTTTCTCGTTATACACTCTCATGCAAAAGTTAGATTTAGTTTTTTTGAGTGGAGATAGAATGATGTCCTAGTGGAAAAGGCCATACCTCACAACATGACCCTCTCCAGGAGGGACAGAATGCTCTGTTCCTGGACTTTTCTCTTAATGTATGTTTGCTGGCACCTATATTGAACAGGTTAATGGATAAGAAAGGTGTTTCAGCACAGGTGATGGCAACCATAAATTAAGAGGGAAGCCCAGGAGTAGAGCATTCTGTCCCTCCTGGAGAGGGTCATGTTGGGAGGTATGGAAAAGGCAGATTTAGGGGTTTTCTCTTGTATTGCAGATTGTGGGAGGTGTCAAATGTCATAATTGTTGTTAGAAAACTGGTCATTTATAAGCCATGTTATTGACAAAGAAAATATCTCACAGGACCATCTGGAGAGGAAGCACGTGATGCTATCGGCAGCATTTTGGTTGTGAAAGTTTTATATACTTGCTTCTGTTTGTTTTTTTTAATTGAGAATTACAAGCATTGAAGAGTATTTTAAAGTTTTTACAACATTTGTATTAAAATGACTATTAATTTGGGTGTCTGTGTTGGTAAACCTCCCCCTGAGTGAAATATAGCTGATCATTATCAAACTGTTTCATTGTTTCATGCTTCCCAACTTTGGAACGGTGGTTGTATTGATTCTGCTTGTGAAGAGATTTGGGCCTCATTCAGAGTTGATTGCAGCAGCAAATTTGTTAGCAGTTGGGCAAAACCATGTGCACTGCAGGGGGGTGGGGGGTGGAGATATAACATTTGCAGTGAGAGATTTGGGTGGGATATTTTGTTTCTGTGCAGGGTAAATACTGGCTGCTTTATTTTTACACTGCAATTTAGATTTCTGTTTCAACACACCGCACCCAAATCTAATTCTCGCTGCACGTCATATCTGCTGCCCCCTCGTCCCCTGCAGTGCACATGGTTTTGCCCAACTGCTAACAAATCTGCTGCTGTAATCAACTCTGAATTAGGCCCAATGTGCCATGAATTCAAGTCCCATTAGTAGTTTGGGTGCCAGGAAAATTGGGCATTTGGAATAGTGTCTTAAGTACTGGATCTAGAATACCTTAAGTAAAACTATGGATGGCAGAGATTCATTCACAGTCTGTCTATGAAAGGATGAAAGAATCATTAGAGATGAGCGCCTGAAATTTTTCGGGTTTTGTGTTTTGGTTTTGGGTTCGGTTCCGCGGCCGTGTTTTGGGTTCGACCGCGTTTTGGCAAAACCTCACCGAATTTTTTTTGTCGGATTCGGGTGTGTTTTGGATTCGGGTGTTTTTTTAAAAAAACACTAAAAAACAGCTTAAATCATAGAATTTGGGGGTCATTTTGATCCCATATTATTATTAACCTCAAAAACCATAATTTCCACTCATTTTCAGTCTATTCTGAATACCTCACACCTCACAATATTATTTTTAGTCCTAAAATTTGCACCAAGGTCGCTGGATGACTAAGCTAAGCGACACTAGTGGCCGACACAAACACCTGGCCCATCTAGGAGTGGCACTGCAGTGTCACGCAGGATGTCCCTTCCAAAAAACCCTCCCCAATCAGCACATGACGCAAAGAAAAAAAGAGGCGCAATGAGGTAGCTGTGTGAGTAAGATTAGCGACCCTAGTGGCCGACACAAACACCGGGCCCATCTAGGAGTGGCACTGCAGTGTCACGCAGGATGTCCCTTCCAAAAAACCCTCCCCAAACAGCACATGACGCAAAGAAAAAAAGAGGCTTTTTACTGATATTTGGTGTTTTGGATTTGACATGCTCTGTACTATGACATTGGGCATCGGCCTTGGCAGACGACGTTGCTGGCATTTCATCGTCTCGGCCATGACTAGTGGCAGCAGCTTCAGCACGAGGTGGAAGTGGATCTTGATCTTTCCCTAATTTTGGAACCTCAACATTTTTGTTCTCCATATTTTAATAGGCACAACTAAAAGGCACCTCAGGTAAACAATGGAGATGGATGGATTGGATACTAGTATACAATTATGGACGGGCTGCCGAGTGCCGACACAGAGGTAGCCACAGCCGTGAACTACCGCACTGTACTGTGTCTGCTGCTAATATATAGACTGGTTGATAAAGAGATAGTATACTCGTAACTAGTATGTATGTATAAAGAAAGAAAAAAAAACCACGGTTAGGTGGTATATACAATTATGGACGGGCTGCCGAGTGCCGACACAGAGGTAGCCACAGCCGTGAACTACCGCACTGTACTGTGTCTGCTGCTAATATATAGACTGGTTGATAAAGAGATAGTATACTCGTAACTAGTATGTATGTATAAAGAAAGAAAAAAAAACCACGGTTAGGTGGTATATACAATTATGGACGGGCTGCCGAGTGCCGACACAGAGGTAGCCACAGCCGTGAACTACCGCACTGTACTGTGTCTGCTGCTAATATAGACTGGTTGATAAAGAGATAGTATACTCGTAACTAGTATGTATGTATAAAGAAAGAAAAAAAAACCACGGTTAGGTGGTATATACAATTATGGACGGGCTGCCGAGTGCCGACACAGAGGTAGCCACAGCCGTGAACTACCGCACTGTACTGTGTCTGCTGCTAATATATAGACTGGTTGATAAAGAGATAGTATACTCGTAACTAGTATGTATGTATAAAGAAAGAAAAAAAACCACGGTTAGGTGGTATATACAATTATGGACGGGCTGCCGAGTGCCGACACAGAGGTAGCCACAGCCGTGAACTACCGCACTGTACTGTGTCTGCTGCTAATATAGACTGGTTGATAAAGAGATAGTATACTACTAATATTATATACTGGTGGTCAGGTCACTGGTCACTAGTCACACTGGCAGTGGCACTCCTGCAGCAAAAGTGTGCACTGTTTAATTTTAATATAATATTATGTACTCCTGGCTCCTGCTATAACCTATAACTGGCACTGCAGTAGTGCTCCCCAGTCTCCCCCACAATTATAAGCTGTGTGAGCTGAGCAGTCAGACAGATATATATAATATTATATATAGATAATAGATGATGCAGCACACTGGCCTGAGCCTGAGCAGTGCACACAGATATGGTATGTGACTGAGTCACTGTGTGCTGTGTATCGCTTTTTTCAGGCAGAGAACGGATTATAAATAAAAGTGGTGGTCACTGGTCACTATCAGCAAAACTCTGCACTGTACACTACTGAGTACTCCTAATGCTCCCCAAAATTAGTAAATCAAGTGTCTCTCTAATCTATTCTAATTCTAAACGGAGAGGACGCCAGCCACGTCCTCTCCCTATCAATCTCAATGCACGTGTGAAAATGGCGGCGACGCGCGGCTCCTTATATAGAATCCGAGTCTCGCGATAGAATCCGAGCCTCGCGAGAATCCGACAGCGTCATGATGACGTTCGGGCGCGCTCGGGTTAACCGAGCAAGGCGGGAAGATCCGAGTCGCTCGGACCCGTGAAAAAAAACATGAAGTTCGGGCGGGTTCGGATTCAGAGAAACCGAACCCGCTCATCTCTAAGAATCATATGCAAGGAGCTGTAGACTGGACACTAGAGAGCAATGCTCTTTAGACAGACTCTAGAGTGACTGAGTACTAAGGAGATGGAGCAGCAGGTGCTGATTTGAAAGAAATAGGCAAGTTACTTCTTATAGACCAATGTACAACACAAGAGGTATATGTACTAAAATATTTGTTAGAATACAGAAGTGTTAACTGTAGTTTAGACCTTCAAATTGAAAAGGTCTTTTTTTTTTTTTTACAATTTGTTATGTTATCAGAAAAAGATTTTTCCAAAATGGGAATCCCATCTCCATCCGCACACTCCAAAAGTTAGCATAAACGTCCATGACACTTGCAGTCACAGAAGTAAATGCAGATAACTGTTAGTATACAGCCACACCACCCTAGTATCAATCAGCCTGGGAAAACAGCCATTATTACTATGAGTGCAGACTTGCACCAGCATCCAGTTCTATGTCTGTGCAGGAGATCCATCAGTCGAACTCTGCGCCCGCTCCAATAAAGTTTCACTATCTCTGATTCCATAGCTGACCGAGGCCCCCAACAAGCCTCCCAGAGGAACCTGGGTAATCAGTACCAATCCCATCCTCCTCTTGGTGCCCCTGCCTCTTGTCCACGCAGAGATAACTGTACATTGGTAATAGAGTTGATCTCTCCTGTATTGGTATGGGTATCTGTCATGGTAAACCCACAATTTAGGGGATAATTCTGAGTTGATCGCAGAAGCAAGTTTGTTAGCAATTGGGCAAAACCATGTGCACTGCAGGGGGGGCAGATATAACATTTGCAGAGAGAGTTAGATTTGGGTGGGTTATTTTGTTTCTGTGCAGGGTAAATACTGGCTGCTTTATTTTTCCACTGCAATTTAGATTTCAGTTTGAATACACCCCACCAAAATCTAACTCTCTCTGCACGTTATATCTGTCCCCCCTGCAGTGCACATGGTTTTGCCCAACTGCTAACAGATTTGCTGCTGCGATCAACTCTGAATTAGGCCCTTAGCAAGTTAGGAGAAAGGGGATGTGGGCAAGATGTTAACTGTTAAGGCCCGTACACACTGGTCGATATATCGGCCGTTCTCTTGAACGGCCGATATATCGCGGGACCGTCGGTCAGTGTGTATGGCCGATACGTCTGTGAACTCCGTCGTTCACAGACGTATCGTGTCGGCCACGCAGCACAGCCGACGGCCAATATATCTACCGATATATTGGCGCGTCGCTGTGTGTGTACGGGGCGGTCGGCCGACCGCCCGTACACATGCTGCGGCGGCCGGCGGTGATTGACAGCTGAACTGGGCGGGCGTGTACAGTTCATGACGTCAGTCCCCGACGGATCGGGCAGTGTGTATGCTGAACACACTGCTCGATCCGTCCATAGATATATCTGCAGATCAATTGATCTGCAGATATATCTATTAGTGTGTACACACCTTTAGTTGAACTCATCCTATAGAAAAGCTTCATGCAACATATCGACCTTAAGTAGCATTTTATAACTGTTTCTTCTCATGTACTGTGTTTGTTTTTCATTTTTCCCATGTTTTTGTTTTATGATCATGTTAAACATAAGTTCAGTTACAGAGATTTTTGGTGTATCTGTGCATTAAACTTCTCCTATTGTGTAAGTTGTTGTTTTTCTTCCATTTCCGCATTTTCTGTTTCTCTTCCTCTTTCTATCTGTCGCTTCCTGCTTCATGACAGCTTTTGGTGCTCTGCCCTCACTGTGCAGTCTGTTTCCATTCTTGTTCCTAGTTTATCTTTCTACCTTCCTGTGCACTCGTCATGAATGTTTTATAAATTCACAGTAATCCTTTTCTAATAACTTATTGGATACTCCCAGATTACAGCTCTGTTGCAACAAAACATTCTTCATGCATCAAGTCACAAACTGCGCACTGAATGCAAGCCAGCCATGAACATGAAGTATATTATACTGTTCTAAACAGTGCAGCCAATGTAGAATAATAATAATGTAAGGGGCCGATTTAGTAAGCCGCAAATGAGGTTGCACAACTTTTACCACCGCAAAAACCTGCTGATTCTGTGGTTTGGTTTTCAATTATAAAATCATGTTAACACGGCTTTTGTCCTTATTTTATTGCACAAATGTCTGGATATAACGCCTGATTTATGTTTGTAAGTAAAGCAAAAAAGCACACAACTGGGCAAACCCATGTTGCACTGCAGGTGGGGAAGATGTAACGTGCAGAGAGAGAGTTAAGTTTGGGAGGGATGTGATCAAGCTGAAATCTAAATTGCAGTGTAAAAATAAAGCTGTATAACATTTGTGGGCTACATGCAACAGCTGACAGTATTTACCCTGCACAGAAACAATATAAATGTATTTGCTCCCCATTGCAACATGGTTTGTACCAAACACAAAGTTACTTGCTTTTTTTTTGCTTTACTTACAAATATGAATCAGCACCCATAGTGCAGCATTTCTGGTACACACCTACAATGTTTACCAGTGAATTTAAAGGTGTTTAAATACTGAAATAAGGCTAATAAAGACACTTAGGGCCTGACTGAGAGAACACAGAAGCATACTCAGCAGAGTCTATTGGCAGTCGGCTTTATGCAAATGCAGCTACAAACTCCTTTCCTTGTGTACAGCCAAATGTGCAAGGACTGAGACGCCCATTTAGCACCCGCGCACTCTGCAATACCGATCCTTAGACCGCACCATAAAGACTTCCACCAGCCCTATGCCAGGTAGTGGCGGATCTGGACCTTACTTTTTTTTTTTTTTTTTTTGGGGGGGGGGGTGGGGTGGGGGGGTGTTTAAAAATACCGACTCTCCCCTCTCTACACATTACTCCACCCACATTTTATATATATATATATTACAGTGCTTAATCATATTCACATGACAAAGGATGAGGGGACAGAGAGGGGCTGGTAATGAGAGAGGAGGGATGAGGGGGGGGGGGAAAGAAAATGTAGCAAAAGAGAGATAAGGGGAGGGAGACAGAAGCTGGAGAGGGAGAGAGAGAGAGAGAGAGAAGTTGGGGGGGTGGAAAAATGGAAGAGAGGGAGAAGGGATAAAGGGGGGAGATAGAGGGGGTAAGGGGAGAGAAGAGAGGGGAATAAGGGGAGAGAGAATAGGAGTGGGGTGAGAGAGGGGGGTAAGGGAATTCACAGAGATAGTAGGGAATTGAGAGAGAGAGAGAGGAATCAGGGAGTAAGACTGTGAGAGAGCGTCAGAAGAATGGGGAGAGGGAAAAGAGACAGACAGTGGAGAGTGTGTGAAACTCAGGGCACCAGACAGCCAGCTGATGCTATGCAGCAAGGCACTGGGAAGAATAGATGACCATCCACAGCAACGTGCCGTTGCCCCCCACTAACAACTTTGCCCTGGACGGAGCCAGGCAGCGTATGTACCTGGCTGGCGGTGGTGAACCTGCTGTATCAGCGGCGGGCAGGAGACCTGAGCTTGGAGCAGCAGCGGAAACTCCTGAATGGAGACTGATCTGGGGGAAACTCCGCTGCTGAAAACGGCACTTTCAGATGTCAGCGTCCTAGACACTTCACCCATGCAACTTACTTATCTTGCGCGGCGTCGGGACCTGGCTGTCACAGCGATGACGGCTGCCCCTATCTTCTTATGCGCGGCCTCGATGTCAGAGCCTCATGTGCATAAGAGGACAAGCCGTGATCGCTGTGACAACCAGGTTTCGGCGCCGCGCAAGATATGTAGTGTGGGCGAGGTGTCGGCTGTGTGTTACGGAGGGGGCGATCACCCTGATTGCCCCCCTTTGAATCCGCCAATGATGCCAGGTGCAGTTTTTACGCCCACGTATGGCTTCCCATAGAAGCGGAAGATCATCTGTCTATGCAGCCACTTTCACTGACACGCCCACGGCACTCTCATAATACACCCAGTGAGAAGACCGTGTGTACATGCATTTCATGTCACTGCCCAGGAACACCATCACTTTTCCACAACATTTCTGATACTGCAACATCGCCTTTCTGCATACACTCTGTTTAACGCATGCACAGTAGTGGCTTACAGACAAGGTGCACCACTAAATCCTATTATATATTGCTGTAACCTCAGTGTGTACAAGCATACCTAGATTTCCACCATGAGGGTTTGTGGAACAAGATGGGATTGAGGGTGTTCCTCACAAGGTACTGAATAGGCACACTGGGAGTGATCCTGGGCCTGATTCAGATGTGGTTGGAGGTGTTATCGCTGCAGCTTACATAGAATCAGCAGTTATAGCACTAATATGACAATCCAGCAGGGGGCATCACGCCTCCTGCTGCATAACTGATCCAAGCTGAGTCGTAGGACGCAGACATGGGATTGCGCAAGCCAGTCGCTGCATGCCCTACACAAAGGCCATGAAATTTCTGATGAGATCCTTCTTCCCTCCCCTGTAACGTCGGCAACAGATCTCTGTTTGAAGAAACAGATGCCATCGCCGACCCTCCCCACCCCAAAACAACATCAGACTATAAATCCTGCACATGTGCAAAGTACCAATGATCGGTATTTTGCTGTACAGTATGTAAAGCAACTCCAACCACATCTGATTTACCCCTCTGAGTCAGATACATCTCAGAAAACGGACCTATCCCTCAATTTTGTGCTGACTATGCATGCGACTGAAAATATGTTGTGCATGTGGCGCACACTGGGCCTAATTCAGAGTTGATCGCAGCAGTAAATTTGTTAGCAATTGGGCAAAACCATGTGCACTGCAGGGGGGGCAGATATAACATGTGCAGAGAGAGTTATATTTGGGTGGAGTGTGTTCAAACTGAAATCTAAATTGCAGTGTAAAAATAAAGCAGCCAGTATTTACCCTGCACAGAAACAAAATAACCCACCCAAATCTAACTCTCTCTGCAAATGTTATATCTGCCACACCTGCAGTGCACATGGTTTTGCCCAACTGCTAACCAATTTGCTGGTGCGATCAACTCTGAATTACCCCCACTGTGTCTGAAGTCACAAATAGGTGCGTGAGTGGTACGTGTTTCATGAATAAAGACTAATGAAACCGTGGCAAGTATCAAAAAGCATGGAGCAGCTGTTTCAAATGGGAGCATTGTGGGGGTGTATCTAACCCTCCGTGCGATTTGTGCGCACGTGGAAGGGATGTCTGTTTCTGATGGATCTCTTGCACCTAGAATGGAATCGGCCTCATTGTGCACCTATTTTTAAGTGCAAGGCAAAAATAAGATTGTTGAAATGAAAGTTGTGGAGTGACCAGTGTCATTTGCTGTGGGGAGGAATACACTATGCGCCCATTTCCAGTCTGCAAATTGAATTCATTTCTGAGGCAGAGATAGATGGTAGAGGTCAGGGCTTGTCCTGTACTTTTAATAGAATACATTTTACCCTTCAATCAATGTATAATAAAGTAAAAACTGTCAAATACACAAAAATGTTACATAATAAAGATAGTCCTGGAGTCCCCTCATTCAAGTGATTAAATTAATCCATTAATGGGTCTAAACTGTAATTTAGGAGATAAAAAAAGGAAAAGGTTTTATTGAATAAAGGAGATGTTATGCACACCAGTGCCAGCAGGAATGTACTGGTGTCTGAACGGTGAGGGATGCAAAACAAATGAACTCACAGACAGACTGGGGAATATGACATTACATACACAGAAGGTGATAGGGTAACAAAATAAACACAAAGTGAACAGAGAAGCCCAAAGGCTAAGAAACTGGGTGTCTCCCTAGTATTAGGAATGCTCAGATGGAAAGAAGCGAGATGTAATGATTTAATACGTAGAGAACCCGAAATGCTGTTGCTAAGGGCAACAGCAAAACCCTAAAGGGTTACCAACGGGTGTGGCAGTAAACTCCTTGGTCAGAGATGGAATAATAGACACAAGGAGAGTCTCCACAATCCTAGTCCTCACTTGCAGTGCACTGGTTCAGCTTACTGCCACTAAACTGACACCTGAACACCTTGCACAGTGAGAAAGGATTTTGGCAGGCAAGTCTGAGAATACAGCTGCAAACTTGCTAGGTTCACAGAGTAGCAAAAGAACCCCAGCAGGTTAAACGACTGACTCCAGTCTTACTGCTAGGTCTGGATTGGCAGAGTGTAATGCCAAATCCCAAGGCCTATTTGCAGTAAGCAACAAACAAATACAAAGTTTACACAGTACTAGCTAGCTTTCAGGAACTGACTAACCAACAAAGATTCAGCAGCATCTGCCTAACCTGAGAAGAGGGTTTATATAGCAGGTGCTGTCCACGCCCCACTCAGACCTCACAGACTGTGAGCACAAAAACCAGCACTGGATCCCCTGCCGTGCACAGAGCCTGTAACCACTGCACAGCAAAAGACCCGAACCGGAGTATCAGCTACGCTCAGGTTACTCCGCTAGCACTTGTCTCCCGGTTGCCATGACGACGTGGCAGCACAGAGCAGGAGACCCTAACAGTACCCCCCCTCTGACGAGGGGTCAAAGAACCCCTACCACCGGGTTTATCGGGGAACTGCGAGAAGAAAGAGCGTAACAGTCTGGGGGCATGAAGATCACAACTGCGCACCCACGACCGCTCCTCCGGGCCATACCCCTTCCAGTGTACCAAAAATGACAGCCGACCCCGAACCATCTTGGAGTCAAGAATCCTTTCAACAACAAACTCCCTCTGGCCACGTATCAGAAGAGGGGAAGGTCTTCCACTGGAAGAAGGATTACTAATCGCCCGTTTTAAAAGGGAACAATGAAATGTTTTATTGATACCCAAAGAACGGGGTAGATCTAACTGAAATGCCACCGGATTGATAACCCTAGTGATCTTATAAGGACCGATGAACCGGGGGCCTAACTTATGAGATGGCTGTCTTAACTTCAAATTCTTGGTAGACAACCAGACGAAGTCCCCTAATTTGAAGCTGCAGGGTCTTTTCCGCTTATCAAAAACCCTTTTGGTCACTAATGACACAGACACAAGGGCTTTCTTCACTTTCCTCCAAGTACCTCTAAGGACCGAAACCACAGAGGAACCACCAGGCGTGGAGTCCAGGGGGTCAAAAGAATTGGCCTTAGGATGATGCCCATACACACAAAGGAAGGGAGAGATCCCTGTAGCAGAGTGAGCCGCGTTGTTATAGGCAAACTCCGCCATGGACAGATGAGCAACCCAGTCAGTCTGACACTTGGAGACATAACATCTGAGGAACTGCTCCAAGGACTGGTTCACCCTTTCAGTCTGCCCATTAGACTGCGGATGGTAGCCTGACGACAAGCTGACAGAAATCTGGAGATCGGAACAAAATGCCCTCCAGAATTTGGCCACAAACTGGGATCCGCGGTCAGAGACCACATCAAGTGGCAACCCGTGGAGGCGCACAACATGCAGCATAAATAATTCAGACAGGCGTCTAGCCGATGGCAGCCCAACCAATGGAACGAAGTGCGCCATCTTCGAAAACCTGTCAACGACAACCCAGATGGCTGTCATCCCCGAGGATTTGGGCAAGTCCACCACAAAATCCATTGAAATGTGGGTCCATGGCTTAGATGGAATAGAGAGTGGATGTAATGGGCCAACAGGAACTAGAGATGAGCGCCTGAAATTTTTCGGGTTTTGTGTTTTGGTTTTGGGTTCGGTTCCGCGGCCGTGTTTTGGGTTCGAACGCGTTTTGGCAAAACCTCACCGAATTTTTTTTGTCGGATTCGGGTGTGTTTTGGATTCGGGTGTTTTTTTCAAAAAACACTAAAAAACAGCTTAAATCATAGAATTTGGGGGTCATTTTGATCCCAAAGTATTATTAACCTCAAAAACCATAATTTACACTCATTTTCAGTCTATTCTGAATACCTCACACCTCACAATATTATTTTTAGTCCTAAAATTTGCACCGAGGTCGCTGTGTGAGTAAGATAAGCGACCCTAGTGGCCGACACAAACACCGGGCCCATCTAGGAGTGGCACTGCAGTGTCACGCAGGATGTCCCTTCCAAAAAACCCTCCCCAAACAGCACATGATGCAAAGAAAAAAAGAGGCGCAATGAGGTAGCTGTGTGAGTAAGATTAGCGACCCTAGTGGCCGACACAAACACCGGGCCCATCTAGGAGTGGCACTGCAGTGTCACGCAGGATGGCCCTTCCAAAAAACCCTCCCCAAACAGCACATGACGCAAAGAAAAAAAGAGGCGCAATGAGGTAGCTGTGTGAGTAAGATTAGCGACCCTAGTGGCCGACACAAACACCGGGCCCATCTAGGAGTGGCACTGCAGTGTCACGCAGGATGTCCCTTCCAAAAAACCCTCCCCAAACAGCACATGACGCAAAGAAAAAAAGAGGCGCAATGAGGTAGCTGTGTGAGTAAGATTAGCGACCCTAGTGGCCGACACAAACACCGGGCCCATCTAGGAGTGGCACTGCAGTGTCACGCAGGATGTCCCTTCCAAAAAACCCTCCCCAAACAGCACATGACGCAAAGAAAAAAAGAGGCGCAATGAGGTAGCTGTGTGAGTAAGATTAGCGACCCTAGTGGCCGACACAAACACCGGGCCCATCTAGGAGTGGCACTGCAGTGTCACGCAGGATGGCCCTTCCAAAAAACCCTCCCCAAACAGCACATGACGCAAAGAAAAAAAGAGGCGCAATGAGGTAGCTGTGTGAGTAAGATTAGCGACCCTAGTGGCCGACACAAACACCGGGCCCATCTAGGAGTGGCACTGCAGTGTCACGCAGGATGTCCCTTCCAAAAAACCCTCCCCAAACAGCACATGACGCAAAGAAAAAAAGAGGCGCAATGAGGTAGCTGTGTGAGTAAGATTAGCGACCCTAGTGGCCGACACAAACACCGGGCCCATCTAGGAGTGGCACTGCAGTGTCACGCAGGATGTCCCTTCCAAAAAACCCTCCCCAAACAGCACATGACGCAAAGAAAAAAAGAGGCGCAATGAGGTAGCTGACTGTGTGAGTAAGATTAGCGACCCTAGTGGCCGACACAAACACCGGGCCCATCTAGGAGTGGCACTGCAGTGTCACGCAGGATGTCCCTTCCAAAAAACCCTCCCCAATCAGCACATGATGCAAAGAAAAAGAAAAGAAAAAAGAGGTGCAAGATGGAATTGTCCTTGGGCCCTCCCACCCACCCTTATGTTGTATAAACAAAACAGGACATGCACACTTTAACCAACCCATCATTTCAGTGACAGGGTCTGCCACACGACTGTGACTGATATGACGGGTTGGTTTGGACCCCCCCCAAAAAAGAAGCAATTAATCTCTCCTTGCACAAACTGGCTCTACAGAGGCAAGATGTCCACCTCATCTTCACCCTCCGATATATCACCGTGTACATCCCCCTCCTCACAGATTATCAATTCGTCCCCACTGGAATCCACCATCTCAGCTCCCTGTGTACTTTGTGGAGGCAATTGCTGCTGGTCAATGTCTCCGCGGAGGAATTGATTATAATTCATTTTAATGAACATCATCTTCTCCACATTTTCTGGATGTAACCTCGTACGCCGATTGCTGACAAGGTGAGCGGCGGCACTAAACACTCTTTCGGAGTACACACTTGTGGGAGGGCAACTTAGGTAGAATAAAGCCAGTTTGTGCAAGGGCCTCCAAATTGCCTCTTTTTCCTGCCAGTATAAGTACGGACTGTGTGACGTGCCTACTTGGATGCGGTCACTCATATAATCCTCCACCATTCTATCAATGTTGAGAGAATCATATGCAGTGACAGTAGACGACATGTCCGTAATCGTTGTCAGGTCCTTCAGTCCGGACCAGATGTCAGCATCAGCAGTCGCTCCAGACTGCCCTGCATCACCGCCAGCGGGTGGGCTCGGAATTCTGAGCCTTTTCCTCGCACCCCCAGTTGCGGGAGAATGTGAAGGAGGAGATGTTGACAGGTCGCGTTCCGCTTGACTTGACAATTTTGTCACCAGCAGGTCTTTCAACCCCAGCAGACTTGTGTCTGCCGGAAAGAGAGATCCAAGGTAGGCTTTAAATCTAGGATCGAGCACGGTGGCCAAAATGTAGTGCTCTGATTTCAACAGATTGACCACCCGTGAATCCTTGTTAAGCGAATTAAGGGCTGCATCCACAAGTCCCACATGCCTAGCGGAATCGCTCCCTTTTAGCTCCTTCTTCAATGCCTCCAGCTTCTTCTGCAAAAGCCTGATGAGGGGAATGACCTGACTCAGGCTGGCAGTGTCTGAACTGACTTCACGTGTGGCAAGTTCAAAGGGCATCAGAACCTTGCACAACGTTGAAATCATTCTCCACTGCACTTGAGACAGGTGCATTCCACCTCCTATATCGTGCTCAATTGTATAGGCTTGAATGGCCTTTTGCTGCTCCTCCAACCTCTGAAGCATATAGAGGGTTGAATTCCACCTCGTTACCACTTCTTGCTTCAGATGATGGCAGGGCAGGTTCAGTAGTTTTTGGTGGTGCTCCAGTCTTCTGTATGTGGTGCCTGTACGCCGAAAGTGTCCCGCAATTCTTCTGGCCACCGACAGCATCTCTTGCACGCCCCTGTCGTTTTTAAAAAAATTCTGCACCACCAAATTCAAGGTATGTGCAAAACATGGGACGTGCTGGAATTTGCCCATATTTAATGCACACACAATATTGCTGGCGTTGTCCGATGCCACAAATCCACAGGAGAGTCCAATTGGGGTAAGCCATTCCGCGATGATCTTCCTCAGTTGCCGTAAGAGGTTTTCAGCTGTGTGCGTATTCTGGAAAGCGGTGATACAAAGCGTAGCCTGCCTAGGAAAGAGTTGGCGTTTGCGAGATGCTGCTACTGGTGCCGCCGCTGCTGTTCTTGCGGCGGGAGTCCATACATCTACCCAGTGGGCTGTCACAGTCATATAGTCCTGACCCTGCCCTGCTCCACTTGTCCACATGTCCGTGGTTAAGTGGACATTGGGTACAACTGCATTTTTTAGGACACTGGTGAGTCTTTTTCTGACGTCCGTGTACATTCTCGGTATCGCCTGCCTAGAGAAGTGGAACCTAGATGGTATTTGGTAACGGGGGCACACTGCCTCAATAAATTGTCTAGTTCCCTGTGAACTAACGGCGGATACCGGACGCACGTCTAACACCAACATAGTTGTCAAGGCCTCAGTTATCCGCTTTGCAGTAGGATGACTGCTGTGATATTTCATCTTCCTCGCAAAGGACTGTTGAACAGTCAATTGCTTACTGGAAGTAGTACAAGTGGGCTTACGACTTCCCCACTGGGATGACCATCGACTCCCAGCGGCAACAACAGCAGCGCCAGCAGCAGTAGGCGTTACACGCAAGGATGCATCGGAGGAATCCCAGGCAGGAGAGGACTCGTCAGAATTGCCAGTGACATGGCCTGCAGGACTATTGGCATTCCTGGGGAAGGAGGAAATTGACACTGAGGGAGTTGGTGGGGTGGTTTGCGTGAGCTTGGTTACAAGAGGAAGGGATTTACTGGTCAGTGGACTGCTTCCGCTGTCACCCAAAGTTTTTGAACTTGTCACTGACTTATTATGAATGCGCTGCAGGTGACGTATAAGGGAGGATGTTCCGAGGTGGTTAACGTCCTTACCCCTACTTATTACAGCTTGACAAAGGGAACACACGGCTTGACACCTGTTGTCCGCATTTCTGGTGAAATACCTCCACACCGAAGAGCTGATTTTTTTGGTATTTTCACCTGGCATGTCAACGGCCATATTCCTCCCACGGACAACAGGTGTCTCCCCGGGTGCCTGACTTAAACAAACCACCTCACCATCAGAATCCTCCTGGTCAATTTCCTCCCCAGCGCCAGCAACACCCATATCCTCCTCATCCTGGTGTACTTCAACACTGACATCTTCAATCTGACTATCAGGAACTGGACTGCGGGTGCTCCTTCCAGCACTTGCAGGGGGCGTGCAAATGGTGGAAGGCGCATGCTCTTCACGTCCAGTGTTGGGAAGGTCAGGCATCGCAACCGACACAATTGGACTCTCCTTGTGGATTTGGGATTTCGAAGAATGCACAGTTCTTTGCTGTGCTGCTTTTGCCAGCTTGAGTCTTTTCATTTTTCTAGCGAGAGGCTGAGTGCTTCCATCCTCATGTGAAGCTGAACCACTAGCCATGAACATAGGCCAGGGCCTCAGCCGTTCCTTGCCACTCCGTGTGGTAAATGGCATATTGGCAAGTTTACGCTTCTCCTCCGACAATTTTATTTTAGGTTTTGGAGTCCTTTTTTTTCTGATATTTGGTGTTTTGGATTTGACATGCTCTGTACTATGACATTGGGCATCGGCCTTGGCAGACGACGTTGCTGGCATTTCATCGTCTCGGCCATGACTAGTGGCAGCAGCTTCAGCACGAGGTGGAAGTGGATCTTGATCTTTCCCTAATTTTGGAACCTCAACATTTTTGTTCTCCATATTTTAATAGGCACAACTAAAAGGCACCTCAGGTAAACAATGGAGATGGATACTAGTATACAATTATGGACTGCCTGCCGACTGCAGACACAGAGGTAGCCACAGCCGTGAACTACCGTACTGTACTGTGTCTGCAGCTAATATAGACTGGTTGATAAAGAGAAGATGTCTATGTAACTATGTATGTATAAAGAAGACTGAAAAAAATCCACGGTTAGGTGGTATACAATTATGGACGGACTGCCTGCCGAGTGCAGACACAGAGGTAGCCACAGCCGTGAACTACCGTACTGTACTGTGTCTGCAGCTAATATAGACTGGTTGATAAAGAGAAGATGTCTATGTAACTATGTATGTATAAAGAAGAATGAAAAAAAACCACGGTTAGGTGGTATACAATTATGGACGGACTGCCTGCCGAGTGCAGACACAGAGGTAGCCACAGCCGTGAACTACCGTACTGTACTGTGTCTGCAGCTAATATAGACTGGTTGATAAAGAGAAGATGTCTATGTAACTATGTATGTATAAAGAAGAATGAAAAAAATCCACGGTTAGGTGGTATTACAATTATGGACGGACTGCCTGCCGAGTGCAGAGACACAGAGGTAGCCACAGCCGTGAACTACCGTACTGTGTCTGCTGCGACTGGATGATAAATGATATAAAAAATATATATATATCACTACTGCAGCCGGACAGGTATATATTATATATTATATAATGACGGACCTGCTGGACACTGTCTGTCAGCAGAATGAGTTTTATTTTTATAGAATAAAAAAAAAAAAAACACACAAGTGAAGTCACACGACGAGTGTTTAACTTTTTCAGGCAATCACAATATAAGTATACTACTAACTATACTGGTGGTCAGTGTGGTCAGGTCACTGGTCAGTCACACTGGCAGTGGCACTCCTGCAGCAAAAGTGTGCACTGTTTAATTTTAATATAATATGTACTCCTGGCTCCTGCTATAACCTATAACTGGCACTGCAGTAGTGCTCCCCAGTCTCCCCCACAATTATAAGCTGTGTGAGCTGAGCAGTCAGACAGATATATAATATATATAGATGATGCAGCACACTGGCCTGAGCCTGAGCAGTGCACACAGATATGGTATGTGACTGACTGAGTCACTGTGTGTATCGCTTTTTTCAGGCAGAGAACGGATATATTAAATAAACTGCACTGTGTGTCTGGTGGTCACTCACTATATAATATATTATGTACTCCTGGCTCCTGCTATAACCTATAACTGGCACTGCAGTAGTGCTCCCCAGTCTCCCCCACAATTATAAGCTGTGTGAGCTGAGCAGTCAGACAGATATATATAATATTATATATAGATAATAGATGATGCAGCACACTGGCCTGAGCCTGAGCAGTGCACACAGATATGGTATGTGACTGACTGAGTCACTGTGTGTATCGCTTTTTTCAGGCAGAGAACGGATATATTAAATAAACTGCACTGTGTGTCTGGTGGTCACTCACTATATAATATATTATGTACTCCTGGCTCCTGCTATAACCTATAACTGGCACTGCAGTAGTGCTCCCCAGTCTCCCCCACAATTATAAGCTGTGTGAGCTGAGCAGTCAGACAGATATATATAATATTATATATAGATAATAGATGATGCAGCACACTGGCCTGAGCCTGAGCAGTGCACACAGATATGGTATGTGACTGACTGAGTCACTGTGTGTATCGCTTTTTTCAGGCAGAGAACAGATATATTAAATAAACTGCACTGTGTGTCTGGTGGTCACTCACTATATAATATATTATGTACTCCTGGCTCCTGCTATAACCTATAACTGGCACTGCAGTAGTGCTCCCCAGTCTCCCCCACAATTATAAGCTGTGTGAGCTGAGCAGTCAGACAGATATATATAATATTATATATAGATAATAGATGATGCAGCACACTGGCCTGAGCCTGAGCAGTGCACACAGATATGGTATGTGACTGACTGAGTCACTGTGTGTATCGCTTTTTTCAGGCAGAGAACGGATATATTAAATAAACTGCACTGTGTGTCTGGTGGTCACTCACTATATAATATATTATGTACTCCTGGCTCCTGCTATAACCTATAACTGGCACTGCAGTAGTGCTCCCCAGTCTCCCCCACAATTATAAGCTGTGTGAGCTGAGCAGTCAGACAGATATATATAATATTATATATAGATAATAGATGATGCAGCACACTGGCCTGAGCCTGAGCAGTGCACACAGATATGGTATGTGACTGACTGAGTCACTGTGTGTATCGCTTTTTTCAGGCAGAGAACGGATATATTAAATAAACTGCACTGTGTGTCTGGTGGTCACTCGCTATATAATATATTATGTACTCCTGGCTCCTGCTATAACCTATAACTGGCACTGCAGTAGTGCTCCCCAGTCTCCCCCACAATTATAAGCTGTGTGAGCTGAGCAGTCAGACAGATATATATAATATTATATATAGATAATAGATGATGCAGCACACTGGCCTGAGCCTGAGCAGTGCACACAGATATGGTATGTGACTGACTGAGTCACTGTGTGTATCGCTTTTTTCAGGCAGAGAACGGATATATTAAATAAACTGCACTGTGTGTCTGGTGGTCACTCACTATATAATATATTATGTACTCCTGGCTCCTGCTATAACCTATAACTGGCACTGCAGTAGTGCTCCCCAGTCTCCCCCACAATTATAAGCTGTGTGAGCTGAGCAGTCAGACAGATATATATAATATTATATATAGATAATAGATGATGCAGCACACTGGCCTGAGCCTGAGCAGTGCACACAGATATGGTATGTGACTGAGTCACTGTGTGCTGTGTATCGCTTTTTTCAGGCAGAGAACGGATTATAAAGTAAACTGCACTGTCCTCACTAGTAAACTCTCTCCACTCAGTCTCTACACTTCTACAGTAACAGTACTCCTCCTAGTCAGCTCCAGTAAATCTCTCTCAGTCTCTTATAATCTAAATGGAGAGGACGCCAGCCACGTCCTCTCCCTATCAATCTCAATGCACGTGTGAAAATGGCGGCGACGCGCGGCTCCTTATATAGAATCCGAGTCTCGCGATAGAATCCGAGCCTCGCGAGAATCCGACAGCGTCATGATGACGTTCGGGCGCGCTCGGGTTAACCGAGCAAGGCGGGAAGATCCGAGTCGCTCGGACCCGTGAAAAAAAACATGAAGTTCTGGCGGGTTCGGATTCAGAGAAACCGAACCCGCTCATCTCTAACAGGAACCCCTCTAGGAGTCTTATTTCGGGCACAGATGTCACATGCCCGAACCCACTGATCCACATCCCTAGCCACCGAGGGCCACCACACCGCCCTAGATAGCAACTCCCGAGTTCTGGCAATACCCGGGTGACCTGCCGACTTCTTGGCATGGAATTCCAGGAACACTCGCTGTCTTAACCTAGGAGGCACAAACAAAAGACCTACCGGAAGGTCTGGAGGAGCCTGCTCCTGTGCTCTAAGTACTAATGACAAGAGGTCCTGGGTAATGCCCACTTTAATACATGATGGGGACACAATGGGCAATGGCTCCTTGGTGGTCTCCTGGATTGGAGCAAAACTCTGCAAGAGCGCATCAGCCTTGATGTTTTTTGACCCAGGGCGATATGTTATCAAAAAATTAAAGCGAGCAAAAAACAAAGCCCATCGTGCCTGCCTGGCATTGAGGCGCTTCGCTGACTCTAAATATGCCAAATTCTTATGGTCGGTGAGAATTGAGACCACAAACTTAGCCCCCTCAAGCCAGTGTCTCCACTCCTCGAGTGCATCCTTAATAGCCAACAATTCCCGGTTACCCACGTCATAATTCATCTCGGCAGGCGAAAATTTACGGGAAAAGTAAGCACAGGGATGAAGGCGATTATCAGACACCCCCATCTGAGAGAGCACTGCCCCAATACCCATCTCAGAGGCATCCACCTCCACCACAAAAGGACGCTCTGGATCTGGGTGTCGCAGCACCTTGGCCGAGACAAATGCCCTTTTGAGACGGGCAAAAGCCGCTTTGGCCTCACAAGACCAGTGAGCAACATCCGCCCCTTTCTTAGTGAGTGCCACCAAGGGCGCCACTATAGACGAAAATCCAGCGATAAATCGTCTATAAAAATTCGCAAAGCCCAGAAAACGCTGAAGCGCCTTCAAACTAGTGGGCTGCACCCAATCCAGGACTGCCTGTACCTTGGAACCCTCCATTTGGAAACCTTCTGGGGAGTTAATATATCCTAGAAATGCGATTTGCTGAACTTCAAATTCGCACTTCTCCAGCTTCGCCCCAAGCCGGTGGTCTCTGAGTTTCTGGAGGACTAAGCGTACATGCTTCCGATGTTCCTCCAGGGAATGGGAGAAGATTAGGATGTCATCTAAGTATACAACTAAGAATCTATCCAAATATTCCCTGAGCACATCGTTCATGAAGTCCTGGAAGACTGCCGGGGCATTACAGAGCCCAAAAGGCATCACCAAATATTCATAATGCCCTGAGTGGGTATTAAAGGCAGTCTTCCATTCATCCCCCTCTCTTATTCGGATTAGATTGTACGCACCGCGTAGGTCAATCTTAGAAAAAATGGTGGCAGTACGAAGTTGGTCAAACAAGACCGAAATGAGAGGCAGTGGGTATGAGTTTTTAATCGTGATACGGTTCAATTCCCTGAAGTCGATGCAGGGTCGCAACGAACCGTCCTTTTTACCCACGAAGAAGAACCCGACCCAACTGGAGACTGTGAAGGTCTGATAAATCCCTTAGCCAAGTTCTCCTGAATGTACTCTGCCATAGCCTGAGTCTCAGGACGTGACAGGGAGTACAACCTGCTCTTGGGAAGCTTAGCATTCGGCAACAAATCAATGGCACAGTCATAGGGGCGATGGGGAGGTAGTACCTCTGCAACTCTTTTGGAGAACACGTCCGCAAAATCTGCATAACATCCTGGCAATCCTGGCAAACTTAGCTGCGAAAGCCTGACTGGAAGGCTCAAGCAACTCCTGAAACAATCAGTACCCCAACTAAGAATCTCCCCAGAGACCCAGTCAAATTGAGGATTGTGGGCCCTTAACCAGGGTAACCCCAACACCAATGGGGCAAAAGTACAGACAGTCACATAAAAGGACAATTTTTCAGAGTGTGTGGCTCCAATAAACAAAGAAATCTGGCTAGTGCAAGAGGTAATTTTACCCTGGGATAATGGTTCCCCGTTTAACCCACAAATCTCAATTTCCGATGCCAAGGGTACTAAGGGAACAGAGTGTTTCAGGGAGAATTGGCGGTCCATAAAAACCCCGTCAGCCCCACTGTCCACAAAGGCCTCAGTCTTGACAGTTTGACCGAGGATCTTCAAGGTCACCGGAATGATAAAAGTCTTCTTGGGAAATTCTGACTTCTGGCCTGACAGGATATTTCCCATCACCCTCAGGCCCTGAAGTTTTCCGGCTTTTCTGGGCATGATACTACCACATGACCTTTATTCCCACAGTACAAACATAACCCCTGCTGTCTCCTCCGCGTCTTCTCACGCGAGGAGAGGCGGGTAGCCCCAATCTGCATAGGCTCTTCGGAAAATTCCTCAGAGTCTGAGGTTCCCTTGGGAAAGAAGGAAACCTCGGTCTCCTTTTCAAGCCTGCGCTCTCTCAGCCGTCTATCCACCCGAATGGATAACTGCATGAGCTGATCCAAGCTATCAGGCAAGGGATATTGTACCAGTTGGTCTTTTAACTGGTTAGAAAGACCTCTTCGGTACTGGTGTCTCAGGGCTGGGTCATTCCACTGGGTATCATGGGCCAACCTCCGAAACTCCGTGCAATAAACCTCAACTGGCCTTCGCCCTTGCTTAAGGATCGAAATCTGAGCCTCGGCTGAGGCCGTCTTGTCAGGGTCATCATACAACATGTGCAGTGCCGTAAAAAAAGCATCAACACTTTTAAGCGACGGACAGTCAGGCTGCAACCCATATGCCCAGACCTGTGGGTCTCCTTGTAGCAAGGAAATCACTATGCCCACCCGCTGAATCTCCGCCCCAGAAGACTGAGGCCTAAGCTGGAAATATAGCTTGCAGCTCTCCTTGAAACAAAAGAACTGCGAGCGATCTCCAGAAAAACGATCCGGGAGATTTACTTTCGGCTCCTTAACCCCTGAAGGTACTGCTGCTGCGGGAGCTCCGCCAGCGGCCTGTGAGGTGTGCATTTTAATGGACAAATCATTAAATTGTCGAGTCAGGACCTGCACCTGATCAACCACCTGTTGCAAAGTATTTTGAGGGGTATGCTCCACATTCCCACAAAATTTCAACAGGAGTATTTGGCTGCTGAATATGTTATGCACACCAGTGCCAGCAGGAATGTACTGGTGTCTGAACGGTGAGGGATGCAAAACAAATGAACTCACAGACAGACTGGGGAATATGACATTACATACACAGAAGGTGATAGGGTAACAAAATAAACACAAAGTGAACAGAGGAGCCCAAAGGCTAAGAAACTGGGTGTCTCCCTAGTATTAGGAATGCTCAGATGGAAAGAAGCGAGATGTAATGATTTAATACGTAGAGAACCCGAAATGCTGTTGCTAAGGGCAACAGCAAAACCCTAAAGGGTTACCAACGGGTGTGGCAGTAAACTCCTTGGTCAGAGATGGAATAATAGACACAAGGAGAGTCTCCACAATCCTAGTCCTCACTTGCAGTGCACTGGTTCAGCTTACTGCCACTAAACTGACACCTGAACACCTTGCACAGTGAGAAAGGATTTTGGCAGGCAAGTCTGAGAATACAGTCGCAAACTTGCTAGGTTCACAGAGTAGCAAAAGAACCCCAGCAGGTTAAACGACTGACTCCAGTCTTACTGCTAGGTCTGGATTGGCAGAGTGTAATACCAAATCCCAAGGCCTATTTGCAGTAAGTAACAAACAAATACAAAGTTTACACAGTACTAGCTAGCTTTCCGGAACTGACTAACCAACAAAGATTCAGCAGCATCTGCCTAACCTGAGAAGAGGGTTTATATAGCAGGTGCTGTCCACGCCCCACTCAGACCTCACAGACTGTGAGCACAAAAACCAGCACCGGATCCCCTGCCGTGCACAGAGCCTGTAACCACTGCACAGCAAAAGACCCGAACCGGAGTATCAGCTACGCTCAGGTTACTCCGCTAGCACTTGTCTCCCGGTTGCCATGACGACGTGGCAGCACAGAGCAGGAGACCCTAACAGGAGATGGTTCTAAAGTTGTATAAGTGTCTGAGGTGACGTTTATGCTTCTGCACAGTGCACATTTTCAGAATTGAATGTCTTTCTGCACAGGGGTACAAAGAGGGTGGGTGGAGGGTGTGGCAAGTATTCATTACCCAGGCCAAATGCTGAGGGGGACAAATGTCCCACTTTGCAACATGTGGTTCCGCTTCCAATAGCTACATATAGTTTGTTCCTTGTTGTTGGTTTTTGTGTGTGGTGGGGGCTCATGTCCCCTTCAGTATTTAGCACCCGCAGCTGCCTCCACGGCCCTGCCTCTGCACATCTAGTTGTGCATCAGGAATGAGCAGACAATGGGCACCAGAGCCTTAACTAGACTTTTTGATTTCTCGCATAAAAAATAAATATATATATATAAAAAGACATAAAAAGTCATACAGGTTCCTGGTATTATGGAAAAGGTTTGTTCCACTCTAAACCCTAAGGCATAAAGAATGCAAAAAGAAAAAGCACAAAGATCTTCTCACCACATTGTTCACGGGAAAAAAAGACAGTTTGGGATAAAGTGCTCACTTCGAAAGCAAACCTAAAAGCCAATAGAGTAAACAGTGAGTGGATACTACCTCCAGGACACCTAAATATCAACGCGTTTCGGAATGCCTTCCTTCCTCAGGAAGAGTGGAACAAACCTTTACCATCATACCAGGAACCTGTATGACTTTTTATGTATTTTTGTATATATATATATACAGTTGTGCGCATAAGTTTACATACCCTAGCAGAATTTGTGATTTTCTGGCCATTTGTCAGAGAATATGAATGATAACTCACAAACTTTTCTTTCACTCATGGTTAGTGGTTGGGTGAAGTCATTTATTGTCAAACAACTGTGTTTACTCTTTTTAAATCATAATAAAAACAGAAACTACCCAAATGACCCTGATCAAAAGTTTACATACCCCAGTTCTTAATACCATGTATTGCCCCCTTTAACATCAATGACAGCTTGAAGTCTTTTGTGGTAGTTGTGGATGAGGCTCTTTATTTTCACAGATGGTAAAGCTGCCCATTCTTCTTGGCAAAAAGCCTCCAGTTCCTGTAAATTCTTGGGCTGTATTGCATGAACTGCACGTTTGAGATCTCCCCGGAGTGGCTCAATGATATTGAGGTCAGGAGACTGAGATGGCCACTCCAGAACCTTCACTTTATTCTGCTGTAGCCAATGGCAGGTCAACTTGGCCTTGTGTTTTGGATCATTGTCATGTTGGAACGTCCAAGTACGTCCCATGCGCAGCTTCCGGGCTGATGAGTGCAAATTTTCCACCAATATTTTCTAGTAACATGCTGCATTCATCTTGCTAACAATTTTGACCAAGTTTCCAGTGCCTTTGTAGCTCACACATCCCCAAAACATCAGCGATCCACCTCCGTGTTTCACAGTAGGAATGGTGTACCTTTCATCATAGGCCTTGTTGACTCCTCTCCAAGTGTAACGTTTATGGTTGTGGCCAAAAAGTTCAATTTTGGTCTGATCACGCCAAATGACTTTGTTCCAGAAGTTTTGAGGCTTGTCTCTGTGCTGTTTGGAGTATTGTAAGCAGGATGCTTTGTGGCATTTGCGTAGTAATGGCTTTCTTCTGGCGACTTGACCATGCAGCCCATTTTTCTTCAAATGCCTCCTTATTGTGCATCTTCAAACAACCACACCACTTTTTTTCAGAGAGTCCTGTATTTCAGCTGAAGTTATTTGTGGATTTTTCTTTGCATCCCGAACAATTTTCCTGGCAGTTGTGGCTAAAATTTTTGTTGGTCTACCTGACCGTGATTTGGTTTCCACAGAATCCCTAATTTTCCACTTCTTAATTAGAGTTTGAACACTGCTGATTGGCATTCTCAATTGCTTGGATATCTTTTTATATCCCTTTCCTGATTTATACAGTTCAATTACCTTTTCCCGCAGATCCTTTGACAATTCTTTTGCTTTCCCCATGTCTCAGAATCCAGACACATCAGTGCAGCACTGGATGAAAGATGCAAGGGTCTTTCAGGAGTCCAGAAACTCAATGACCTTTTATACACACACACTGATTACAAGCAAACAGATCACAGGTGAGGATGGTTACCTTTAGTAGCCATTCAAACCCGTTTGTGTCAACTTGTGTGCATGTTGTCAGGCCAAAATCTCCAGGGTATGTAAACTTTTGATCAAGGTCATTTGGGTAGTTTATGTTGTCATTATGATTTAAAAAGAGTAAACACAGTTGTCTGACAATAAATGGCATCACCCAACCACTAACCATGAGTGAAAGAAAAGTTTGTGAGTTATCATTCATATTCTCTGACAAATGGCCAGAAAATCACAAATTCTGCTAGGGTATGTAAACTTATGAGCACAACTGTATATCTATATTATTTATTTATTTATTTATTTATTTTTATGTGAGAAAAAGACTTATTGAAATAAAAATATTTTTAAGAATATTTTTTGGAGTCCTTGTGGGGGCTGTATACTGGACCTGGTCCATCAAAAGAAAATGGTGGGGGAGGACATCAAGTGGTAAAGAAACTTTTTGATGCATATAGGGTCATATGACCCAGGTGAGATTTGTGGGAAGAAAGGGTCACAACAATCGATAAAAGAAACCATTATGTGAACGCATCTCACTATGTTGGGGTGAGTTTGAAGGCCTCTCTCTACAGTGATTAGTACTCCACTACTGGATAAATTGTGTTTCCTTGATTCTTTTCCATCTATACTGACAATACGGAGGTCGTCATCATCGGGACTTGCTTGGGAAAGACTAGCAGCGCTTGAGGACCGCTCTCTGTTTTTTTTGTATATGTATGCTGGTCAAGATTTGGTGTTCTTGTGAGCAGGGACTGAGCTGCAGCTAGACGGGCGCAAGTTACTTCACTCTATATTTGCCATTCAATGAAAAGAGTGTCTGACTGCAATGTCATAGGCACTGGTTTTCGAATACTGAGCACATCAGCATCCCGAAATAAAGGACAGTGTGATTGAACAAAAAAGAGCTATCAAGTCAAGTCCATGAATGGTGTATAGGACTTAGCGACAAAAGGGGTGGGGGCAGAAGACAGAGGCGGTCAGGAGATGCTGGGGTTCAAAAAGCTACAAGTGAAAGTAATTCGATAATTCATAATTAAGTGCTGCCAACAGCGCCCCCTACGTGTGCACACTGCAGGTGGGGCAGAAGTAAAATGTGCAGAGAGATTTAGATTTGAGAGGGGCGTGTCCAAAGTCATATATAAATTACAGTGTAACAATAAAGCTGTCCAGCATTTGTGGGCTATATGCAAACACAGCCAGTATTTACCCTGCATGCAAAACTGTAGGCTATCCTAAAGTATACCACGTGTTGAGATGTTTTCATCAGACTTCCTCACTGCTCGGTTGCCTGTGTATAGGAAGTGGTATTTCTGCATCTCTGTAGTTAGAGGTAAGTGACAAGGCTTCTGTGACGGTGAGACTCATAAATGTGCTCATGCCGGGACAGCTTGCAGATGTGGCAGTGCTGTATTTGATTACATTACAAAGTCTATAGTAAGATATTCCTCACTCAGTATTAACAGTCCACAGCATCAGTATTACTTGTCTGGCATAGCCTTGTTACACAACAGACATTGAGATTGGGGCATGGCACTCTGCCACCTCCTCCCAACTTCCTTTACACCTCTGACTGTTCTTTTCACACTAAAGAAAACTATGAGCTCCATATTGCTTTCATTCCGCAATGTTCTCTAGCTACCTGATTGGTCTAGAAATGCTCAAATTTGTCCAGCCCTGTTTGTTATTCACTACATAGGGTTAAAGGAGGACCTCATGGTGTCACATGGCATTGTACCCATTGCAGCCCATCTGTATGCCTTTGTAGCAAAGGGATGGTTGACAGAAGTAATGTCCTTTTAGTATTTATGACGTGTTTGGCGCAATATATAATGTCCATGGCATCAGTAGTTAACAAATAGGAAAATAAGAATTTACTTACCGATAATTCTATTTCTCGGAGTCCGTAGTGGATGCTGGGGTTCCTGAAAGGACCATGGGGAATAGCGGCTCCGCAGGAGACAGGGCACAAAAAGTAAAGCTTTTCCAGATCAGGTGGTGTGCACTGGCTCCTCCCCCTATGACCCTCCTCCAGACTCCAGTTAGGTACTGTGCCCGGACGAGCGTACACAATAAGGGAGGATTTTGAATCCCGGGTAAGACTCATACCAGCCACACCAATCACACCGTACAACTTGTGATCTAAACCCAGTTAACAGTATGATAACAAAGGGAGCCTCTGAAAGACGGCTTCCTACAACAATAACCCGATTTTTGTAACAATAACTATGTACAAGTATTGCAGAATAATCCGCACTTGGGATGGGCGCCCAGCATCCACTACGGACTCCGAGAAATAGAATTATCGGTAAGTAAATTCTTATTTTCTCTATCGTCCTAGTGGATGCTGGGGTTCCTGAAAGGACCATGGGGATTATACCAAAGCTCCCAAACGGGCGGGAGAGTGCGGATGACTCTGCAGCACCGAATGAGAGAACTCCAGGTCCTCTTTTGCCAGGGTATCAAATTTGTAAAATTTTACAAACGTGTTCTCCCCCGACCACGTAGCTGCTCGGCAGAGTTGTAATGCCGAGACCCCTCGGGCAGCCGCCCAAGATGAGCCCACCTTCCTTGTGGAATGGGCATTTACATATTTTTTGCTGTGGCAAGCCTGCCACAGAATGTGCAAGCTGAATTGTACTACAAATCCAACGAGCAATAGTCTGCTTAGAAGCAGAAGCACCCAGCTTGTTGGGTGCATACAGGATAAACAGCAAGTCAGATTTCCTGACTCCAGCCGACCTGGAAACTATATTTTCAGGGTCCTGACAACATCCAGCAACTTGGAGTCCTCCAAGTCCCTAGTAGCCGCAGGCACCACAATAAGCTGGTTCAGGTGAAACGCTGACACCACCTTAGGGAGAAACTGGGGACGAGTCCACAGCTTTGCTCTGTCCGAATGGACAATCAGATATGGCTTTGTGAGATAAAGCCGCCAATTCTGACACTCGCCTGGCCGAGGCCAGGACCAACAGCATGGTCACTTTCCATGTGAGATATATCAAATCCACAGATTTGAGTTGTTTAAAACAATGTGATTTTAGGAATCCCAAACTACGTTGAGATCGCCCAGTGCCACTGGAGACATCAAAAAGGGGTTGTATATGCAGTACTCCCTTAACAACTTCTGGACTTCAGGAACTGAAGCCAATTTCTTTCTGGAAGAAAATCGACCGGTCGAAATTTGAACCTTAATGGACCCCAATTTGAGACCCATATACACTCCTGCTTGCAGGAAATGTAGGAATTAACCTAGTTGAAATTCTTCCGTGGAGCCTTCCTGGCCTCACACCATGGAACATATTTTCACCTAAGCGGTGATAATGTTGTGCGGTCACCTCCTTCCTGGCTCTGACCAGGGTAGGGATGACCTCTTCCGGAATGCCTTTTTCCCTTAGGATCCGGCGTTCACCCGCCCTGGCGTCAACGCAGCTGCGGTAAGTCATGAAACAGACATGATTCTTGCTGAATCAAGATCCTTTCTAGTATCTCTTGAAGTTCCGGGTACCAAGTTCTTCTTGGCCCAAACCGGAACCCCGAGTATAGTTCTTACTCCTCTCCTTCCTATCATTCTCCATACACTGGGTATGAAAGGCCGAGGAGGGAACACATACACCGACTGGTACACCCACGGTGTTACCAGAGCGTCCCAGCTATTGCCTGAGGGTCTCTAGACCTGGCGCTTCATGTGGGACGCCATCATAACCACCTTTGGTCTTTCCCAACGGTTTACAAACATGTGGAAACTTCCAGATGAAGTTCCCACTTTTCCGGGTGGAATTCATTTATGCTGAGGAAATCTTCCTAGTTGTCCACTCCCGGAATGAACACTGCTGAGTGTTATCACATGATCTTTCGCCCAGCGAAGAATCCTTGCTGTCATTGCCCTCCTGCTTCTTGTGCCGCCCCGTCTGTTTACGTGGGCGACTGCCATGATGATGTCCTACTGGATCAGCACCGGTTGACTTTGAAGCAGAGGTCTTCCTAGGCTCAGAGCATCGTAAATTGCCCTTAGCTCCAGTATATTCATGTGGAGAGAAATCTCCAGACTTGACCACACTTCCTTGGAAATTTCTTCCTTGTGTGACTGTTCCCCAGCCTCTCAGGCTGGCATCCGTGGTCACCAGAACACAGTCCTGAATGCTGAATGTGCTGCCCTCTAGAAGATGAGCACTCTGCAGCCCCCACAGAAGAGACACCCTTGTCCTTGGAGACAGGGTTATCCGCTGATGCATCTGAAAATGCGATCCGGACCATTCGTCCAGCAAATCCCCCTGAAAAGTTTTTGCGTGAGATCTGCCGAATGGAATCGCTTCGTAAGAAGCCACCATTTTTCCCAGGACTCCTGTGCATTGATGCACTGATACTTGGCCTGGATTTAGGAGGTTTCTGACTAGGTCGGATAACTCCCTGGCTTTCCCCTCCAGGAGAAATACCTCTTTCTGGACTATGCCCAGAATCATTCCTAGGAACAGCAGACGTATCATCGGAAAACAGCTGCGATTTTTGGAATATTTAGAATCCACTCGTGCTGTCGTAGAACTACTTTAGATAGTTCTTTTCCGACCTCCAACTGTTCTCTGGAAACTTGTCCCTTTCAGGATATCGTCCAAGTAAGGGATAATTTAGATGCCTTTCTTCTTTTAAGAATCATCTTTTCGGCCATTACCTTGGTAAAGGCCCGGGGTGCCGTGGATAATTCAACGGCAGCGTCTGAAACTGATATTGACAGTTCTGTATCACGAACCAGAGGTACCCTTGTTGAGAAGGGCAAATTTGAACATGGAGGTAATCCTTGATGTCCAGGGACACCATATAGTCCCCTTTTTTCCGGTTCTCTATCACTGCTCTGAGTGACTCCATCTTGATTTGAACCTTTTTATGTAAGTGTTCAAAGATTTCAGATTTAGACTATGTCTCACCAAGCCGTCTGGCTTCAGTACCACAATATAGTGTGGAGGACTAATACCCTTTTCCTTGTTGTAGGAGGGGTACTTTGATTATCACCTGCTGGAAATACAGCTTGTGAATTTTTTCCCAATACTGCCTCCTTGTCGGAGGGAGCCGTTGGTAAAGCAGGCTTCAGGAACCTGCGAGGAAAAAATGTCTCGACTCTCCAATCTGTACCCCTGGGATAATACTTGTATGATCTAGGGGTCAACTTGCGAGTGATCCCACTGCGCGCTGAGACTCTTGAGACTACCCCCCCACTGGTGGAGGGCTTCTTTTCCTGGGAAGGGGCTGCCTGCTGCAGTCTACTTCCCTTTCCTCTATGTCTGGGCAGATATGACTGGCCTTTTGCCCGCTTGCCCACATGGGAACGGAAGGATTGAGGCTGAAAAGACAGTGTCTTTTTCTGCTGAGATGTAACTTGGGGTAAAAAGGTTGGATTTCCCAGCTGTGGCCGTGGCCCCCAGGTCCGACGGACCGACCCCAAATAACTCCTTCCCTTTATACGGCACTACTTCCATGTGCCGTATGGGATCTGTATCACCTGACCACTGTCGTGTCCATGACATCTTCTGGGAGATATGGACAACGCACTTATCTTGATGCCAGAGTGCAAATATCCCTCTGTGCATCTCGCATACATATATATAGAATGCATCCTATTAAATGCTCTATATCAATAAAATATTTTTAGTCAGGGAATTCGACCAAGCCAACCCAGCACTGCATCTCCAGGCTGATGGCGATCGCTGGTCGCAGTATAACCACCGTCTGTGTGTATATACTTTTTAGGATATTTTTCCAGCTGCCTATCAGCTGGCTCCTTGAGGGCGGCCGTATTTGGAGACGGTAACGCCACTTGATAAGTGTGTGAGCGCCTTATCCACCCTAATGGGTGCTTCCCAACGCGCCCTAACTTCTGGCGGGAAAAGGTATAACGCCAATATTTGCTATCGGGGTAAACCCACGCATCATCACACACTTCATTTTATTTTATCTGATTCAGGAAAAACTACAGGTAGTTTTTTCACTTCCACATAATACCCTTTTCTGTGGTACTTGTAGTATCAGAAATATGTAACAGCTCCTTCATTGCCCTTAACGTGTGGCCCTAATGAGGAATACGTTTGTTTATTCACCGTCGACACTGGATTCAGTGTCCGTGTCTGTGTCGACCGACTGAGGTAAATGGGCGTTTTTTATAAAAAAACCCTGACGGTGTTTCTGAGACGCCTGGACCGTTACTAATTGTTTGTCGGTCGTCTCATGTCGTCAACCGACCTTGCAGCGTGTTGACATTCTCACGTAATTCCCTAAATAAGCCATCCATTCCGGTGTCGACTCCCTAGAGAGTGACATCACCATTACAGGCAATTTCTCCGCCTCCTCCAGCATCGTCCTCATACATGTCGACACACACGTACCGACACACAGCACACACACCTGGAATGCTCTGACAGAGGACAGGACCCCACTAGCCCTTTGGAGAGACAGAGGGAGAGTTTGCCAGCACACACCAAAAAACGCTATAATTACATAGGGACAACCTTATATAAGTGTTTCTCCCTAATAGCATCTTTATATATATATTTATATCGCCAATTTGTGCCCCCCCTCTCTGTTTAAACCCTGTTTCTGTAGTGCAGTGCAGGGGAGAGCCTGGGAGCCTTCTCTCCAGCCTTTCTGTGAGAGAAAAAATGGCGCTGTGTGCTGAGGAGATAGGCCCCGCCCCTTTTACGGCGGGCTCGTCTCCCGCTCTTTAGTGAAGTTTGGCAGGGGTTAAATATCTCCATATAGCCTCTGGGGGCTATATGTGAGGTATTTTTAGCCAGTATATAGGTTTACATTTGCCTCCCAGGGCGCCCCCCCCCCAGCGCCCTGCACCCTCAGTGACAGCGTGTGAAGTGTGCTGAGAGGAAAATGGCGCACAGCTGCAGTGCTGTGCGCTACCTTTAGAAGACTGTCAGAGTCTTCAGCCGCCGATTCTGGACCTCTTCTAACTTCAGCATCTGCAAGGGGGCCGGCGGCGCGGCTCCGGTGACCATCCAGGCTGTACCTGTGATGATCGTCCCTCTGGAGCTAATGTCCAGTAGCCAAGAAGCCAATCCATCCTGCACGCAGGTGAGTTCACTTCTTCTCGGCCGGGCACAAAAATCTAACTGGAGTCTGGAGGAGGGTCATAGGGGGAGGAGCCAGTGCACACCACCTGATCTGGAAAAGCTTTACTTTTTGTGCCCTGTCTCCTGCGGAGCCGCTATTCCCCATGGTCCTTTCAGGAACCCCAGCATCCACTAGGACGATAGAGAAAAAAGGTGTATGTAAAAGGCTATAGATGACCTCTTCACAGGACAATATAATAGCAGAGAGCATAGTATAGCCTAGTGGAACACAGAAGGATACAGATCTGTCACCTTCTTTACTCTTTAGACGTCTCAGGCATATTACAGTGCAGTTCAACTTCTTCTAAACAACATTGCCATTTGCCAGGCGATCTCTCTAGCTTATGCTGGGCAGAGGGTGCCCGTATTGTATACATTTTATCATACATGGCAGAAAGATGGTTAAACTGTTAGCTGCAGCCTCTGTGTGTGGCTATTGGCCAAATCTGTCTAGTTTGGTCATCATGTGTGCATTTACAAATAAAGCTAAATACATTTTCTATCATCCACAATATTAATGGCCAAATAAACCTCAAAACTGAAGTGTTCATTACTAAGGCATGACCAGAGTTATTGTTTTCTTACATGACAGTATATGGTACCACAAGATACTAACAGAACATGATATACATGGTTTATTTTAAGGTGGTATCAATGGGAGACACCAGTATCATGCAAAGAGAGACTTATTTAAGGTCACCGGAATGTGATGTCTATAGGTGACATTCTCTGTCTCACAACCAATGTGACATGCCCAATTTTCTTAAAAAACTGATTATCAAGATCATTGCCTGACAGGTCACCGAGATGAACTTTGAGGAAAGAGAATACTATTTAGCCCAAGGAAAATCTGTATTCAGATCCACCCCCTCCTTCTCTTTGTCTTTATTAAGAAAACGTCTTATATATTAAATAATCCCAAAAACTACAATTTATGGGTATTTCCAAAAGTGTTAAGTCACATAAACATTTAAAATAATTGGTTGCTGTGCTTGTACCTTCCATTGTAGTTTTCACTGAAGTTGAAAAGAAAATTGAGAATTAGTTGTCATTATTATACACAAAATCTGTGGCTGGATTAATAAAGTACAAAGTTTCAATAACTTACCATCATCCTCTCCAGAATGCTTTGTAAAGGCATGTGGTCATGGCATGGTAACCATTTGATGGTTTATCCATCAGTGGTTAAGTAGTGCACATGTGCAGTGGACACTACTACAGCAGAAAGGACTTCAACAGTCATTGGATGAGTCATGAGCAGGGCTTAAAGTGGACCTGGAGAGGTGGGGGAACTCACCTCCCTCACCACCTGCGCGCCGAAGGCGTTCGGCGCAAAAATGGTGTGTGGCCTCACTAGGAAGGGGCGTGGCCGAACAATAGTACCCCAATTCAAAATAACGCCTCACAGTAGCACAATCGTATTCACGTTGCCCCACATATTAGTATCCTTTACACAAACAATGCCCATAGTAGCAGTGCCACTTACACACAATGCCCACAGCAGTTCTCCCCCCCCTCCCCACATACAGTTTGAGATGTGGCGCACAATGTAGCAGGGTATGTTGAACCTTTGTTCACCTCTCTCATGTCTTCCATGTGTCCCTTCTGTTTCCTTTGTCTGTCACTCTTCTCATGTGTGTCCATATCTTCATCCTGAGTAACCCTCTCACTCCCTATTTACTCTCCTTTGTGCTTCTTTTTCTCCTTTACTTACCCCCTACGACTCTCCATCCCTGCTATCCCTTCAGCCTCTGCTTCTATCTTAACCCCTGCACCTCTCACTCCTGTACCTCACTCCCAAACCTCACCCACCTGCTCCTCTCATTCCCCTATCTCACCCCCTGTGCCTCACTTCCCCATCTCACTCCCTGTGCTTCACTCCCCCATCTCACCCCCTGCTCCTCTCACTCCTGCTACCATTTCAGCCTCTGCTTCTATCTTAACCCCTGCACCTCTCACTCTTGTGCCTCACTCCCCCACTTCACCCCTTCTCCTCTCATTCCCCCATCTCATCTCAACTCCTGTGCCTCACTCCACCATCTCACCCACTGTGCCTCACTCCACCATCTCACCCCCTGTGCCTCACCCCCCATATCACCTCCTCTGCCTCACTCCCCCATATCACCTCCTCTGCCATCTCACCCTCTGTGCCTCGCTCCCCCATCTCACCCCCTGTGCCTCACTCTGCCATCTCACCCCCTGTGCCTCACCCCCCCATATCACCTCCTCTGCCTCACTCCCCCATATCACCTCCTCTGCCATCTCACCCCCTGTGCCTCACTCCCCCTTCTCAACCCCTGTGCCTCACTCTGCCATCTCACCCCCTGTGCCCCCCCCCCCCCCATATCACCTCCTGCTCCTGGTATTTCCATGAGACACACCTCTGTCACTCTGGGACTGGGACGGAGGAGGAGCAGGGAGCATCGGCTGGGTCCCAGCTGCAGTGCCGTTTGAAGTTGTAAGCGGCTGCCAGCCATTCCTGTGGACCGGCTGCTGATCAAAAGCTCTTTGACTCTGGCGCCAATTGTGCGCCAATCATGGCTGGCGGTGTGCGAGCCGTGATTGGCTCACGCAGTTTAATAAAAAAGCCTTGCTTCCTTTTAATTGGCAGCCGGTCCGCCCATGATGCAGGATTGGCTGGCGGCCACTGCTAGCTTTAAAGTGCACACTGAAGCCGGGACCAGATGCTAGTGGGCGGACGGAGGCGGAACTGGTTCCGCCTTCAGTCAGAGGTGACGGAACGCAGTTCCGCCCTGTTCCAGCCCACTGGTCATGAGAAAGAAGCATACCATGGTGGCAACTATCTCAATAATGGCATGGAAAGGAAAAAGCATTTACATTGGATCGGGAATATCGGATTTTGATGGCCATTCCTACTTGGTGCATCCAAGTAGACTCTGTACAGAAGACAAGGCTGTACACTTAGGTCTGATAATATGCTAAAACAAATATAGCAACAGACAAAAGCACAAACCTCTCACATTCCCCACCAATGAGCAGATTCCAGTACTAAGAACCTCTTCCAGTACTAAAAACCTCTTGAAACTTTTCACATACATCATTTATCAATAGTAATTAAGGCAACTGCTGAGTCGGATGCGCTGTCAGTGTGGGCACAGCTGAGTGTTTATATGCAATACAGAAAGAGGACTACTCCTGATTGGCGCTTGTCAGATAACACCGGTCGTCTGGTGGAACGCACAGGAGTGTCACTTCCGGTTCCGGTAATCGGCGGACAGGAAGTGCTTTACAGGAGGCCATTTCACTAATTGCACACCTTATATAAAGACACTAAGTTAGCACTGGAGACATACTACCTTGAAAAAGGGACTTTGATGTCCCGAAATGCGTTGGTGTCTGCCTACCAGTGCTCTGGACTTCCAAGGACGTTTTTGGACTCAGTTTATACCACAGGGAAAATCTCGCCTTCCGGAGCCTTATGCAGGGTATCTTTCCCGGGTATACCTTGCATATAACACCTGCGGCTCCGGCCACCATCTTGGTAGGATTCTCTGTGTTATCTACTTCCATTTTATATGTGTTTTGATTTTAAGTGTTTGTTTAAATTAAACAGATATTGTTTTTACATAACACTAGACACATGCTTTATTTCCTACCAATCATGGCTCAATCATAATGTTTTATGTGGGTGTTATCTGACAAGCGCCAATCAGGAGTAGTCCTCTTTCTGTATTGCATATATCCATTTCTATTTTTGGGCTCAACAGGGGAGCCCTGTGACCACCCCTAGGCCAGCTAAAGTCTATACAGCGCAGTTTTTCTACCTCAACCCTATTTTGACAATTCACAGCTGAGTGTTTGTTTTTCTCCTGTGCATGCCTTCAGAGTCTGTGCGCACACAGGGCCTAATTGATGTTTGTACGCAATGCTGATGTTCAGGCAAGGGAGTGGTTATCGGCAGACTGCGCATGTGCTGTGATCTCACTGCGCATGCATCAAGGTGGAATCGCGCTCGTACTGAGATTTTTATGGTAGAATGAATGACAGGAAAGGCCCATTTGGGGGAAGTAATGGTGAGTGTCAGCAAAAACGCTGGTGTGTCATGGCAGTTTTCATGGTGTGTATGCCTTCAGCTGCAGTCATGTACATAGAAACACATAGAGCCTGCGTTGCTACTGATGTGTCAAGTCTGCGCAGTCATAGGGCAACCCTAGCAGTCAATATGCCTTGTTATTGCATACAGTCTGTGTATGTGGACACAGTTGCGAGTGAGTTTGAGAATGCTCCGGTGGGTGTCTGTCATCTTTTCTGGGCGACAGCTCCACTTGTGATGATTACCAAGTCCGTAGCCTAAACATTCACAGCTGGGCAAGCAAGTGTGTACAAACATGAATTAGGCCCAGAGTTGCAGTAGCACCAATGTCTTCAAAATGCATTGGGTGTATCTGGGCTGTGACAGGAAGGTGGCTAAGCAGACGTGCAGAGATGGTCCATATTATGGGTGTGTTATGGGTGTGTCCAGGCGTGTTGCTAATAGTGGTTGCATACACAGACGCAGAATCGTTCACATAGGAGGCCATATTCAGACTGAGACCCTGCGCTTGCCGTAGGGCAGGGACAAGTTTGGAAGGTGCGACGGATGATTGCATCTAAATACACACTAAGCGGTATTTGAGCATCCATAGATGCACAAAGTGGGCATCTCTGTCCTTGCACACACAGACACATGGCTGTACACGAGGGAAGGAGTTGCAGCGGTATTTGCATAAAGTTGCAGAAGCAATACCAACAGCATACGCACACATGAACACTGCAGCGTATAGGTGCACAGCCTGTGTTTTAAGTTTATGGTACGTCAGCAGCCATATCACCTGTTACATGGGGTATAACATACACACAAAAAAAAAACTGCAAATCTTTGTTTCTGATAATCATGACTTATAATAGCTAATATCACCTGTAAGGAACACGTAACAAGAATAGCTTTGTTATTGTAACTTGTGTTAGTTTTTTTTATCAGCATATATGTAACATATAATCAAGTATGTGAAGCAATGTAATTAGTATGACCAGAACCACAAATTAGCATGTTTCGCTGACACTAATCACCTTTTCCGTCTAGTGCTTTTTATTTATTTAATTTTGCAAGCTTTCGGCAAAGCACAGTTGTTTCTTACAGAATCCACCCATTTAAATGTTGCATAGCTATACATTACGTCACGCAGCTTCCAGATGTACACTGTGTTGATATGGCAATTAAGATTTCACAATGCTAGCTTGTGTAATGTTCTATGGCGTGTTATAGATACCTAATGATGAAGTAGGGTGTGGAAATCATGCTGTATTGGTACACAAGTCACACATTTAAATTGTAACATGTTGCACTGAGAACACATAGGGCTTGCATGCAAATCCATTCTGCAGACATATCTTGAGATTTTGTTAGCACTGCACAAGCTCCCGAACCAAGCACACGCATGTACGGGGATTCTGAACCATGCATCCTTGTGGTTGTACTGGCATAACTGGGTGGTAACAGGGTATTGGTAACAGGACATTAATTTGCAGGCTCAAAAAAGTGAGGGCATGTCAGAGACGAGCAGGCGGAACTGAGGACTAGGGGGGTCATTCCGAGTTGTTCGCTAGCTGCCGTTGTTTGCTGCGTAGTGATCAGTGTAAAAACCGGCTAATCTGCGCATGCATATGCTCCACAATGCGCGCGCGCGTCGTACAGGTACAAAGTCCATTGTGGTTTTGCACTGGTTCTAGCGACGATTCCAATCGCACAGCCGGCCGCAAGGAGACTGACAGAAAGAGGGCGTTTCTGGGTGTCAACTGACCGTTTTCAGGGAGTGCTTAGAAAAACGCAGGCGCGGCTGGGCGTTCGCTGGGCGGGTGTGTGACGTCAAAAGCCGTCCCTCCGTCGTTGGAATCAACGCAAACGAAGAGTAACTACAGGGCTACTCTTGTTTTGCATAAAAAGATTTTGCAGGCGCTCTGCTGCACAAGCGTTCACACTTCTGCAAAGCGAAAATACACTCCCAAGTGGGCGGCGACAATGTGTTTGCAGGGCTGCTAAAAACTGCTAGCGAGCAATCAACTCGGAATGACCCCCTAGGTACAGATGTATCCATCTTCATCACACCCACAACTATTCCCAGGTGTGACTGGTTTGCAATGATGCTTGCGCACATCAACATAATGATTACATACTCCCCATCTGTGTTCCACTACATATACCTGGCATTGAACTGTATTGAAATGTACCAGGTGTACAAGAGATAAGGTTTCTCAGATAGCTTATAGGAGGGCAAAGGTAGTAAACATTTGGTGGCAGAGCAGGGAGAATGCAAGACAGAACATACACACGTTTTATACTATTTTATTTTTTTGTTCTATTCTGCAGTCTTCATGATGAAGAATCGACACATGGGAACCACTTGTGTTTATGCATCCATACAGAGCATGCAACCAACCAAGGGTTTTACTATAGATGATGTGTTGTGTCAGTGGTCTAATAAAATTATTATCCTTTATTTGTATGTCACCAATATATCATACTTGCCTACTTTTTTGGACCTCTCCCCTGATGGTGTGACCATACAAAGAATGTCATCAAGGCCCTGTCCCCTGCTGTGCAATGCTACATTCCACATGATCACACAACGGGATAAGAAAGAATGTGACCAAATTCACTGTAGATTGCATCATTATTTAGTATTATTATTATTATTATTTATTTATTACCAGTTATTTATATAGCGCACACATATTCCGCAGCGCTGTACAGAGAATATTTGCCCATTCACATCAGTCCCTGCCCCAGTGGAGCTTACATTCTATATTCCCTACCACATGTACACACACACACACACACACACACACACACACACACATTCATACTAGTGTTAATTTTGTTGGGAGCCAATTAACCTACCAGTATATTTTTGGATTGTGAGAGGAAACCGGAGTACCCGGAGGAAACCCACGCAAGTACAAGGAGAATATACAAACTCCGCACAGTTAGGGCCATGGTGGGAATCGAACCCATGACCTCAGTGCTGTGAGGCAGTAATGCTAACCATTACACCATCCGTACTGCCCCAATAAGGCCCTTACCTATTCTGAGGCAGTTGGCAGCATCCTTGAGAGTGAGCTACTTTCCCGGGAGTTTTTGGAGAACTCCCTATAATTCAGGAGTTTCTAGGAATGGAAAGTATGCAGCATATTATGCAGGGCTCAGGAGACCGGCGTTTGGGATGCCAGCGGTCAAAAGACTGACAGTGAATCCCGACAGGGGTCTGGTAAGTATATTTATCTCCCCACCCTTACCCCCCTAACCCTCCCTTCACGCAGCCTCCCCGGTGGTGCCTAACCCACCCTCCCCACAGCATAAACCTAACCCTCCCCTCCCGCAGCCTTACCATAACCCTCCTCACTGCAGTCTAACCCTATCTCTCCCTTCCCGCAGCCTAATCCTAACAAACCCAGCCCCCCCTCCCCCCTGCAGCCTAACCCTAATCCTCCACGGTGGTGCCTAACCCAACCGCCCTGCAGCATAATCCTAACCCTCCCTGGTGCCTAACCCTAACCCGCCCTTCCCGGAGCCTAACCCTAACCCCCCTCCCCACAGCCTACACCTTACCCTCTCTTCCCCACAGACTAACCCTTACCTTCCCCGGTGTTAACCTCCCCCCCCCCCCCCCCCCCCGCCCCCCTCCACTACCACCTAACCCCAATGGTACAATACTTACATTCAGGATCTCCATTGATGTTGGGATTCCAGTGCCAGCATTGCCGACATCTAGTCCGCCGGAATCCTGAACGTATCCCTTACAAAGCATGTTTAATCATCATCATTAGACCCTACTACAGTCTAAATTCTTTGCCACACAACACACTAAGGTCAATTTTGTCAAAAGCCAAAATACCCATGGGGCAACACATGTGAGCATACTAACAACACGATTTTGCTCGAAAACGACCCCATGGGAGTAGTACACACTGTGGCGTTCAGCAGGCATTGCATGATGTAGCAACAACACAATTTGCAAGTGAGACAACAGAGCCCTAAAGGGAACTTGTTAATTCTCCAAAAGGATCAGGCGCAGTAGGAGTTGCATGAGCGGTTAGGCGATAGTTTTTCCCTTGCACTCATGTTAACAAATTACTATATAGCATGCTCATTTCATATGTGCAGTGGTTTAAGAGGATATCATGACAAACTTCTACTTTCTATGTGTTTCTGATTTAAAATAATATACAACACAAACATTATAACAGAATTTGTAAATATAGTTTCAGAAGTTATTAGGAAATCCTCATGATTGACAACACACCCACAGGCTGTGACTGTCACATATTTGTTTGCTTTCTCATGCAAAGGATTGTGGGAGCTAGGTGTGTGCTTGTATTGGGAGGTGAGGCTGTTGCAGCCAAGCTCTGTATCTCAGCACCATACATGGAAATGAAAACAGCTCCTGGCTCAGGTGACCACACCTCACCTTCAGTCCCTGATTTCATCCTCAGAGAAATGACGCTGACAACTGAAATGGAACTGTTGCCTTAACAGCTCAGAATTAACCCTTAAGCCAAGCAGGCTGGTATTACCTGCCCACCATGAGCTCTGGTTACTGGAATTCAAAGCAGACCCTAATAAACGCACAAGCCCATTTTGTGAAATCATACAGATAACATTGCTGCTTAGTGTGGTTTGTTTATGTAACGTAGTGAGACATTATTAACAGTTACACAATCACACTCATGAAGCATAAAAGGAATGACCTGGATAGTGGAAATATTCCACAGCAGAGTATGACATTTGCAATATAGCAAGTAGCCTAGTCAGGGCCCTCTTAACAGCAGTGTGGGCCCCTGGGCACAGCAATGCACTGGGGCCCCTATCCATCCTCGAGGGGGGGTGCTATCAGTGGCAGCTTTGATGTCCCGCGGGCGATAGGGGGTGTACTATCTTCTGCTCAGCATATAGGACCTGGAGCAGTAATTTCTGCTAATTACTCCTTTACTGCACAGATGGGGTGGGAGGGAGAACACTAAACTGTAGAAGGTGGCATTGGGCTGAATGAAGGGGCCCCGGTACATGACTTCCAGGGTGGCATGGGGTATTTAATATGTAAGGGAGGGGTCGATAGTGGAGTGGGCTTAATATTCATCATTTTCTGGTGAGAGAGCAGCTTGCATGACTGCAGATACCTCAAGCTCCTGGAAAAAAAATAGAGTGTCTCACCTTTCAGGAGGTACTGGGGACTTGGGGATCAGAGTTCAGGAGCCAGAGCAATCCACCAACGAATATATAAAACTGCATATTAGGCATGTGGAGCTTGAGCAGGGACCAGCAGCTTGAAGGCTGATATCTCTGGTTCTGGGCATAGTAGAGACAAGCTGCCAGTGTCCACCGAAAGTGGAGAGTCCCAGCTTTTGAAATGTACCCTCAGAAAAACTCTAAGTCATACAGAGCCCGAGATATCTGGCTGGCAAGAGCAATTAACAGGCTTGGATGGGGACCACTGCTTTGAAGTCGGATATCTCTGGTTCCCTATGGCCGATTTTAAAAAATCTGGTACCTCTGGAAAGAGGGGACCCTCAGCTATCAGCCTATGGCTCTTATACTCCTGGGGCCCTTGGGCAAGAGCCCATTGAGCCCATACAAAAAGACGGCCCTGAGCCTAGTCTTATACAGTAACTTAATGTATCAACATGTAAACTTTTACCCACTGTCAACATACAAACTGTTACCATCTCGTCCAAGGCTATAGAATCCTACACTAATCCATTACTATATGTACTAATAATCTGAATGTTATTCATTTTCTCTAGAGATCAGCAGAACATTGCATTGTTTCAGCTATCATTTAACATGTTCAGGGTTGTACTGGCCCACAGGGATACAGGGAAAACCACCGGTGGGCCCTACTGCCTGGGGGCCCACCCCCTCCTCTAGGGATCAGATTCCAGTCGATGCTGTTATTAATCTAGTACATTATCATGCATGCACTACAGTATTTACTGTATATATTTGTTCAGGGAACCAACCCATACAAAATAGTTAGGCAAACTAATGTGGCGGCTGGGCACACCCTCTCTAGAGACTGGCCACACCCCTAAACATGGGCCCCTACCACTGTGTTCCCCCGGTGGGCCATACATGCCCCAGTCCGACACTGAACATGTTGCTAACTTTTACGGCACATCATATACTTATAAACCGCAAGTGAATTTTGGTTGGACCCATTATTTCCCAAACACATTCATCACCTGGTCCTATTAATTATAATTTGTTATAGGACCCCTGTGACTGTCTGACCCCCCCCCCTTCTTTTTTTTATATACGACATTATCTGAGCATCATATAAGAAGTAGGTCAGGATGATCCTGACTGTGTTCTAGGAATCCTCAACCTCCAACCTGCATCAATTATCAGTGCCTTAAGAATGCAGGTTTTACTGCAGGGCAAACATATTGCTGTCTGTTCAGGCTTGCAAACCATTTCAGATGAGTTGTGCTCACTTGAGGGCTACATGGCCACCTTAGATCGGTGTCATGGAATTATACATTCTAAATTCTTTGTGAACAGATGACTTGTTTCATATGAAGTTCTTTTAATGGGTTGTCCACTTTTCCCTATTTAATATAACCAACCTTTGTACAGCACATAAGGGGTTTCCCCTAAGAATTGTAATAACTATAGGCCTGATTAAGATGCGGCTGCAAAGCGGCTATTGGATGCAAATCAGTCTATGTTTTCTTACTGCACATGCCTCTGAGCCGTAGTGCGCGCGCCTAGCAAGTGAATTGCTAAGCGGTCGCAATGAGGAATTAGTCACAGAGTGAGTGACAGGAAAACAGCGTTTGGGGATGGTAACAAGGAGTGATCGACAAACGCAGGGGTGTCATGGCCGTTCAGACACCGTTTTCTGGCTATGCATAAATTAGCAGTTGCGATCTTACTTGCAATTGGAGAGTTCTCTGTATCCTGGGAGAGCAGCTCAGCCAGCGCATCTACAGAGGCACTCAGACTCTGCGACATGGCGATTTGTGATGATGGTACCGATCAGGGGCAAATGCAGGATTTGTGAAGAGGGGGTTTCCAAAGAAGGGGAGGAGCCAAGCATAAGGGGGTGGATACTGAGGTAGTATGCACTCTGTAACCTACCGCGGTGCCTTCCAACAGTAATGTAATATGTAGTATAGAAATGGTGGCACTCACGTACAAATCATCACCCGGAATTGAAGATTCAAAGGTGCCCACAGGCTACTCCGTTTCAGTTTATAATAACCTTTGTCAGGGTATCCCTGACGAATGTTATTATAAAGACAAATGTTGGAGTAGCCTCCGGGCGCCTGTGAGTCTTAATTTCTGGGTGGATTCAGCCAACTGCCAGATCAGCTATCTCTGTGAATATGAGAAGGAGACAGCTGCAGTATCACTGAGTGGTGGAACTTGTAAGTGGTGGGCCCAGTTGCAAAAAATATGCTCTGGACCCCCCTCCTCCACACTATGGGGAGAGGCAGGTAGAAAAGCAGTGGGTGAAAGCGGAAGAGGCTGTTGGTGATGGAGAGGTAGGTGGTGACAGGGAGAGGTAGACACAGGGAAGGTGACAGGGAGTCAGTGGGTGATGGAGAGGTAGTGGGTGACAGGGAGAGGTAGACACAGGGAAGTTGACAGGGAGAGGCAGTGGGTAACAGGAGACAGGCAGACATGGGGAGGCCGTGGGTGACTGGGGAGTCAGTGGATGACAGGAAAAGGCAGACGGTGACAAGGAGAGGCAGATGGTAACAGCGGAAAAGCAGTGGGTGACAGAGAAGGGCATAAGGTGACAATGAAAAGCAGAAGGGTGACACTGAAAGGCAGTGGGTGACAGAGGAAGGCACAGAGAGACAAAGAGAGGCAGTGGGTAACAGCAGAAGGCAGTGGATGACAGTGAAAGGATGACAATGAGATAGCGGGTGAGATGGTCTGGCATTGCACTGCAGGCAGGAGCCCAGCGCCACTGCCTCCCCCACAGCACCCAGCCAGTCCCCAGGGTCTGGCTAGCAATTTGCAGTCTGGAAAACAAACACAAGCAAGTGGGCCTGGTTTTCTCTGGAATATAAAAAAAAAATACAATGGAAATATATATACACACACACACACACACACACACACACACACACACACACACACACTCATGTGCTCCCCATTCCACACCACGGACATCATCTCTCACTGTGCTCCCCGTCCCCCACTGTACACGCCATCCCCCATCCCACACTGTACATCCCATTCCCCCACTGTACACACCATCCCCCATTCAACACTGCATCCCACCCCCCCACTATACGCACCATCCCCGAACCCACACTGGGCATCCCATCCCCCACTGTACACCCCAACTGCCATTATGCACTAAATCACCCCCCCCCCCCATTCCATGCTGCAGTTACCTAAAAAGCGCTGCTGCCTGTGTCACCAGGGACTGTGCTAATGCTGTCAATGGGGCAGGAGAAGCAGAGTGCTGGTCTACCTGACAACTTGTGTCACAGCCCGCCGCCGTCACACAGAGAAAGAGGAGTCGCAGAGATGAGATCCCTTCTCCCGCTCCTCTTCTGGCCGGAAACGTGTCCTCAGTAGCTAGTTCCGCTACTGGCACTGACCCAGTTCCTCCACCCCCCCAAAAAAATAAAAATAAATCAGTCACTTATGGAGGTTATGGTAATGGATTGTCGACAAGGAGGTTCTAGGTACTCGTTAGCGTGCGCTAGTGCCGATGTATCAGCAATTATACGCTGTTAGACGGAAATGATGCGATGGGATAGCTTCTGCCCATATTAGCATACTGTATAATCGCAATTGCGTACAGTAAAGGATAGCAACAGCAGCAAGAACAATCGCATCTGAATCAGGCCCTATAGTATTAGATGGCTGCAATACCTGTCTGATGGGGTTGTCCTGACAACACACTCCCACCCCATCATTATTTGCTAATAAATAATAACATACATAGGTTTAACGTTAAATATCTTCAGAGACAATATAAACTGACATAGATATCCATGAGTGTGATGTTGAATCAGATGTTAGCTTAAGACATGGCTGTTGTATGTGATCATTTTCTTTATTCTGACTATGGGGGTCACACGGGTACAAAGCGGATCGTTGCTGTGCGATGGGTTTAACGAAGAATCCATTCGCACAGCCAATCGCAAGGAGATTGACAGGAAGAAGGCGTTTGTGGGTGTCAACTGACCATTTTCTGGGAGTCGTTGGAAAAACGCAGGAGTGTCCAAACGTTTGCAGGGCGGGTGTCTGACGTCAATTCCGGGACCGGACACGCTGAAGTGATCGCAAGGGCTGAGTAAGTTCTGGGCAACTCAGAAACTGCACAAATATTTTTTGTACTGCCGGCTGCACATGCGATCGCACACTTGCAAAGCAAAAATACACTCCCCTATGGGCGGCGACTATCTGCTCGCAGCAGTGCAAAAAACCCCTAGCGAGCGATCAGGTCTGAATTAGGCCCTATGACAAAAGTATAATGTAGTTACTAATGAATACTATGCTATGCCACAGATATTGCTCCTCTAGGCTTCAGAAGTTAACATTTATTGAAAGGAAGTATTTACAGTGCTCACATTACTCTAATATTATAGGGCCTAATCCAGAGATGTATACAAATCTGATGGTTTACGTACATCACCAGTGTTTGTCAATCTACGCATGTGCCGATCTGTGTCTGTGACAATGGTCGCAGTGCCCCCTAAGCCACAGCAGTCATTTGTAGGGCAGGGAAGTGGTGGCGATGGCCAGGGTTATAGAAAACAAGGGCATGTCGGCCCTGTTTTCTGAACATGGCAATGCCAGTGGCTGCGTCCTTATATGCACCGTGAATGGTCACAGCAACGTAAAAATACAGTCCATCCTGTTCATTCAGATGATCCGATGCTGCGTCTTTGCACGCAGCAGTGGATCACAGAAGTTGACAATAGGTGCCTTTTTACACAAGGTGCCTTCTCCAGCATTAATATATTTTCACACAGCTGCTCTCTGTTCTGAATTCATCTCTGAATCAGGCCCATAGTCAGTAGACTTGTCATAATGGGTATTGTAGTTCTCTATAGTCCACCATGACAGTATTGCTTATAACCTGCATGTTTTATTTAAAAATGTTTATAACTATGGTTTCCCTAGTTACTGCATGACTGAGGGGTGGAGGGGAGTAAATGTGCTTGAGCTATTCAATCTCATAGTTATTATGCAGGATCAAATAGCTCAACTAGTAGGGTGTTTTACTGGAATGCAACATGTTATGGGCTTGAATCCTGGGTATGGCAGTATATTGAAATTAGTTATTTAATAAAGGGTATTATAACTGAATAACACTGAGCTCCCAAGTTAAGTGAAGAAAGATAAAGTACCAGCTAATCCATTCCAAACGGCCATGTTACAGGTTGTGTTTGAAAAATTACAGGAGCTGATTGGTTTGTACTTTATTCTTCTCTCTTTATCACATGCCAAGACTTAGTACATCTGATCCTTATACATCAAATTTCTTGTGTTTCTAATATAAAGTATATGTAAGGGACATAAGCATCTGTAAGTCCAATATAAAAATAGTATTTTAATTACCTACCGGTATATCCTTTTCTTGTAGTCTGTAGGGGATACTGGGAATCCATTTAGTACCATGGGTATAGACGGGTCCACTTGGAGCCATGGGCACTATAGATGTTTGATAACATGTGCTGGCTCCTCCCTGTATGCTCCTCCTACCAGACTCAGTCTAGGAAACTGTGCCCGAGGAGACGGACATACTTTGAGAGAAGGATATAGATAAGGAAAGTGGTGAGATTTCGAACCAGCACAACCAGAACAAGAGGAAACCATGCTAACCCAACTTGAAAACCAGAACAGCAACAGCTGAACCAAACAACAGTAGTTAAACAAGTAGCCATGCAAGAAAATGAAGCGCCGGGCGGGCACCCAGTATCCCCTACGAACTACGTGAAAAGGATTTACCGGTAGGTAATTAAAATCCTATTTTCTCTTACATCCTAGGGGATACTGGGAATCTTTTTAGTACCATGGGGATGTACCAAAGCTCCCAAACCGGGTGGGAGAGTGCTGAGGTTCCTGCAGAACTGACTGACCAAACTGAAGGTCCTCAGAGGCCAAGGTATTGAACTTGTAATACTTGGCAAACGTGTTAGAACCCGACCAAGTAGCTGCTCGGCAGAGCTGTAATGCAAGACACCCCGGGCATCCGCCCCCGGAGGAACCCACCGACCTAGTAGAGTGGGCCTGTACAGATTTTGGAATTGGCAAGCCTGCCGTGGAATAAGCATGCAGAATAGTGTACCTGATCCAGCGAGCAATTGACTACTTTGAAGCAGGACACCCAATCTTGTTGGCATCATATAAAACGAACAGCGAGTCCGATTTCCTGTGACGAGCAGTTCGCTTTACATAAACCTTCAAAGCCCTTACAACGTCCAAGGACTTTGAAGTGAAACGCCGACATCACCTTAGGAAGGAATTGCTGACGAGTCCTGAGTTCAGCATTGTTCTCATGGAAAATCAATTAGGGGCTCTTGTGAGACAACGCCCCCAGCTCCGACACACGCCTTGCCGAAGGCAAGGCCAACAGCGTGACGGTCTTCCACGTAAGGAACTTTACGTCTACCTCCTGTAGTAACGGTTCAAACCAGTCCAATTGAAGGAATGTCAGCACCAAATTGAGAGGCACAAAGGGAGGTTGGATGTGAAGAACACCTTTCAAGAACGTCTGGACCTCAGGGAGAGAAGCCAATTGTTTCTGAAAGAAAATAGACAAGGCCGAAATCTGAACTTTTATGGAGCCTAGGCCCACGTCAACTCCTGACTGCAGAAAAAGCAGGAAACGTCCCAGATGAAATTCCAACGTAGAATATTGTCGGCACTCACACCAAAAGACAAATTTCTTCCAGATACGATGGTAATGTTTTGATGTTACCCCCTTCCTGGCTTGGCTCATAGTAGGGATAACCTTGTCAGGAATCCCTCTCCTGGCTAGAATCAGCTGTTCAACTTCCATGCCATCAAACGGAGCCGTGGTAAGTCTTGATAGACGAACAAGCCCTGTTGTAGAAGATCCTCTCAAAGAGGCAGAGGCCACGGATCTTCGATTAGCATCTCGAGAAGATCCGCATACCAAATCCTTCGCGGCCAGTCCGGAACAATGAGAAATGCTTGAACTCTTTCCCTTTTTATTCTTTTGAGAATTCTTGGGATCAGAGGAATGGGAGGAAACATGAACACCAGCTGGTAGACCCACTGAGTTATCAGGGCGTCGACCGCTACAACTTGTGGGTCCCTCGACCTGGAACAATACCGCTTAAGCTTCTTGTTGAGTCGAGAGGTCATCATGTCAATTTGTGGATAACCCCACCGATGTGACAGCCACTGGAACACCTCCGGGCGGAGGCCCCATTCTGCTGAGGAAGCCTGCTTCCCAGTTGTCTACTCCCGGAATGAAGATCGCCGACAACGCCACAGCGTGTTTTTCCGCCCAGAGGAGAATTCTTGACACCTCTGACATTGCGGCTCTGCTTTTCGTTCCGCCCTGTCGATTGATGTAAGACACCGCTGTCACATTGTCTGACTGAACTTGAATGGCCTGATTCTGAAGAAGAGATAAGGCCTGCAGAAGGTCGTTGTAGATTGCCCTGAGTTCCAGGATGTTTATTGGAAGAATAATTTCCTGACTTGACCATCTTCCTTGAAACTGCACCCCCTGGGTGACTGCACCCCAACCTCTGAGGCTTGCGTCTGTGGTTAGCAGAATCCAATTCTGAATTCTGAACCTTCGACCCTCCACTAGGTGAGAAGTTTGTAGCCACCACAGGAGGGAGAACCTGGCTTTTGGCGACAGACGAATCCGCTGATGCATGTGGAGATGCGATCCGGACCATTTGTCCAACAGATCCGGACCATTTGCCCTCACATGAAACCTTCCGATTGAATTGCTTCGTAAGAAGCCACCATTTTTCACAGAAGGCGGATGCACAGATGTACTGAGATTTGGGTCGACTTCAATACAGCCCGAACCAGCGACTGGATCACCATTGCTTTTTCCAAGGGAAGGAACACTCTCTGAAACTCTGTATCCAATATCATTCCTAGGAAATGAAACTTCTGCATTGGTTCTAGGTGAGATTTTGGTAGGTTCAGAATCCACCCATGATCCAGGAGTAATCTGGTCGTGAGACCAATGTTCTCCAACAACTGCTCACTGGACGCAGCCTTTATCAGAAGATCGTCCAGGTAAGGAATTACGTTTACTCCCTGTCTGCGGAGTAACATCAACATCTCTTCCATCACTTTGGTGAACACCCTTGGTGCCGTGGAGAGACCAAATGGCAGGGCCTGAAACTGGTAGTAACAGTCCTGCAGTGCAAACCGCAGATAAGCCTAATGAGGCGGCCAGATCGGAATGTGAAGATACGCATCCTTGACATCCAGAAACGCTAGGAATTCCCCCTCTTCCAGACCTGAGATCACTGCTCTCAGAGACTCCATCTTGAACTTGAACACTCGTAAGTATGGGTTCAATGACTTGAGATTCAGAATCGGTCTTACCGAACCGTCCGGTTTCGGAACTACAAGAAAGCTGGAATAGTATCCTTGATTTTGTAGATGAGGTGGAATTAGAACAATGACCTGGGTCTATAACAGTTTTTGAATGGCTTCTTGTAAGGTTACTCTTGCTTCTTGTGAAGCTGATAAGCCTGATTTGAAGAATCCCTGAGGTGGGAGATCCAGGAACTCCAGCCTGTAGCCCTGGGATATAGGGTCTATTACCCAGGGATCCTGGCAAGATCTTGTCCAGGTGTGACTGAAGAATTGTAGTCGGCCTCCCACCTGCCTGTCTCCCAGGCATTGCGGTCCTCTATCATACGGAAAGTTTTGAGGAGGTAGATCCTGAGCTCTGTTCCTGTGAACCAGCAGTCGCTGGTTTGCGTGTTTACCTCTAGAACCTCTGGCGTCGGTAGAAGAACCTCTGGCCTTGCCCCTAAACTTGGCAGTTCAAAAGGACTGTAAATTGGGTCCTGAGTAGGACTTCCCGGCTGGCGGAGCTGCAGAAGTTAAACAAGTGGACTTAGCCGCAGTAGCTCGTGAGATCCACTTGTCGAGTTCATCGCCAAATAAGACCTCACCTGTGAAAGGCAGGCCTTCCACACCATTTTTGGAGTCCGCGTCAGCAGTCCACTGACGTAGTCATAATCCCCTGCATGCCGACACTGCCATAGCTGTAGTGTGTGCGTTACAAACCTATCTCTTTAATGACTTCCACCATAAAGTTCGCAGAGCCTTGTATGTGCTGCAGGAGTAACACAATTTCCTCTTGAGGTAAGGTGTCTAACCCCTCAATTAAATTACCAGACAATTTAGCAATGGCTCGAGTAATCCACCCACATGCTATAGTGGGTCTCTGGGCCACCCCTGCAGCTGTATACAAAGATTTGAGTGTAGTCTCAATCTTACGATCAGCTGCATCCTTTAGGGAGGCTGCACCAGGAACAGGTAGTACTATTTTACATGAGAGCCTGGAGACTGATGTATCCACTATCGGTGTATTTTCTAGAGATGAGTGGGTTCGGTTCCTCGGAAACCGAACCCCCCCGAACTTCACCCATTTTACACGGGTCCGAGGCATACTCGGATTCTCCCGTATGGCTCGGTTAACCCGAGCGCGCCCGAACGTCATCATCCCGCTGTCGGATTCTCGCGAGATTCGGATTCTATATAAGGAGCCGCGCGTCGCCGCCATTTTTCACTCGTGCATTGGAAATGATAGTGAGAGGACGTGGCTGGCGTCCTCTCACTTTGTTTCAGGGGGCTGCATATCTTTATTCTGGGGACAGTGGCGGAACTAGCAAGCGGTGGGCCCAGGTGCGACAAAATGCTTTGGGCCCCCCCCTACCCATCCCATCCAAGTCCACCCCCTCACCCCTTGAGAGGATCTGGTGAGGGGGACCTGCTCAGGGCCAGAGAAATGGATACCTAGCAACAGTGCCGTAACTAGACATTTTAGCACTGTGTGCAAAAAACGGCATCGGAGCCCCACCCTTGCATGCAAAACAGGGGCAGTGCGCGCCGTAGGCGCGCGCAAAAATACATAGTGGCGTGGCTTCACGGGGAAGGGGTGTGGCCACAAAATAATACCAATTCCTAAAACGGTGCACAGTAGTCTCCATTCTTCAAATTACGCCGCACAGTAGCACCACTACACCAGGTAGAGACCCTTTTACACCTTACGGCGGACAGATTCCTCTTTTTACACATTACGGCAGACAGCGTCCCCTTTTTACACATTACGGCAGAAAGCGTCCCCCTTTTTATACATTACGGCAGACAGCGTCCACTTTTTACACATAACGGCAGACAGCGTGCCCTTGTTACACATAGCGGCAGACAGCGTGCACTTTTTACACATTACGGCAGACAGCGTACACTTTTTACACATAACGGCAGACAGCGTGCCCTTGTTAAACATAGCGACAGACAGCGTACACTTTTTACACATAACGGCAGACAGCGTCCCCCTTTTTACACATTACGGCAGACAGCGTCCCCTTTTTACACATTACGGCAGACAGCGTACACTTTTTACACATAACGGCAGACAACGTACACTTTTTACACATAGCGGCAGACAGCGTGCCCTTGTTACACATTACGGCAGACAGCGTGCCCTTGTTACACATTACGGCAGACAGCGTGCCCTTGTTACACATTACGGCAGACAGCGTGCCCTTGTTACACATTACGGCAGGCAGATTCCCCCTTTTTACACGTTGCGGCAGGCAGTCCCCCGTTTTTACACATTGCGGCAGGCAGATTCCCCATTTTTACACATTACGGCAGGCAGATTCTCCCTTTTTACACATAGCAGCAGGCAGATTCCCCATTTTTACACATTGCGGCAGGCAGATTCCCCATTTCTACACATTGCGGCAGGCAGTCCCCTCTTTTTACACATTGCGGCAGGCAGTCCCCCATTTTTACACATAGCGGCAGGCAGTCCACCCTTTTTACACATTGCGGTAGGCAGTCCCCCATTTTTACACATAGAGGCAGGCAGTCCCAACAAATAAAGAAAGAGACAGAAAGAAATAAAGAAATAAAGAGACAGAAAGAAAGAAAGAAATAAAGAGAAAGAAAGAAAGTAGAATCATACTTACCCTCTCCGCTGGCTCAGGCTCCTCGTGCAGCTTGACGATTCCCGGGCAGTAGACGAGGTGGAGGAGGGAGCCGCAGCAGCGCTGTGTTATTGGTGGAGGCGCTGCTGCTGCTGCCCCCCTGCTTCACTATAGGCTGTTCTCGGAAGACAGCCTATAGTGAAGCAGAGGGGCAGCAGCAGCAGCGCCTCCACCAGTAACAAAGCGCTGCTGCGGCTCCCTCCTTCACCTCCGTCCTCCTCCTTCCCCCGTCCGTGCAGCTGCTCTTCTCCTCTGTGGGCGGCTGTGCGCTGCGGGCAGCGGTTGTCCGCAGCGCACAGCGGCATGTAATGAGTCAGTTTGACTCATTACATGCTTGGGCCCCTGGACAGAGGCGGGCCCCAGTGCAACGCACTGCTTGCCCTGCCGGTAGTTCCGCCTCTGTCTGGGGACCAGCAGTATTATAGGAGTACAGTGCAGAGTTTTGCTGACCAGTGACCACCAGTATTATACGTTGTCTGCCTGAAAAATGCTCCATATCTGTGCTCAGTGTGCTGCACATATCTGTGCTCACACTGCTTTATTGTGGGGACTGGGGACCAGCAGTATTATATAGGAGGAGTACAGTGCAGAGTTTTGCTGACCAGTGACCACCAGTATACGTTGTCTGCCTGAAAAACGCTCCATATCTGTGCTCAGTGTGCTGCATATATCTGTGCTCACACTGCTTTATTGTGGGTACTTGGGACCACCAGTATATTATATAGGAGGAGTACAGTGCAGAGTTTTGCTGACCAGTGACCACCAGTATTATACGTTGTCTGCCTGAAAAACGCTCCATATCTGTGCTCAGTGTGCTGCATATATCTGTGCTCACACTGCTTTATTGTGGGGACTGGGGACCACCAGTATATTATATAGGAGGAGTACAGTGCAGAGTTTTGCTGACCAGTGACCACCAGTATTATACGTTCACTGCCTGAATAACGCTCAATATCTGTGCTGCATTGTAGTATATAGTAGGAGTACAGTGCATCATTTTGCTGACCACCAGTATATAATATATAGGAGTACGGTACAGAAGGTCACTGCTCTACCTACCTCTGTGTCGTCAAGTATACTATCCATCCATACCTGTGATGCATTTCAGTTTTGCACAGTTTGCTGACCACCAGTATATAATATATAGCAGTACGGTACAGTAGGCCACTGCTCTACCTACCTCTGTGTCGTCAAGTATACTATCCATCCATACCTGTGGTGCATATCAGTTTTGCACAGTTTGCTGACCACCAGTATATAATATATAGCAGTACGGTACAGTAGGCCACTGCTCTACCTACCTCTGTGTCGTCAAGTATACTATCCATCCATACCTGTGGTGCATTTCAGTTGTGCGCAGTATATATAGTAGTAGGCCATTGCTATTGATACTGGCATATAATTCCACACATTAAAAAATGGAGAACAAAAATGTGGAGGGTAAAATAGGGAAAGATCAAGATCCACTTCCACCTCGTGCTGAAGCTGCTGCCACTAGTCATGGCCGAGACGATGAAATGCCATCAACGTTGTCTGCCAAGGCCGATGCCCAATGTCATAGTAGAGAGCATGTAAAATCCAAAACACAAAAGTTCAGTAAAATGACCCAAAAATCAAAATTAAAAGCGTCTGAGGAGAAGCGTAAACTTGCCAATATGCCATTTACGACACGGAGTGGCAAGGAACGGCTGAGGCCCTGGCCTATGTTCATGGCTAGTGGTTCAGCTTCACATGAGGATGGAAGCACTCATCCTCTCGCTAGAAAACTGCAGTGCCACTCCTAGATGGGCCAGGTGTTTGTGTCGGCCACTTGGGTCGCTTAGCTTAGTCACACAGCTACCTCATTGCGCCTCTTTTTTTCTTTGCATCATGTGCTGTTTGGGGACTATTTTTTTGAAGTGCCATCCTGCCTGACACTGCAGTGCCACTCCTAGATGGGCCAGGTGTTTGTGTCGGCCACTTGTCTCGCTTAGCTTAGCCATCCAGCGACCTTGGTGCACCTCTTTTTTTCTTTGCATCATGTGCTGTTTGGGGACTATATTTTTGAAGTGCCATCCTGTCTGACACTGCAGTTCCACTCCTAGATGGGCCAGGTGTTTGTGTCGGCCACTTGGGTCGCTTAGCTTAGTCACACAGCTACCTCATTGCGCCTCTTTTTTTCTTTGCATCATGTGCTATTTGGGGACTATTTTTTTGAAGTGCCATCCTGCCTGACACTGCAGTGCCACTCCTAGAAGGGCCAGGTGTTTGTGTTGGCCACTTGGGTCGCTTAGCTTAGTCACACAGCTACCTCATTGCGCCTCTTTTTTTCTTTGCATCATGTGCTGCTTGGGGACAATTTTTTTGAAGTGCCATCCTGCCTGACACTGCAGTGCCACTCCTAGATGGGCCAGGTGTTTGTGTCGGCCACTTGGGTCGCTTAGCTTAGTCACACAGCTACCTCATTGCGCCTCTTTTTTTCTTTGCATCATGTGCTGTTTGGGGACTATTTTTTTGAAGTGCCATCCTGCCTGACACTGCAGTGCCACTCCTAGATGGGCCAGGTGTTTGTGTCGGCCACTTGTGTCGCTTAGCTTAGCCATCCAGCGACCTTGGTGCACCTCTTTTTTTCTTTGCATCATGTGCTGTTTGGGGACTATTTTTTTGAAGTGCCATCCTGTCTGACACTGCAGTGCCACTCCTAGATGGGCCAGGTGTTTGTGTCGGCCACTTGGGTCGCTTAGCTTAGTCACACAGGTACCTCATTGCGCCTCTTTTTTTCTTTGCATCATGTGCTGTTTAGGGACTATTTTTTTTAAGTGCCATTCTGCCTGACACCGCAGTGCCACTCCTAGATGGGCCAGGTGTTTGTGTTGGCCACTTGGGTCGCTTAGCTTAGTCACACAGCTACCTCATTGCGCCTCTTTTTTTCTTTGCATCATGTGCTGTTTGGGGACAATTTTTTTGAAGTGCCATCCTGCCTGACACTGCAGTGCCACTCCTAGATGGGCCAGGTGTTTGTGTCGGCCACTTGGGTCGCTTAGCTTAGTCACACAGCTACCTCATTGCACCTCTTTTTTTCTTTGCATCATGTGCTGTTTGGGGACTATTTTTTTGAAGTGCCATCCTGCCTGACACTGCAGTGCCACTCCTAGATGGGCCAGGTGTTTGTGTCGGCCACTTGTGTCGCTTAGCTTAGCCATCCAGCGACCTTGGTGCACCTCTTTTTTTCTTTGCATCATGTGCTGTTTGGGGACTATTTTTTTGAAGTGCCATCCTGTCTGACACTGCAGTGCCACTCCTAGATGGGCCAGGTGTTTGTGTCAGCCACTTAGGTCACTTAGCTTAGTCATCCAGCGACCTCGGTGCAAATTTTAGGACTAAAAATAATATTGTGAGGTGTGAGGTGTTCAGAATAGACTGAAAATGAGTGGAAATTATGGTTATTGAGGTTAATAATACTATGGGATCAAAATGACCCCCAAATTCTATGATTTAAGCTGTTTTTGAGGGGTACTTGTAAAAAAACACCCGAATCCAAAACACACCCGAATCCGACAAAAAAATTTCGGTGAGGTTTTGCCAAAACGCGTCCGAATCCAAAACACGGCCGCGGAACCGAATCCAAAATCCAAAACAAAATTTCTGGTGCACTAGTATTTTCCCACTTTTTCCTATCCTCAGAAGGAAAAGATAATAATAACCGCCTAGGAATTTGAATTTTTTTTATCTGGATTAACCCATGGTTCTTCAAACAGGATATCTAGTTCCTCTGATATGGGAAAAGTGGCTGAGGATTTTTTCTTTATGTTAAAGTAAGATTCCTCACACTCCTCTGTCACCTTATCAGGGATATTTAGGACTTATCTGATAGAATATATGAGAGCCTCTACACCCTGCAACAGAGTACCCTCCCCTACCTCTATGTCCACCTCACCTTCCTCCATTTCTGACCCTTCATTACCAGAGTCAGAATGCAGGATATGGGCCAAAGTATGTTTTTGTGGACAAATGGTAGAGGACTGAGACGCTAGTCTGAGTACTGAGTCCTTTTGCATATACTCAGCCATAGACTGTCTTAAGTATTGCGTCTCTTTCTCATTACGAGTTAATTTAGTAGAGATGGGGGAAATCATCCCCCTAATGGAGTCCAGCCATGCTGGCTCCGCCCCACTATCCTGAGAAGGGATACTACACTGAGAACACACTAGTGAACCCCCTGGAGAAGAGGAACACTGTGCCTTACATGAAACACACTCTTTGCCTGACATACTGCAGCAGTGACAGCCCACACACAGGAAAAGGTTAAATGCACAGTTAACCCACAAAGAGCCCCTCCCGAGGTACACAGAGAGAGGATAGAACCAGCACACGGCGCCCTTATCGCTAAAGCCAAGCTTAGCCGGGTTGCAGACTAAGTACCTAGATTAGGGATTTAGTACACTAGTATATAGCTCCCCCCTTGCTATGACCCCCTGGTACCGCTGACGTAATCTGGAGGCCCTCCGGAGGAGTTGCGCATCCCTGTAGTCAGTGTCTGTGTAGCTGCAGTAGGGTAAAATGGTGCCTTTGAGCTGCTGGATCCGTTCATAGTGAAGCCCCGCCCCCTCAATGGCGTGCGGTCTTCCCGCTCTTCTTTATACTGGCTTTATGTGTTTGAGTGCATAAAATGGAGTAAGCCCCCTTTTAAGCCTGTATTGCCAGTCTGGGTACTGTGTACACTACAGTGTACTAAGGGGGTCATTCAGACTCGATCGCAAGCTGCCTTTTTTTTTCCAGCCGTGCAATCGGGTCTGAACAGCGCATGCATGTGGCCCATAATGCGCAGGCGTGTTGCTGGCCGGCGCCGGGGGTCGCCGGACAGCGACGGATTCTATGAAAAAAGCGATCGCAGTGGCGATCACAAGAAGATTGACAGGAAGAAGGCGTTTGTGGGTGGCAACTCACCTTTTTCAGGGAGTGTCCAGGAAAATGCAGGCGTGCCTGGCCGTTTCCAGGGAGGGTTCCTGACGTCAGCTTCATCCAGGATCATTGCAGCGGCTGAATAAGTCCTAAGCTGTGCAGAGACTGCACAAACTTTAGTTTGTGCAGCTCTCTGCACAAGCGTTCATATCTCTGCACAGTGATTACCCCCTCCCCCTGTAGGCGGCGACTACCTGATCGCTGCAGTGCAAAAAATAGCCTGCGTGCGATCGGGCCTGAATCACCCCCTAAGTCTGGAGACTTATTCCGACCCGTGTAGAAGCTGTGTGTCTCCATACCCTTATGCCGCCATAATGTCCGGCGACCCGCTAGCCGGGACGCCGGCTTAGTACTCACCGTTCTTCATTCTTCTGGCTCTGTTAGGGATGGCGGTGTGCTGCGGGAATGTACGCTCGCCGTGTTGGGGCTTACAAATAATTCACTCAGGAGCTAGTGTCCTGTCAGCGGGGAACGGGACCATTAACCCTTAGTGGGGTTGGGCCGTACCCCCCCTAATTCCCACGAAGCAGGCAGGTTGGTACCATCCAGTCCTGCCTGAAAATATCAAACTTTAAAAATAAATGTAGAAAACTCTTCAGGAGCTTCTAGAGATGTGACCGGCTCCTTCGGGCACATTTTCTAAACTGAGTCTGGTAGGAGGAGCATAGAGGGAGGAGCCAGCACACGTTATCAAACTTCTATAGTGCCCATGGCTCCAAGTGGACCCGCCTATACCCATGGTACTAAATGGATTCCCAGTATCCCCTAGGACGTAAGCAATTTGATACAATACTCAAAGGCAGGACCACCACTTTGTCATAAAAATACAGACTATGGGGGACATTCAGGGTCTGAACTGCGCCTGCGTATGCACCGCATAGAGCGACGAAATCTACGAAGAAAGCGATCGCACCGGCGATCACAAGAAGATTTACAGGAAGAGGCCGTTTGTGGGTATCAACTGACCGTTTCTTGGGAGTGTCCAGAAAATACAGGCATGCCCAGCCATTTGGAGGGAGGGTTCATGACGTCAGCTCCTGGCCGGATCATCGCAGCGGCTGAGTAAGTCCTGAGCTGTGCAGAAACTGCACAAACTTTTGTTTATGCAGCTCACTGCACATCCGATCGCACCCCTGCACATCAACTACCCCCTCCCCCTGTAGGCGGCAACTACCTGATCGCAGCACTGCAAAAAAACGCCTGCATGCGATCAGGTCTGAATCACCCCCTATGGCTGAGGACTCACGCTGTATTCAATACCAAAGTGCTGATATCAGTGCTGGTAGAAAGTAACAAATGGAATCCAACCGTATCAATGTGTTTTGTTCTGCTGTCAGCTGCCAAACATTGTATTCTACAGCAACTAAGCCAAAGACAATGGGACTGCGAATGCAGAAAAATGGCATCTGGCTTGATAGGTTTTATTACCATACTGTATATATAATCAGCCAGCAGTGCAATATAGAATCAAACATAAGATGTTAGTCCCATGCCGCATGAAGAATGCAATGCTCCATGGTGTTTTAAGGGGTGGTCTTCTGGGTGCCGAATGTCGGGATCCCGGTGCACAGTATACCGTCGCCGGAATCCCGACACCCGGCATACCGACACATATTCTCCCTCGTGGGGGTCCACGACACCCCTGGAGGGAGAATAAATAGCGTGGCGCTTAGCGCCACCGAGCCCTCAAGGGGCTCATTTGCGCTCGCCATGCTGTCGGTATGCCGGTGGTCGGGCTCCCGGCGCCAGTATGCTGGTCGCCGGGAGCCCGGCCGCTGGCATACCATACTACACCCGTTTTAAGAGAGGAGGTGGCCTGTGTGCAGACTCTGTGTGGGCTTCATTCGCTCTGTGGTACCTCTAGTGTGCATGCAAGGTTTCCGGAAAAAAAAACATTGCACCTACCATGTTTCCGGAGACAAAGCTGCACTGCACATACACAAATCACTGGGAAAATTACCACCACACCATTTTACAAGTGATTTATTCTGCAGAAACAGCAGCATCAACGTGGTACTCCAGAGAGGTAAGTGGTTAAACATGGGTGCAGGATGTGCGGTATGGGCCCCCATGGACCATCTGCACGCATTGCGCCCCATTATAGAAATGCCTATGGTTCTGCTCCTTTGCTTGCACCAGGAAATGCTCATGCTTATACAGCACAGACGGTGTAATGGTTAGCACTACTGCCTCACTGCACTCAGGGGTGTAGCGAGGGTGGCTCCGTTGGAGCGCGAGCTTCGGGCGCCAGAAAAGTTAGAGGGCGCGCTTTCTGTCTTCCCTCCCTCCATCCACTATACTGCGGGCTGCTGTACAGGCAGCCACAGAGTAGGAGGAGGAGAAACAGAAGCAGAGGGGAGCACACTGACTCGGACTTGGAGACTAGGTAGGGAACAGGGCAGGCCAAAGGCGACAGCAGGAGACACTGACATCCCACACATGCCGGAGCTCTGCTGCCCTCTTTATATGTCTCATTGTCTGCTTGTAGCTGTGCAGCAGGGTTACTTTTGTCCTGATACACCACTCTCTGCAGCACCTCTTTCTGTCCCGGCTGCTGCAGCACCTCTCTCTGTCCCAGCTGCTGCAGAACCTCTTTCTGCCCCAGATGTTGCAGCACATTTCTCTGCTTTGGCTGCTGAAGCACATCTTTCTGCCTCAGCTGCTGCAGCACCTCTTTCTGCCCCGGCTGTTGCAGCACCCTCTCTGCCCCGGCTGCTTCTGCACCTCTCTCTAAATTGATGCTGCAGCATCTCTCTCTGCCCCAGCTGCTGCCGTAGCACCTCTCTCTGAATTAGATGCTGTATAAATGGCTCTACTGTGATGTAACGTGTATAAGGAGCTCTACTGTGTGGCGTAACTTGTATAAGGGGCTCTTCTGCATGGTGTAAAGGGTATAAGGGGTACTACTGAGTGGTGTAATGTGAATAACAGACAATACTGTGTGGTGTAATGTGAATAACGGACAGTACTGTGCGGTGTAATCTGAACTGGTACTATTCTGTGGCCGCATCCCTCCCCATGAAACTACACATCTATATTTTTGTTGCGCGCCTTCGGCACACATTGTCCCTATTTTATGCAGGGGGGCGCCCAAAGGAAACTTTCGCCCTGAGCTCCACAAGGTCTAGAACCGGCCCTGTCACCAATTTAGGATTTTTAATATTTTCAAATGTAACATGCACCCGATTCAATACGTGAGAGGGGGTGCTGAAACATGTCCTTGCTCCAGGCACCATGGCATCTAGCTGCACCTCTGACTGTATTGAGGTCACGGATTCGATTCTCACCATGGATCTAACTGTGTGGAGTTTGTATATTCTCCCTGTGTTTGTGTGGGTTTCGTTCCACAAACCAGAAAATATACCGGTAGGTTAATTGGCTCCCAACAAAAAATAACCCTAGCATGCAGGGACTGATGTGAATGGCTAAATATTCTCTGTAAAGCGCTGCGTAATATGTGTGCACTATGGGAGTCATTCCAAGTTGATCGCTAGCTGCAGTTCGCAGCACAGCGTTCAGGCTAAAAATCTGCATTTCTGCGCATGCGTATGCACCGCAATGCGCACGCGCGACGTACGGGTACAAAGTCCTTTGTGGTTTTGCACAGGTTCTAGCGAAGCTTTCAGTTGCAAGGCAGAACGCAAGAAGATTGACATGAAGTGGGCGTTTCTGGGTGGCAACTGACCGTTTTAAGGGAGTGCTTAGAAAAATGCAGGCGTGTCGGGGAAAACGCAGGCGTGGCTGGGCGAAAGCTGGGCGCGTGTGTGCCGTCAAAAGCCGTCCCTCCGTTGTTAGAAACCACGCACACGAAGAGTAACTACAGGGCTGGTCTTGTTTTGCACAAAATGATTTTGCAGCCGCTCTGCTGCACAAGCGTTTGCACTTCTGCAAAGCGAAAATACACTACCCCGTGGGCGGCGACAATGCGTTTGCACGGCTACTAAAAGTAGCTAGCGAGCGATCAACTCGGAATGAGGGCCTATATAAATAACTGGTAATATGTAGCAGCTGCAGCGCCTTTTTGCTGGTGGCTCTGGCGGAATTCTTCCTGACCACTTACTTTGGATCTAGACTGTTGGTTAGTTGGTAGTGCGCTAACTCAGGAATTCTGGGCACAGATATACCTGCAAATAGCAAATAGAATGTTAATGTGACTATACGCATGTCCTAATACATACCAATGCCAGGGCTGCCATCAGAAACTGTGGGGCCCGGGACTGATAAAAAAAATAATAAAAAAATAATAATAATAAAAAAAAAAAATATATATATATATATATAAATTATATATTCTAAAAATAAATAAATTCTGTGAATAGTAGTGGTGGCGCTTATACATGCCTCCAATAGAAGCGCCGCACCGCTTACACATAATGACCACACACACACTCAGATACACACATACCCAAACACACACACTTTCTCTCTCTTACTCACTCTCCCTAACTTACCTATCACAGGAGCTGTTGCAGAGCATTCTCCTGTGACCTGTGGTAGCAGCCAGCCTGGTCCCGTGTAGCCCCGCCCCTTTTCATACCCAAGTTCTGACACTATCACAGGAGGGGGGGGGGGGGGGGGATGCTGCAAACTGCAATTGAAAACGTCCCTCCCAAAATGGCCGCCGCCTCCGTGGAGACAGTTATTAAAGTTACTAGAACTGTCTCCTATGAGGCGGCGGCCATTTTGGGAGGGACACTTACAATTGATGCTTACAGCGTCCTCTCCCCCTCCTGTGACTGTCAGATCTCGGGCACGAAAAGGGGGTGGAGATAAACAGCGGGTGGACGGCGGCATGAGCGGCCCGGGCCCTCTCCTCTCTGTTAGAGAGGCTGGGCCCGGGACTGCTGTGCCCGCAGCACCCCCCTGATGGCGGGCCTGCGCATCGCACTAACGCCTATCCCATGCAGGAGCGCTTCAAGAGAGGAGGAGGCCTGTGTGCAGACTCCGCCTGGACCCCCTCCTTTCTAACCGGCTAAACTGTAGACTCTGGGCACTAGGGAACCCTAGCACTTTCCCAGAGTCTTGTGCGAATGCGCAGGTCTCTGGGAAAATGGTGTGGTAGCCATTTTCCCAGTATTTTTATTACTGTGCGTGCGCAAAACACTGGGAAAATGGCTGCCACACCATTTTCCTGGTGATTTCTGCAGCGCTGCTGTGTCTGACGTTGGACTCTGGAGGGTAAGCATTAAAAAATGTGTGCAAGGTGTGCGGTGCCCTCGGCGTCCAGGGGGCCCACACCGCACACCCTGCACCCATTTTTTTTCAATACTTACCCATTATAAATACGCCAGTGATCCCATGCTAGGTCCAGGAGATCCATCCAAATCTGGAATCCAGAATGCATTCCCACGACGCAGAATAGGGGGTAACTCTGGCTACACGCCCATAACACTTCCATTAGACAATTCTTATCTATGTGTACATACAGCTGCCACCCAGAAATGCCAATTTTATGGATATAGATAAACGTCTGGGATGCATTTGACTCATGAACATGCATGCATAGTTTGCTATATGAACTGATGTGCATGCCCACTGTGTGTGACAATTATTAGGCCTCCCTTGTGTACCACAGATCATTGTAGTGTCTCTTGCAGCAGTGATGCTTAAATGTTTTCTAGCTGGGTACCCAGGAATTTGCCTACTTGCCTTATTTAGATGGAAAAGCAGGGATATTTACTTTTATCATTAACATCACATAAGCATTACTGGTTCTCAGTTCAGTATCTAGGACAAAAATGCAACAAATATATATGACCTGTATGACCTTTGTCCTTTCTCTATGGCTTTAATGTGTGTATGTTTAGTGTTGCTTTTATTTGTGTACTGCTTTGAAGAAAATAAAAGTTTATATTATCCAACAGTACATCATTCTTATGCCACAATTTTTGGTATGTCTTCACTGGCACTGTGGAGTTAATGTAGATTGAATCTGACAGGAAAGTGTTTTCATGCAGTCACTGTGCTACCCTGGAACATGGGTATTGTGGGCACACTGGCTGCTCACTGATGTAGAGATTAGTGGGTGGAATCAATGCAGGGTGCAGCTCAGCAATCACAGGAAAAATGGCACTCAGATGCTGATGAGAAACCAGTTTTGTCTGGGTGCCAGCAGGGCGTAGGCCTGCTTCTATCTGTGCATTCTGATTAGTTTCTACATAGTGCTGTGCAGCCATGAGTGTGCCACAGCTACTACCACTAGAGTTATCCTCCGGAAATGGGATGATTTACCAGATCGATCCATAATAGTGTGCGTCACTAGGGTTTGTATGAGATAACTATCAAATCACCTGGCTGGGAGCCGACCAAAACTAGGTGGTGAGGCTCAGGACCCCCTATACTTCTTGTACTGTTTGCCATGTAAAATAGAAAATCAGCTTTATCAGAGGCCTATGGCTATGGGGCTTCGTACTGAACATCGCAACTTCTAAGTATATCTCCTACCTATTAGACCCTCTTGTGGGTCGGATTTGTACATAACTTCCTCTGCTCGATCACAAACCTGTCTGATTCCTAAATTTAGAAGAGTATCCACCCAGAAGTGTTTGTAACTAAGTATAGTAAACTATGCTTTATGGTAATTTGTGAATGTCTGGGAATGTGCAACTGCTAGGAGCAGGACTGTCACCTTCTGCCTCATTGTTGTCACATAGCAAGGATCTCACCGTGTGTACACACCCTCAAAGATGTGATCAGATCAGGGATGTGGTCAATTTACCTACAATCAAAATCCCGACGGCCAGAATACCGACAACCATTGACCAACGGTCAAAATCCTGACATGTTCAAAATACTGACATTTATAATACAGGTTGAGTATCCCTTATCCAAAATGCTTGGGACCAGAGGTATTTTGGATATGGGATTTTTCCGTATTTTGGAATAATTGCATAGCATAATGAGATATCATGGTGATGGGACCTAAATCTAAGCACAGAATGCATTGCTGTTTCATATACACCTTATACTAGGGGTGGGCAACAGGCGGCCCGCGGGCCGGATGCGGCCCGCGGACCGATCGTGCCTGGCCCGCTGTGCCCCATTAGAGTGCAATGACAAGCGGCCCGACAGGCCGCTTGTCATTGCACTGCTCTCAGACGAGGCGCCGCTGAGGAAATCCCGGTCACGTCACAGGGTCAGCTGACCGGGATTTCCTCTGTTACCAATCGCGCTGGGCGCAGAGCCGGATTAAGGGGGGAGCCCGGGGGCGGGGGGGGGGGGGGTGTAAGTACCCCAGCCCCCCCCTTCCTAAAAGGGCCCCCTGCGCCCGCACACAGATCAGACCTCCGATCTGCGGCGCTGCGCTCCCCATGGGTTGCCCTGACAACCTAATTACAGCCGCGGCACCGCATAGAAGTGAAGGACAGCTGCAACGGCTCAGCTGTCCAATGGAGAGTAAACGTGCAGCCTACGGCTCAGTAATTTACTGGGCATGCAGGCTGCAGTGCAAAAAGAAGCGTGGAACATGGAGCCAGCGGAGGGTGCATGAGTGGAGGGACGAGCTCTCACTCTCGCTCTCCTGTCACTTACGGATGGCAATCCCTAGTGTCACTTGTAGCCTGCCAGCAGCAGAGACAAAAGTAAGCTGGCTGTATTTTTTTTTTCTTAGTTTTTTTTTTATAATACTGCTATTTATTAAATTGGAATATTTGGCTCTGTATCGTGTTGGCTTGGTGTGTATACGTAATGTGTGTTTGTGTGTACTATATATATATATGTGTGTGTGTGTGTGTGTGTGTGTGTGAGTATTTGTAAACATATACTGTATATATATATATATATGTGTGTGTGTGTGTGTGTGTGTGTGTGTATATATATATATATATATATATACTGGACACGGGCAGCACAACCGTTGACTAGAAGTAAAGTCCCCTCCGGAGGGCACCGGGATCCCAATAATAGACCTCCTTCAGGGAACCATTAGTACCCGGGGGCGCTGTCTGCTGTAATGTGTAAAAAGGGGGACGATGTCTGCCGTAATGTGTAAAAAGGGGACGCAGTCTGCCGTAATGTGTAAAAAGGGGGACAATGTCTGCCGTAATGTGTAAAAACGGGGGCGCTGTCTGCTGTAATGTGTAAAAAGGGGACGATGTCTGCCGTAATGTGTAAAACGGGGGCGCTGTCTGCTGTAATGTGTAAAAAGGGGACGATGTCTGCCGTAATGTGTAAAACGGGGGCGCTGTCTGCTGTAATGTGTAAAAAGGGGGACGATGTCTGCCGTAATGAGTAAAAAGGGGACGCAGTCTGCCGTAATGTGTAAAAAGGGGACAATGTCTGCCGTAATGTGTAAAAACGGGGGCGCTGTCTGCTGTAATGTGTAAAAAGGGGGACGATGTCTGCTGTAATGTGTAAAAAGGGGACGCAGTCTGCCGTAATGTGTAAAAAGGGGACTCTTTTTGAGTATTTTGTGTGTGGCCCTCGAATATTCGCTGGAAGTGTTAAGCGGCCCCCCAGCTGAAATAATTGCCCACCCCTGCCTTATACACACAGCCTGAAGGTAATTTTAGCCAATATTTTTTATAACTTTGTGCATTAAACAAAGTTTGTGTACATTCACACAATTCATTTATGTTTCATATACACCTTACACACACAGCCTGAAGGTCATTTAATACAATATTTGTAATAACTTTGTGTATTAAACAAAGTTTGTGTACATTGAGCCATCAAAAAACAAAGGTTTCACTATCTCACTCTCACTCAAAAAAGTCCGTATTTCGGAATATTCCGTATTTCGGAATATTTGGATATGGGATACTCAACCTGTATCGACAAGGTCAAAATACAAACATTTAAAATGTCGGCAGGTCAAAAAGTCAACATGAGTTTTTCATGATTGTTTAATTGAAACCGACTTGTTCCACAGCAAGACACTTACACAGTGTCCATGTCGACCTATGTCGACATACACACACACAAAACATTGAAAAACTTGTGTCGACTTTTTTGACCTTGCGACAATTTAAATGTCGGTATTTTGACCTTGTCTGTATTTTAAATGTCAGTATTTTGACCATGTCGGGATTTTGACCATCGGTCAACTGTTGTCGGGATTTTGACCATGGGGATATTGATTGCAGGTATTTCATTCTAAACCCTCAGATCACCCTGATTCTACAGAACACGCAATGTGTTGTATCTAGATAGAGGCTAACCATAATAACTAGCTGCGTCTTACATATAGTTATTATGAGAAATACACAGTGGTAGTCATTCCGAGTTGTTCGCTTGTTGCCGATTTTCGCTATGCTTCGATTTGCTGCTAAATGCGCATGCGCATGGTACACAGTGCGCATGCGCTTAGTTATTTAACTAAAAACTTAGCAGTTTTGCTGTTGTTCGTGCAGCGCTTTTCAGTCGCACTGCTGATCGGTGAGTGATTGACAGGAAAGGGGCGTTTCTGGGTGGTAACTGAGCGTTTTCCGGGAGTGTGCTAAAAAACGCAGGCGTGCCAGGTAAAAACGCAGGAGTGTCTGGAGAAACGGGGGAGTGGCTGGCCGAACGCAGGGCGTGTTTGTGACGTCAAAGCAGGAACTAAACAGACTGAGGTGATCGCAATCTAGGAGTAGGTCTGGAGCTACTCAGAAACTGCAAGGAAATATTTAGTAGCAATTCTGCTAACCTTTAGTTCGCTATTCTGCTAAGCTAAGATACACTCCCAGAGGGCGGCGGCCTAGCGTTTGCAATGCTACTAAAAGCAGCTAGCGAGCGAACAACTCGGAATGACCACCAGTGTAATGTAATGTGCTTTCAGCAGAGGTAGACGATTTATTGTTTTTTTGTTTTGTTTTTTTTAAGCAGGAGCTGGAAGCCGAGTGAAAAGGAGGTGCAGTGAGCTGGAACAACTGCAACTGCTAAGTGGAGTATAGGTGCCGCAGGAGAGAGTACTACGGCTGCATAAAAGTGAAGGACCAAGACCCGCACAAAGATAGATAAGTATAAGCCAGCTTAACTATTGTATAAGTGAGATTGCTTGTCTTCTACTTTTTATTTTTGCTGCTTTTTCTTTGAGAGTAACAGGGAGTTAGACCTTACAAACAATATGGGAGGGGCTGTGATTGGGGACCTCACTCAGTGCATGTCGTGCAAGATGTATGCACACCTGGAGCTACCGGCCCAGATGTGATTACATCTGCACGAGGTGTGTGCGAACTGTTGCCCTGGAAGCCCAGGTAACTGATCTAGAGCAAACCGTTACGCGACTGAGGGAGATTCACAATCTCGAGCGTAGTTTAGACAGAACGGTGGAGGAGTTGCGGGAGGGGTCACTGGTAGAAGAGGATGATGATCAGGTAGCCAGTTGGGTCACAGAAGGAAGAAAAAGAGGGGGAGGCTCGACATCTCCGAACTATCAAACCCGAACAAATTTGCCCGATTGGACGAGGAATCGGAGGATGATAGTGAAGAAATGACGGTGCTGGAGGAGACTGCTCCCTCTAGCATCCAGAGGAGCGGTCCCTCTGGCGCGGTTGTGATAAAAGATAGAGAGGTACCTAGTCAGATGGTGGTGGTAGGGGATTCTATCATCAGGAAGGCAGATAGGGCAATCTGCTACCGGGACCGTGATCGCCGTACAGTCTGTTGTCTCCCGGGTGCTCGGGTACGGCACATCGCGGACCGGGTAGATAGATTGTTGGGAGGGGCTGGGAAAGACCCGGCGGTCTTGGTGCACGTTGGCACCAATGACAAAGTTAGCGGAAGGTGGGATGTCCTTAAGAAAGACTATAGGGACTTAGGAAAGAAACTGAAGGCAAGGACATCTAAGGTAATATTCTCGGAATTATTACCCGTGCCACGCGCTAGTCCAGGGAGGCAGAGGGAGATTAGGGAGGTAAATATGTGGCTTAGGGATTGGTGCAGGAAAGAGGGGTTTGTGTTCCTGGAACACTGGGCGGACTTCTCAGTCAGGCGCCATCTCTTTTGTCGTGACGGATTGCACCTGACTGAGGAGGGGGCAGCGGTGCTGGGGGGAAGGATGGTTAGAAGGTTGGAGGAGATTTTAAACTAGGAGCCTGGGGGGAGGGTTTAGCTAGAAACTACGGGTCATGCAGTGAGAATAGTGGGGATGGCGGTAGTAAACGAAATGGGAGAGAAGTTGGGGGGAGGGTAAGAGCAGGCGGTAAGGTTACTAACATGGGTACTAAAAGGGATTTTACCAAAGCACTAACCAATGACGATTACAGGTCATCATTGCTACATAAGGTGAAAGATGTCCCTAACGCAAGGGAAAATACTTATCTTAGTTGTATGTATGTAAACGCCAGAAGCATTACTGGTAAAAAGGGTGAACTAGAAATACTTGCAGCAAGCAAACAGTATGATATTATAGGCATTACTGAAACTTGGTGGGATGAATCTCATGATTGGACAGTCAATCTAGAGGGCTATACACTGTTTAGGAGAGACAGACTAAATAAAAAAGGGTGGAGGGGTGTGTCTTTACGTAAAGCCGTTTTTAAAACCTGATATACGGGAAGATATTCAGGAGGGGACTGTAGACACTGTCGAGACATTATGGGTAGAAATTGCATGCGGGGAAAAAGGAATAAAAAAGTTAGTATTGGGTGTATGCTATAGGCCGCCTGGTATCAACGCATCTGATGAGGAATTGTTACTAAAGTAAATTGAAAGAGCAGCAGGAGTAGGAGACATAGTAGTGATGGGAGATTTTAACTATCCAGAGATAAACTGGAAAAACGATTCATGTGATACTGCTAGGGGCAATATGTTTTAAAACACACTTAATGATAACTACTTAGTCCAACTAATTGAGGAACCAACTAGGTACAATGCAATCTTAGACCTGGTATTAACAAACAATGGGGATTTGGTATCAGGTATTATAGTAGGGGAACCCATAGGAAACAGCGACCACAATATGGTCACATTCAATATCAGTTTCCATAAACAGCCCTATACTGGCTCAACTAGGACTCTAAACTTTAGCAAAGCAAATTTTGAAAAGATGAGGGTATTTTTCAGGGATATTGAATGGGAAGGTTTGTTTTTAGGAAAAAATACTAGGGAGAAATGGGAGGTACTAAAATTCCTGCTAGCTAAAAATACACTCAAATTTATTCCTATGAGTAGCAAAAAAAGGAATAAAAATCATAAACCGATGTGGCTTAACAAAAAGATTAAGGAACTTATGGGCAAGAAAAGGCGAGCATTTAAAAAATACAAATCTGACGGGGAAGCAGAGTCATTTCAGCACTATAAGGAATGTAACAAAATTTGCAAAAAGGAAATAAGAGCGGCTAAAGTAGAAACTGAAAAACTAGTAGCAAAGGAAAGCAAAGCGAATCCCAAAAAATTCTTTAAATACATTAATAGCAAGAGATTAAAGAAGGAGAGTATAGGCCCTTTAAAAGACAAGTTGGGAGTCTTAAGCAAAAATGATAATGACATAGCGGACACACTAAATGAGTTTTTTTCAACAGTATTCACTAGAGAGGACCCATTTCAGGGACTGACACACAATCTCAATAATGAGAATATCCCACTGATAGGTACTTATTTAAGCGAGGAAGTAGTCTGTGACCGATTAAAACATTTAAAGCTTAATAAATCACCAGGGCCCAATGGTACTATTCACCAAAGGGTTCTAATGGAGCTTCACTCTGAACTGGCAAAACCGCTATCTTTGATCTTTAAGGATTTAGTTATATCAGGTATGGTTCCCAAAGACTGGCGTATAGCGGAAGTAGTGCCTATATTCAAAAAGGGAAGTAAAGCTGAACCAGGTAATTATAGACCAGTTAGTCTTACATCTATAGTGGGGAAAGTATTGGAAGGTATTCTAAGAGATAGTATTCAGAAGTTCCTTGAAGTCAATAAGGTCATTAAAAGGAATCAACATGGGTTTATGAAGGACAGATCCTGTCAAACCAACTTACTTGGCTTTTATGAAACAGTAAGCGCAAACCTAGATCAGGGTAAAGACGTGGATGTAATCTTTTTAGACTTTGCCAAAGCATTCGATACTGTACCACACATGAGACTTATCTACAAGCTACAAGAATCAGGGCTAGGAAGCACAATATGCACTTGGGTCAAAACTGGTTAGATAACAGGGAGCAGCGCGTTGTAGTTAATGGATCTTTTTTCAACTTGGACTGAAGTGCTAAGTGGTGTGCCGCAAGGCTCAGTATTAGGACTGCTATTGTTCAATATTTTCATTAACGACCTAACAGAAGGTCTAGAGAACATGGTGTCAATTTTTGCAGATGATACCAAATTGTGTGTGGCTATAAATACAGAGGAGGATGCCGAGTCTCTTCAGAATGACTTAGTTAAATTAGAAGCATGGGCAGCCAAATGGAGAATGCGCTTCAACACAGACAAGTGTAAGGTAATGCACTGTGGTAACAAGAACAAAAATTACACCTACCTACTAAATGGGGTAAAATTAGGGGATTCTGTACTGGAAAAGGACTTAGGTGTCCTCATAGATAGCAAGCTAAGCAGTAGTACCCAAAGTAGGACTGCAGCAAAGAAGGCTAATAAGATATTAGCATGCATAAAACGGGGTATTGATGCTAGGGACGAGAGTATTATACTCCCGTTATATAAATCACAAGTGAGGCCACACCTTGAATACTGTGTACAATTCTGGGCACCGTACTACAAAAAGGATATCCTGGAGCTTGAAAAGGTACAGAGGAGGGCGACCAAGCTAATTAAGGGCATGGAGACGATGGAATACAAGGAAAGGCTTGAAAGACTAGGCATGTTTACATTGGAAAAGCGGAGACTAAGAGGGGATATGATCAACATCTACAAATATATAAGGGGACAATACACAGAGCTTGCGCGGGACCTGTTTTTGGTTAGATCAACACAGAGGACTCGTGGACACTCACTCAGGTTAGAGGAGAGGAGATTCCACACAATACGGCGTAAAGGCTTTTTCACGGTAAGGACAATACGTGTTTGGAATTCCCTGCCCGAGGGTGTTGTAATGGCGGAATCTGTCAACACCTTTAAGAATGGGTTAGATAAATTCCAAATGGATAAGGATATCCAGGGGTATGGTGCATAGTCATGCATTATAGTTACTATAAATAGGGATAAAATGCAACGGCTGACAGCAGCATCAGTCAGAAATTTTAGTCAAATCATCATGCATAGGAGACCACAAATAGGTTGAACTCGATGGACAATTGTCTTTTTTCAACCTCAGATACTATGTTACTATGTTACTAAATAGTACAGGGGACAGCATATAGCTTTCAGAAAAATAGCAAATCTGTACAAACACCCTACCAGCCTTGCGACTGTAGGGCCTAATTCAAGGTTGATTGCAAAAGCAAAATCTTCCTCTAATGGGCAAAACCATGTGCACTGCAGGTGGGGCAGATATAACATGTGCAGAGAGAGTTAAATTGGGGTGGGTTATATTGTTTTTGTGCAGAGTAAATACCAGTGCCGTAACTAGGCATTTTAGCGCTGTGTGCAAGAAACGTCATTGACGCCCCCCTCCTACGCAAGACAGGAGCAGTGCACGTTTTACACATTACGGCAGACAGCGTCCCCCGTTTTACACATTACAGCAGACGCGTCCCCCTTATTACACATTACAGCAGACAGCGTCCCCCTTATTACACATTACGGCAGACAGCGTACCCCGTTTTACACATTACAGCGTCCCCTTATTACACATTACGGCAGACAGCATCCCCTTATTACACATTACGGCAGACAGCGTCCCCCTTTCTACACATTACGCCAGACAGCGTCCCCCTTTTTACACATTACGGCAGACAGCGTCCCGTTTTACACATTACAGCAGACAGCGTCCCCCGTTTTACACATTACAGCAGACAGCGTCCCCCGTTTTACACATTACGGCAGACAGCGTACCCCGTTTTACACATTACAGCGTCCCCTTATTACACATTACGGCAGACAGCATCCCCTTATTACACATTACGGCAGACAGCGTCCCCCTTTCTACACATTACGCCAGACAGCGTCCCCCTTTTTACACATTACGGCAGACAGCGTCCCCCGTTTTACACATTACAGCAGACAGCGTCCCCCGTTTTACACATTACAGCAGACAGCGTCCCCCGTTTTACACATTATGGCAGACAGCGTCCCCCTTATTACACATTACGGCAGACAGCGTCCCCCGTTTTACACATTACAGCGTCCCCTTATTACCCATTACGGCAGACAGCGTCCCCTTATTACACATTACGGCAGACAGCGTCCCCCTTTTTACACATTACGGCAGACAGCGTCCCCCTTTTTACACATTACGGCAGACAGCGTCCCCCGTTTTACACATTACAGCAGACAGCGTCCCCCGTTTTACACATTACAGCAGACAGCGTCCCCCGTTTTACACATTACGGCAGACAGCGTCCCCCTTATTACACATTACGGCAGATAGCGTCCCCCTTATTACACATTACGGCAGACAGCGTCCCCCGTATTACACATTACAGCGTCCCCTTATTACACATTACGGCAGACAGCGTCCCCCTTTTTACACATTACGGCAGACAGCGTCCCCCTTTTTACACATTACGGCAGACAGCGTCCCCCGTTTTACACATTACAGCAGACAGCGTCCCCCGTTTTACACATTACGGCAGACAGCGTCCTCCTTATTACACATTACGGCAGACAGCGTCCCCCTTATGACACATTACGGCAGATAGCATCCCCTGTTTTACACATTACAGCGTCCCCTTATTACACATTATGGCAGACAGCGTCCCCTTATTACACATTATGGCAGACAGCGTCCCCCTTATTACACATTACGGCAGATAGCGTCCCCCTTATTACACATTACGGCAGACAGCGTCCCCCGTTTTACACATTACAGCGTCCCCTTATTACACATTACGGCAGACAGCGTCCCCCTTTTTACACATTACGGCAGACAGCGTCCCCCTTTTTACACATTACGGCAGACAGCGTCCCCCGTTTTACACATTACGGCAGACAGCGTCCCCCTTATTACACATTACGGCAGATAGCGTCCCCCTTATTACACATTACGGCAGACAGCGTCCCCCGTTTTACACATTACAGCGTCCCCTTATTACACATTATGGCAGACAGCGTCCCCCTTTTTACACATTACGGCAGACAGTGTCCCCCTTTTTACACATTACGGCAGACAGCATCCCCCGTTTTACACATTACAGCAGACAGCGTCCCCCGTTTTACACATTACAGCAGACAGCGTCCCCCGTTTTACACATTACGGCAGACAGCGTCCTCCTTATTACACATTACGGCAGACAGCGTCCCCCTTATGACACATTACGGCAGATAGCATCCCCTGTTTTACACATTACAGCGTCCCCTTATTACACATTATGGCAGACAGCGTCCCCTTATTACACATTATGGCAGACAGCGTCCCCCTTATTACACATAACGGCAGACAGCGTCCCCCTTATTACACATTACAGCAGACAGCGTCCCCCGTTTTACACATTACGGCAGACAGCGTCCCCCGTTTTACACATTACAGCAGACAGCGCCCCCCGTTTTACACATTACGGCAGACAGCGTCCCCCGTTTTACACATTACAGCAGACAGCGTCCCCTTATTACACATTACGGCAGACAGCGTCCCCCTTATTACACATTACGGCAGACAGCGTCCCCCGTTTTACACATTACAGCAGACAGCGTCCCCCTTATTACACATTACGGCAGACAGCGTCCCCCGTTTTACACATTACAGCAGACAGCGTCCCCCTTATTACACATTACGGCAGACAGCATCCCCCTTTTTACACATTACGGCAGAAGAGAGAGAAAGAAAGAAAGAAAGAAAGAAAGAAAGAAAGAAAGAAAGAAAGAAAGAAAGAAAGAAAGAAAGAAAGAAAGAAAGATACTTACCATCTCTCCCGCTGGCAGTCAGGCTCCTTGTGCTGGCAGAGATCCCGGGCAGTCGCAGGGGAGAAGGAGGAGGAAGACTTGAGCCGCAGCAGCGCTATGTCATCGGTAGCGGCGCCGCTGCAGCACTCCCCTCTCCTTCCGCATTGGCTGCCCGCTGCTGAGAATGCTGGGATGAGGGAACCGCATCCCAGCATTCACAGCAGCGCCGGCCAGCCAATACAGAAGGAGAGGGGAGTGCTGCAGCGGCGCCGCTACCAATGACATAGCGCTGCTGCGGCTCAAGTCCCCCTCCCTCCTCCTCCTTCTCTGCCTCTGGCGCGGCTGCTGCTCTCCCTCCAGCGCGGTGCACGGCACACAACAGATGGCATGTAATGAGTCAATTTGACTCATTACATGCCGCTGGCCATGCGCCCTCAGTGTAACTGCGCTGGGTGCCAGGCACACCTGGCACATAGGTAGTTACGGTGCTGGTAAATACTGGCTTCTTTATTTTTACACTGCAATTTAGATTTCAGTTTGAACACACCCCACCCAAATCTAACTCTCTCTGCACTTGTTACATCTGCCCCACCTGCAGTGTTGTAGCCCAGAAATTGCCTCTGCCTGATTGACAGGCAGAGGCGGTCGCTGGGCGGGAGGGGGCGGCACGGTGGCGTTTGGCTGACGTTTTGTGGCCGCGGTCTGGCCAACGCAGGCTTGGCCAGACTGTGCGAAGGGCGGGCCGCAGCGGCTGTGTGACGTCACACACAGCCGCTGCGACCATCACAATGACAAGTAACTCCCGGCCAGCACGCAGGAGCTGTGCTGGCTGAGAGTTACGCTTCAAGTACAAAAGCATCGCCGCTGTGCAATGCTTTTGTATTTGTGCAGTGGGGCCGGGCCTGACATGCGGGGCGGACTAGACCTGTCAGTGTGGATGATCGTAGCTGTGCTAAATTTAGCACAGCTACGATCAAGTCTGAATCACCCCCGTAGTTTTGCCCATTAGAGGAAGATTTTGCTTTTGCAATAAACCTTGAATTAGGTCCATAATGCAGCCCTGCTGCACTGCTTGGGCAGAAATACACTTTATCGTATTGTAATAGCCAGTAGTAATCCCCATATATACAAAATGACACAGTGGGAGAGGTGGTCAGATAATAGATGAACAGTATTAGTTATATTTCAGGATATCCTCAATTGTATGTACATTTGTGCTGCACTCCTCTTTGCTGAATGGTAATCCCTACTGTGATCCACAAGGGCCTGGGACTGAAAATGTTCAGTTCAGGGGCCTATAATGAGAAGGGGAACAGGAGACACTGGGGGTAATTCCGAGTTGATCGCAGCAGAAAATTTGTTAGCAGTTGGGCAAATCCATGTGCACTGCAGGGGGGGCAGATATAACATGTGCAGAGAGTTAGATGTTGGTGGGTTATTTTGTTTCTGTGCAGGGTAAATACTGGCTGCTTTATTTTTACACTGCAATTTAGATTTCAGTTTGAGTACACCCCGCCCAAATCTAACTCTCTCTGCAAATTTATATCTGCCCCCCACCCTGCAGTGCACATGGTTTTGCCCAACTGCTAACAAATTTGCTGCTGCGATCAACTTGGAATTACCCCCATATTTATCTATTCTCCCAAAAAGGTTTAGAAGACTCAAGAATTTTCAGATAGTCCCTTGGAACAGTGGGTGGATGTCCCGCATCCCACCGAACGGGGCTTCCCACTCAACTGAAAAAGGGTTGTGACTTTACGGAAGGTTCCGTTCACCTCAATCTGGGGGCACGGCCTTGTTGGGAGGTGGGCAGGCCACATGGGAAGCCCTTTATTAAATAAATCTCTCTTGGGGCGTTCCCAACATTCCCAGAGATGCTAAAGTTAAGAAGCAAGGACCCTTGTACACCTATGATGCAATCTCAGTTTCTGCTTAGTCCACAACTGCTGTGTTTTATTCATGAAACAAATTGTTTATTTAGAACAGGATTTTTCTAATTTGTTTCTGAAGTACATAAACTCCCCAATAGACTATGGGGGTGATTCAGACCTGATCGCTGTACTGCAAATTTTGCTGTCCTGCGATCAGATAGTAGCCGCCCGAGGGGAGTGTAAATTTACCCGTGCAAGTGTGCGATCACATGTGTACGCCGTGTGAAAATTCCCCTCAGTTTGCGGACAGCTGCAAATCCGTTTTGCACCACACTCATCATCTAATAATTTTACCAGTGTGTGCAGTCTGTGCGCAGCCCAGGACGTACTCCTACAGTGCGATGAGAACAGGCTGAACGTCGCACACCCTCCCTGAAAACGCTTGGGAACATCTGCGTTTTTCCTGACACTCCCAGAAAACGGTTAGTTACCACCCACAAACGGCCTCTTCCTGTCAATCACCTTGCGAATGGCTGTGCGATCGAAGTTTTCTCACCAGACTGTTGCTGTACGGCGATGCCTGTTGTTTGGTGACGCGCATTGCGATGCATACATATGCGCAGTCTATCAATAATCGCCTGCTGTGTGAAAACGCATAGCAGCGACCAGGTCTGAATTAGGCCCAATGTTGTGAGGATTTCCTTCTAATGCACAGACAAATCAATCTTTTGTACTGGTTTCACTTTCCTCAGATGGAACAGAATCCCTCAATCATGATCTGTTACTGTTGTGGGCACTTTAGGTTGAGAATTTGCAAAATGTGATTTGGAAGCAGTAGGCCTCTATCAGGTGTCTAAGGAGTGCACGCACGTGTCGGATATGTGGCCTCCTCCTAATAACTCCTTAAACAAACCCTACTTAAAGTAATTAAACCTTGCCACCCTGGGAGTCATTCCTGTATAATCTGTAGCCTCCCTTATAAAAGCAATAATGAGAAAGTGATTTCTACTGAAGCTAAGGTGTCCTTTTCCAACAAATACTTCCACAGACTAAAGGTCTCGTTCAGAGTTGCATCAAAGTCCGTCTGCATTCATTCTCAGCAATTGCATATGCGATAGAGCCTGCAAACATAACAGAGCAATTCCGGGTCATTCAGCGTTATATTTGTCAGCCGCATCTCCGTTTGCAGATATGAGTTCTCATGTAGAATCAGTTGTTGGTGACATCCAGTGAGGCCAAGTCACCCCCTGCGTGTCTGTTCGAAAAAGGGGGGGTGGCTTTCCATATGGGCCATGGCCTCGCTGGTGTGGGCTGCGCCTGGAGACTCTTCCACCACTGGCGTCTCCTCAGCAGCAGGTCACAAGTCTCAGTGTGCCATTAGTCTGGGACCGCAATTCTCAGTGTGCCATTACTGTGGGACCCCAATTCTCAGTGTGCCATTACTGTGGGACCCCAATTCTCAGTGTGCCATTACTGTGGGACCCCAATTCTCAGTGTGCCATTACTGTGGGACCCCAATTCTCAGTGTGCCATTACTGTGGGACCCCAATTCTCAGTGTGCCATTACTGTGGGACCCCAATTCTCAGTGTACCATTACTGTGGGACCCCAATTCTCAGTGTGCCATTACTGTGGGACCCCAATTCTCAGTGTGCCATTACTGTGGGACCCCAATTCTCAGTGTGCTATTACTGTGGGACTGAAAAGCAGGAGATTTACAATAGAATATATTCCATTTCTGAAAATCAGGGAACCTCAACTACAGATTATGAGACCCTAACCCACAGGTTGTGTACTTTTTTAGAGGCACATTGGGGGTCATTCTGACCTGATCGCATGCTGCAGTTTATCGCAGCGGTGCGATCGGGTCAGGACTGCGCATGCGCCGGCACCGCAGTGCACCGGCGCATGCAAGATGGCCGAAGGCTGTCGGCCCGCTACGATCGCCTCTGCCTGATTGACAGGCAGAGGCGGTCGCTGGGCGGGATGGCGGCGTTTGGCCGCCATTTCGTGGGCGCGGTCTGGCCAATGCAAGCGTGGCCAGACCGAACGGGGGGCAGGCCGCAGCGGCTGCGTGACGTCACACGCAGCCGCTGCGGGCCGGGGAGCGATGAGTAGCTCCCGGCCAGCATGCTAACGCTGCGCTGGTCGGGAGCTACTCTTGAAGTGCAAAGGCATCGCCGCTGTGCGATGCCTTTGCACTGGGGGGGCGGCATTGACATGTGGGGCGGGATAGCCCTGTGCTGGGCGTCCCCCCGCATGTCAGTGTGAATGATCGTAGCTGTGCTAAATTTAGCACAGCTACGATCAATTCGGAATGACCCCCATTGCCTCTTCTAGGTAGCATTGCCTTTGACCATCTTAGATGCTGCTTGGTCTAAAGTGGCCATTAGCCTTATAGGTATGGGTTCCAGATAGCAGCATTCAGTGTCGGACTGGGGCATGAAGGGCCCACCGGGGAATGCAGTGGTAGGGGCCCATGTTTAGGGGTGTGGTCAGTCTCCCGAGGGGGTGTGGCCAGCTGTTACATTGGATTGCCTAACCATTAATGAGTGCATGGGCTGGGCCCCTTGACAAATATATAAAAACTTCTAGTACGTGCATGATAATGTACCAGATAAATATTGGCAATGTACTGTAGAGAATACATCATAGTCCTGTGCAGTATGAGGTAACATATGTATAATTCATGTGCAGAGTCTGGAACCCGATCACTAGAGGAGGAGGGCCCCCAGGCAGTGGGGCCCACCGGTGGTTTCCCCTGTACCCCTGTGGGCCAGTCCGACCCTGGCAGCATTCATTGTTCACATTATAAGCGGCCAGTGCTGTGTCACATATAGCACCCAAAATTCAACAAGCCATAAGGCCTTTCTATGTCCAATTCTCAGAACCTATGGGACACTGAGCTCTCTAGAAGTGGAATTCCTAACCAAATATAGGGTGGATGAATTTAACCAAATAAAGTAAAACTGAGGGGGAGCCACTGCCAGGGCTCGTCTCAAATACTGCCATCCACAGTAAAAAATTGTATCTCGTCACCCCCCCCCCCCCTCTAACAACGGAGAGCATGTCAGGAATTCTTCCACTGAAAACAAACTCAAGAATGTTTTCATCTTCGTAGCAGATTTAAATTGTAAGAATTTATCCCACAGCCACTTCACAAACAGCCTAATGTCAAAGTGAATCTGTGTTGGATAGGTTTATAATATTTAATATGTAATATTCTATATTAAGTGGGAGGATTAACAATATTATTGAAATACATTTGTTTGTGTGTCTATGGATTACCTGTTTTGTGAATTCCCTGTACACTGTTATTGTCCTCCTTTATGTGTGCTACCTTTGCAGATAATGGAACGGAGTCTAAGCGGGAAGCAATTGCGCCTGCCTTTGCAGTTGGCCGTGACAGCCTTCTTACTAGTACATGCTAATGCAAGTTCCGCCCATCTATGTATCTGCGAATCCATATGTGCATGAGTCGCACCGCCTTTTTTATTTCTGTCCACTGTTGCAACTATCATTAGTATTAACAGTGGTACACTCCCCCTGCCGGGTGCAAAAGATGTCAGAGACAGGCGTCCCATCAGTGTCCCGGTATCTCAAACTAGCATTGGAAGTAGGCCCACGCGTTCACAACACTCCCATGAGATGCATGTGTTCCTTATGTCCACATGGTTACAGTACAGAATTTCCCATTTCACTTCAGGCTACGTCCGCCTGAGATGCGACTCACATGGATACATCATCCCTCGCATGTGCAGGCTGTTTTCAATACATGCGACAACGTTTGCGACAAATTGTGATATGTGTCTGCATTACCTCTTGTGTCCGACTCAGAAGCAGCCATAATATATTATCATCTTATTAACCTGATTCATACTATTGTAGTTTTTAGATTTACTATTACATATTTAACTATATATACAGATTCGTATTACTAAAATTGAACAGACAAAAACTGTAAACATGTTTATAATCCCATATGATGAAATCCCCAAAACACAATACAACCTTCCTGCAACCAAAATGGTACATTAAGAGGCATATCCAATTAGTTGCTAATTGTCGGATCACCCCTATTCAATTAGGTCCAGCAGCCCCGCACATAGCATGGATTTTTCCTTGCAGCCTCAGGAGCTGTGAGGAAAATTCTGCACTACATGCACCTGCTGAGTTTTAAGGGAGGGTACTCACGGAGAGATCCATGCTTAAAATCTAAGCAATCTGACTAGGGGGGTAATTCCAAGTTGATCGCAGCAGGAATTCTGTTAGCAATTGGGCAAACCCATGTGCACTGCAGGGGAGGCAGATATAACATGTGCAGAGAGAGTTAGATTTGGGTGTGGTGTGTTCAATCTGCAATCTAATTTGCAGTGTAAAAATAAAGCAGCCAGTATTTACCCTGCACAGAAATAAAATAACCCACCCAAATCTAACTCTCTCGTTATGTGCAGACCAGGATGTAAGTAAAAATATGCTCTTCTGCAGAGCCGGCCCTAACCAATATGATGCCCTAGGCAAGATTTTGGCTGGTGCCCCCTAGCACCACCGCTGGTACCGACTCTGACCTTGCACCTCTTTCCCAGCACCAATACCCCTCACCCATAGCAGTCCTTATTTTGGTGTTTGTACCCCCCTATATTTTAAATAGGAACAGGTCGCACATTTGGTGCACAGCACAAAAAGGTGTGTGTTTTTGCTGGCAAGGGGCATGGCCACACAATAGTACATCCAATTCAAATTACGCCACACCGTACTGCAACTTTATTCACAATTGATCATGCGATAGTGTCCATAATTCACATTACATACCACAGTAGTATCACTTTACCTTATAAACATTACTCCTCACAGTAGAGCTCCTTATTCACATAACATCACACTGAATTGCTCCTTACTCACATTACACCACACCCTATTGCTCTTTATTCACATTAGATGACACAGTTGTGCCCTTTCTATATGCAACGCCACATAGTAGAGCACCTTATACACATAATGCCACACAGTAATGGATTTATACACATAATACCACACAATAATGCCCCTTACACATATGAGACACATTAATGTCCTTATAAACATAATGCGCCTTACACATTATGACAACCTTTATTAATGCCCTTTTACACATAATGTCCCTTACACATATGCCGCACATTATTAATGCCCTTATACACATAGTGACACACATAGTGCCCCCTACACATTTGCTGCACATTATTAGTGCCCCTATACACTTAATGACACACATACAGTAGTACCCTGTTACACATATTCCGCACATTATTAATGCCCTTATACACATAATGACCACATAGTGCCCCTTACACATATGTTGCACATTATTAATGCATTTTTACATGACACACATAATGTTCCTTACACATATTCTGAACACTACTGCACAACCAACTCACTCACATGCACACAGCTTTGTGTCCTCATAAATCTTGCCTTAATGCTGACGTCGGGCACCTTTTTTTTTTATGAAAATGCATCTTATTTGCATTGCTATGTGGCTAGGATGCACAAGCAGCTTCTGCTGATTAAAATGATATGCAGCATATACTGTGTGAGACTGTGGCTGTATCTGCATTTGAAATGCTACACACAGAATATAGGCATGCCGCATATCATTTTAATCAGCAGAAGCTGCGGATGCCCCTAGGCATATCAAATGCCCTAGGCAATTGCCTAGTTTGCCTATGCCTACGGACGGCTCTGCTCTTCTGGGGATATATCATTTGCACCTACAATAGGGCAGATGCAAGCGCACTGATAAAGATGACTATTAGAAAGCCAGGCGTATATAGGTGGTCTTCCGAGTTGTTCGCTCGTTGCCGATTTTCGCTATGCTGCGATTTGCTGCTAAATGCGCATGGTACGCAGCGCGCATGCGCTTAGTTATTTAACTAAAAACTTAGCAGTTTTGCTGTTGTTCGTGCAGTGCTTTTCAGTCGCACTGCTGATCGGTGAGTGATTGACAGGAAAGGGGCATTTCTGGGTGGTAACTGAGCGTTTTCTGGGAGTGTGCTAAAAAAACGCAGGCGTGTCAGGCAAAAACGCAGGAGTGGCTGGAGAAACGGGGGAGTGGCTGGCTAACGCAGGGCGTGTTTGTGACGTTAAACCAGGAACTAAACGGACTGAAGTGACCGCAATCTAGGAGTAGGTCTGGAGCTACTCAGAAACTGCAAGGAATTATTTATTAGCAGTTCAGCTAACCTTTCGTTCGCTATTCTGCTATGCTAAGATACACTCCCAGAGGTCGGCAGCCTAGCGTTTGCAATACTGCTAAAAGCAACTAGCGAGCGAACAACTCGGAATGACCACCATAGTACGCACAGGTGCCGTCAGAGCTTGAGATGTGTACAAATGTGCATATGGGTGAATATCTCGTACATTTTTTGGGGCATACACTTTCCTTGAGCATTGTATGCCCAATTTACTTTTAACTCTGCATCAGCCAAACTGTGAATACATACAGACATTATACCAAACGCTCGTTAGACCAAAAACCTAGATGATTTTATTTTCACTGTATGAAGCAATTAATAAAGTCACCCTGTTCTGATAACAAGGTTACTATAGGGATCTACAATCCCTATTCAAGTGGACTATTAAGTATGAGTACACATGAAATGTACTTTGTTGAAGTGTTACATGTTTACGCCATTTTACAGCATCTACTGGGAGCAGGCGGTAAAAGTGACACAGCAATGCTAAACACTTCAGCTGTAAAAGCACAGGAATTACACGTTTTTCCTCTGCTATATCCCACTTATTTAAATTGATGGATGCATGTTTTGCTGCAGAACTAGTTTATTCAGTGGACGATTGCAAAGCAGATACTACCATTGTCACACATACTAATTCCCGTATTACAGACAGTGGTAGACTACAACTGACTTACAATGACAACTGTAGATCAGTCAGGTGCCAAATATTTACCACCACAAGACATACTGAAGGAGGCCTAGTGAGTCTCTGCATATTTGCTGCTACCTGACTAAGGGAGTCAGTCATAGGAATGTCATGTCATGCAAAGCCCAGTATGAGGCAATTTCATCTCTTGCAGGAAGGGTATTTCATACATCACCTACTGAAATCATAGGGGCAGAGCTGGGCCACGGATGGTAGCAGTCAGATAATGCTGATTCTGCTTTTCACACTTATTTTCCAGTCGTAATATCCTGAGATGGAGAAGGCACTCACTGATTTCCTGTACCTTAGTGGTATATTTTGTTAACCACAACATTAATTGTGACGTTGTCCTTAATCCACTCCAGGTGACAGCACTTGGAAAACAAAATGCGCATTTCTGAAAACTAAGCATAGATATTTGTGGTGCAAAAATGTTGCAAAGCATAATGCAACTTTATGCTTCCAACTGATGGAGCCATGGTACCTTTTCCACAATATTTGTCCCCACTATGGTTTTCCAAAACTCCTCTGTCACACCCAAATGTAGCTTAATTGTGGCAATCAGCTCTCTCTGCATTAAAATAAAACAATATATTTTATTATAGCAGTTCGATAATATATAGGGGCTGTCCATGTCTGTGCCTTTTGGCGTTCGCCTGTCTGCGACTTTATGCAAATGCCACTACAGAGCCCTTCCCTGGTGTAGGTCTGTGCATTCAAATGTCTTTAGACGCATCATTGTTTGCGGCATCGAATTTTGCAGCAACCCTACGACAGGTGTAGTTTCTCCATCCAAGTATGGCCTCCTGTGTGAGCAGCTGAGTATATCTGGACACCTGACTCAGAGATAGACACAGTTGACATTGCAGTAATGTGAAAATATGCTAATGCAGCAGGAGGAGTCTGAGGGAAATAGCATGACCTAAGAATGTAGCATGGGAGCATCTGTGAGGCCATCAGTCATCTGTAACCGTGAGCTTACTCAGATTGGCCCTTGCAGCTCCGTAGCCAAGGGCGGGAAGTCTGCTTCACAATATGTAGACCCAGGCATCAGCATTCCCAGAAAACGGGGTAACACACCCGTTTTCGGAAATGCTGCCCAGTCACGTGTGCTCAAGTATGGATATCCTAAAATCTACACTGTAATGGTGAAGTTTGGGAAACTGCCATAGTGTGTGATTGATTTACACCTGCAGCGTTTTTTATTTCATGCATTTTGTCCTATTCTGTGATGTATTGCTTTTATGTGGATGGCCCATTTATAGTAGCAAGTTATGACTGTTGCATAAATGACATGCAACGTCTATCTAGTCTAGTGGAAACTGCAGCTTCATGTGGTAAAAGCAGAAGCAAAAAATGACTTCACTGAGAAAAGGAGTCAGGTTACAGATATGTACACATAATACAAGAGGTGCTGTATGCCATGCTCTTTCTTATTAAACATCTCAAATCTGAGTTATTTCTACACAGTGGTGACAGAAAACTGTGCAGGGAATTAATACAGAAGTAGTGCATACCGACACCTCAGGACATGGAGGTCAAGCATATGTGACAGATAAGCCCATTAGAGAAAGTGCCTGGCCCTAGAAGTCTGGTGGGACATGAAAGATGATTTAATAGCCACAGCTCTATCAGGGAACTAACATTACTGTAACTGTAGGAAAGAAAACTAAAAACCATGGTTTCATTATTACAGTGAGCACCTAACGTTTAAGTCCCCTAATATAGTTGGATTGTATTTGTCTTAAAGGCCTTCATGTAAAAAGCTATTTAAATTGTTTAAAAATAAATTGTTCCCTATAACAGTAGAAAAATGTGACTTTCCGCAAATATACAATATGTATGAACTAAACCACAGTCACATTACTTATGTGCTGGGTAAAATGCATACAGATTGCCATAAAATAAATCCTGTGGTTTGTGACCTGCAGCATGTATCACTGCTGTGAAGGAAACAGGAAGAAACAAGAATTCTTTGTATCATCCACCATTATAGAATGTCTAGCTTCCTCCCAGCTGTAGCAAATAGATGCACATACACAAATACACTTTGTAACTTCCTTCACAATATCATATGTATGGTACCTGAGCATTCTATACACAGATATAATGCACCATTATATCTGATGTGTATGTGCCCTCTCTCTGCTTCAGGATCAGAGAACCCGAAGAGAAATCATTGTAACAGTAACACCAACATGCCTGGGAAGTTGTTAACATGGATTGCAAGCTCTTGGGCACCATGAATTATGCAGACATGCCCTATGTGCACCGGAACACCGTCCCCTGCACAGAGGGATATCACTGACACCTGGCTCGGTGACTGCACCTATTGCACAGTCACATACAAATAAAAAGCCCAATAAATAATAATGTTATGACGCTGTCGGGGCCGCACACACCTTCACTGCTCATAAGCTCATGCAGCTTCAGGGGTTCCGGGGGCGGGGCGTCCGCCCACCGCCCCGCCCCGCCGGCCAATCCAGCGGCTTGTTTCTGAAAGATGCCCATATTTGGCGATGTTCTGTCCGCGCGCTGGCAGGCGGGGCCGGGAGCCGCTGACGTTATATAGAATAACGGCCGTCAGTGTGGTCTCATTCAGCCGGCGGCAGCGGACCTGACAGCACATCTTCCCTTATTACATCTTGCTTTCCGCTCAGGAAACCTCCAGGTAAGCGGACGAGCGGCGTTCTGTGCTGGGACAGTTACTCGCTGGTGGTATTAATGTTAGTATGGCTTTGTTACTCGCAGTAGCCGTACTCTACTACCCTCTGGATTGGGGGCCACATCCCGTGCATGTCAAGAGCCGGGTGTGCTGGTATGGGCTAATCTGGTTGTGGTGTCGGGAGCTGGGCGGTGTTATGGGGTAGCCTGGCTGTGTTGTGGGGAGCAGGGTTCGCTGGTGTGGGTGTAGTCTGGCTGTGGGAAGCTTGACGGTAATATAGGGTATACTGGTTGTGGTGTCGGGATTAGGGCGATGGCATGTGGTAGTCTGGCTGTGGGGAGCAGGGGGAGCTGGTATGGGGCTGCCTGGCTGTGGTGTCGGGATTAGGGCGATGGTTTGTGGGGAGCTGGTATGGGGCTGCCTGGCTGTGAGGAGCAGGTATGGGGTAGTCTGGCTGTGGGTAGCAGGGGGTTGCTGGTATGGGGCTGCCTGGCTGTGAGGAGCAGGTATGGGGTAGTCTGGCTGTGGGTAGCAGGGGGGAGCTGGTATGGGGCTGCCTGGCTGTGAGGAGCAGGTATGGGGTAGTCTGGCTGTGGGTAGCAGGGGGGATCTGGTATGGGGCTGCCTGGCTGTGAGGAGCAGGTATGGGGTAGTCTGGCTGTGGGGAGCTGGTATGGGGCTGCCTGGCTGTGAGGAGCAGGTATGGGGTAGTCTGGCTGTGGGGAGCAGGGGGAAGCTGGCATGGGGCAGCCTGGCTGTGGGGATCTGGCATGGGGCTGCCTGGCTGTGACGATCCGGGGACTGCACCATGCGCTGTTGGAGCGGCTAGCAGTGGGTGTGGAGGCGGGCAGCGTGTTCCGTAGCTTTCTAGCTAAGATCAGCCAGCCGCTGCCTACTGGTGTCAGATGGGTGCGCACAAGGGCGGGGACGCTGGCGTTGGCCAGGGGGTGAGGCCCCAGCTGTGTAGAGGGTGTTGTGGCTGTCATACACCGGGTGCTCGAAGGCGCTAGCCAGGGTGATGGGAGGTGGCTGTAGTTACCAGCGAGCTGCTGTCAGCTGCGGGCACCTCCCTCCCTCTGGGCTGAGCGGTGACAGTGTCCCGCGCCCCTCCCTCTCGCCGTGGGTGAGCGATTACTGTACCTGTCCCGCTCCCAGTCTTAGCGGCGGCACTGTCCCTGTGCTGCATGGTTTGTGTATGTACCATGCTGCATGTGGCTGCGCCCCGCCCTCCCAGCTCCGACTGGTGGGACATGTGTATCGGATTGGAGAGAAAGTACCAAGCAATGGGCTCATAGCTGTCACTGTGTAACCTCTGCCTGTAACACTGCAGGAGCTGTCCGGCTGGTACTTTCTCCCCAAGCATTGGTACTTCTGCACCTGTGCGGCTACGTCCCGCCAATGACTGCCCTGTGATCTCCCACTGTTGCCACGCCTCGCAGGCTGAGCCTGGATTGTCCCCCTGACGAGAACCCTCCCGCTGTTACGAAGCGCGGCCCCGCCCACTCCAGTGACATTGCGCTACCGTTGTGACTAGGCCCCGCCCCATGTTCTGGCTCACCGTCCGTGGGTGCGGTCAGGACTGCTCTCGCCGTATATGGGCACAGAGCTGCTGATTGGTCGGGGGTGGGAGGGAAATTCAAAAGGCCGGCGTGTGGGCGGAGCTATAGATGTCCGGTTTCCTGTCTAGTGCCTGCAGAACTAGGTGGGGTCGGACATCGCTGCCAAGTGTACAGTCACCGTGTGTAATTGGGCGCGGCCCTGCAGCCCCAGGCGATCATCTTATTAGTCATGTATTAAGACAGAGGCAAAATACCGTAATACACTGTGTACTGCACTGTTCCTGGGGTCGTCTGCTTGCTAATCTCAGGATTTCTTGTGACTTTCTGTTTAATCACAGTAACTAGTTAATGTACTTTAAACTAAATGTGCATACATGTTGGCTCCTTCTGTTAGTACATTAAATTAATTAAATTAATCCATGTTATAAACAAAATGGCGCATACACACCTTGTGTATTAAAAGGTCTTTTATTTTCCCAATAGTAAAATAAACTAAAATGGCAGATGAAGAGATTGCAGCGCTCGTCATTGACAATGGCTCTGGTATGTGCAAAGCCGGCTTTGCTGGAGATGATGCTCCCCGTGCTGTCTTCCCCTCAATTGTTGGTCGCCCAAGACATCAGGTTTGTCCAAAAAAAATTTTTTATTGGTCAGATGCAAACTTGTCACAAATGTTCTAAATGCAAATTTATGTCACAAACAATCTAAAATATTTACTTGTTTCAACAGGGTGTTATGGTTGGTATGGGCCAGAAAGACAGTTATGTAGGTGATGAGGCTCAGAGCAAGAGAGGTATCCTGACCCTAAAATACCCCATTGAACACGGCATTGTCACAAACTGGGATGATATGGAAAAGATCTGGCATCACACTTTCTACAATGAGCTGCGTGTGGCCCCTGAGGAGCATCCAGTCCTACTCACAGAAGCTCCCCTGAATCCCAAAGCAAACAGAGAAAAGATGACGCAGGTTTGTTTCCCCCAGCAATAGCCACATCTGATTGGGTCACTCCTTTTTGTAGAGTCACTCCTCATTTCTCAGACTCCACATTTTTCTTTCAATATTTTCAGGGCTCTGTACCTCTCCTGGCATTTCCCTCCTGAAGCCTCAGGTTTCTGTTTCATTGTTTTATTTCTGCTTGTTCTATTTCTACACTTATTCTCTTTACCTGCATGATGGCATGTTGGCATGGTTTGGGGTGTGCTTGTATAGTTCACTTATTAAACTAGATGTTTTCTTCCCACTACAGATCATGTTTGAGACCTTCAATACCCCAGCCATGTATGTTGCTATCCAGGCTGTGCTGTCTCTCTATGCTTCTGGTCGTACCACTGGTATTGTGATGGACTCTGGTGATGGTGTGACCCACACAGTGCCCATCTATGAAGGTTATGCCCTGCCTCATGCAATTCTGCGTCTTGACTTGGCTGGCCGTGACCTGACAGACTACCTCATGAAGATTCTGACAGAAAGGGGCTACAGTTTCACCACGACAGCTGAGAGGGAAATTGTGCGAGACATCAAGGAGAAGCTATGCTACGTAGCTCTAGACTTCGAGCAGGAAATGGCAACTGCTGCTTCCTCTTCATCTCTGGAAAAGAGCTATGAATTGCCTGATGGTCAGGTCATCACTATTGGAAATGAGAGGTTCAGGTGTCCAGAGGCCCTCTTCCAACCTTCTTTCTTGGGTATGTACCTGATCTGTATCTTGATGGTGAATAACTAACTAGTTGTTTAGCAGCCAGTTGGCACAATTCAAGGTCCATTAGTCTTAACCTTAAACTATCCTCTCCTCCAGGTATGGAATCCTGTGGCATTCATGAAACCACATTCAACTCCATCATGAAGTGTGATGTAGATATCCGTAAGGATCTGTATGCCAACACTGTCCTGTCTGGAGGTACCACAATGTATCCAGGAATTGCTGACAGAATGCAGAAGGAAATCACTGCCCTTGCCCCTAGCACAATGAAAATTAAGGTAAGCTGTGCTCTCGGTGCCTGTAGCAGTGGCTGATAATGGCAAAGCCTGGTGTGCTAATGGATTCTTCTCTCTGCAGATTATTGCACCACCTGAGCGCAAGTACTCTGTCTGGATTGGTGGCTCCATCTTGGCCTCCCTCTCCACTTTCCAACAGATGTGGATCAGCAAACAGGAATATGATGAGTCCGGCCCATCCATTGTTCACCGCAAATGCTTCTAAATGGACTGCTAGCAGATGCGTTGCATTTGCTGCGTGAGTTCTTCAAAGTATTAATTTGCCTCGGCAGATGTGTACGCCTCATGCTAGCCTCGTGAAACTGGAATAGAGCCAACTTCCAAATGAACTTGCCCTTGGAATGTGATACATTCTTAAGTCACATCTTGTTGGGATATTTTTTTTGTAATGCAAGACTTGGATCTGTCTCGAAACCATTCCCGTGGTTAGTGCTAGCATATCATGCCCTGTACACATCTCTTATACAAACCCTGGTTGGCATTCAGTCTGAGTGTCCATTAAGCTAAGTCTTGCGTAGAAAGAAGCACTTCTGTGAAAGGCTGCCGATCTGCGACCGTATTGTGAATGATGCTTCCCCCTCTTGGGAGTCTAATGTAGCTGTCATAGGGAGAAGTTGAGGCTAGAGATGTGTACAGGGTGTCTGAGGTTTAGGCTTCCAGATATCTATTTAGCGCTTAATATTCCAGAATTTCATGTCTGAGGCCGGTAGGAGTTCATGAAGGAATTTTCACTTGTCTTGCCACACTTTTAGTATGGTTGGAAAACATGGCATCCAGGCCTTAGAACCAGTGTTTTTTTTTTTGTTTTTTTTTCCCCCCAGTTTGTATTCCCAAAATTCAACATGGGTCTGAAGTTACAAACCTATTGCAGTTACACCTGTAAATCTCTTCATCCAAGTTAATTTATGTACATTTTTTTTGTATGTTGCCTTAATGTTCTCACATGACAGTAGAAAACCAAAATTTGTAAGTCATCCTGAAGTTAAAATTGTAACTCCCAGAAACACTTCATTGTGTAACAACAAATAAAGCGCTGCAGTAAAAATAATCTGTGTAACTGTTGTATACCTAGGGGATGTATACCCCAACTGTGCATGGGTAGAGCAAGAAGTGGCAAACGTGGAAATAACACCGGTCTGTACTTCACACACCAACAGGAGTCATGGGACAGTAGCACATCATGCAGGGCAAGCACATTTACTGATGTCTAGGTATCTTATGTCAACCTTACATCTTGCATGGAAAATGGGTTTTATACTTTGTGACCGCACATGCAACAACCACCAACACGTATTACACTTAAATGGGGGGGTCTTCAGTAGAAGAACAAAACAGAATCTGTCGTTACAATCCAGTGTCTGCCTAGTCCACTTAGTACCACTAAATAGTCTGGTAATACAGTACAAAAGAATATATAATTTGTCTTTCCATACTATACCTTTAAATTGGGATACTAATTACATAGATTCTGTGGCTGGCTCATTTCAAGCCTGGACTTCACCTGGTATTAATCAGCAAAGGAATCTATAGTCCATGAGTCCTGATTTAAATGGGTATTATAAGTCTGTATGTTACGGCTATTGTCTCCAGTTTCCCATTGAGATACTGAAGGGAATCACTTGATATAAGTGCCAGTATTTTAGGAACAGACTAGGTAATCTAGTGCATTACCTGATCACACTAATACCACTTAAATGGGCCACACCCAGGAGCCGTACATGGACGCAACCTGCTCGAGACCCTTTTTGGACTGCACCACAAACCTACCATATTGCAGGGTTGGTGTCAATAACCTGGGTGTCTCGCAGCGCTGCACAAGGGGTATTGCATATTATGGTGCAGCTATGAAATGTTATGGTAACAGGAAGCATGTTTCCCAAGTCTATGAAGGTAAGCAGTTTTGACTAGACACAAATGCAATTAGACCACATTAAACATGTAATGCACTTCAGTAGAATTTTAACTAAAACGTGGGCTGCTGAAGGTTCAGGGCACCAATGATCAGACATTCCTTAAAGTCATTACATAATGAGCACTACTGCTAGTGGTTGTACACATTGTCAATACAATTGTAAGAGCCTTGTCTATCCCAGTAGAAAATGGCCACATCTTAATGCTGACTGCTTCAACATAAGGAAAAGGATATTTGAAAAATTGCCACCAATATCTGCTGCTGTGCAGAACTGCACGGTGTTGGGTACACTGGAAACACTTAAGCATCTGCTACATCTCCCAGAAACTTATTGGGGTTTTCCTAATCGTCTATTTATAATGGGATTTCTCTTTAGTACATTGTGCACTTTTTACTTGGTGTTCACTTTAATAGTCCACAGGCATAAGACTATATAGCATGTCAGTAGAGTGAGAAGTGTCTAAGCACTGTAATGGGTGTTGTAAAACTTCTCTAGCTAATCAATGAGTCATGCATTGTTGAAATATGGTCTATCTGCACACAAGTGTAAAGCAGGGTACACACTAGACCAGCAGTTTCCAAACTTTTAAATCACTGCACCCTAGAATATCACAATTTTTTTCACAGCACCCCTAGGCCAAAAATGTCTTAATGTAATATTTCTTTCTAAATTTCTCCATAAGTAGATCGCATTTATAGGTCATCCTTAGGATCCGTTGTGTGGTGAGGGACAAGATTTGCTTCTGTTTGTTCCCATATTTGATGATTAGCCGCCACCAGCACTGGTTTTGCCTATTATATTGACCATGAATAATTTGAATTGGTCCTGGACCACCAACCCAGGGCACCCCTGCAAGTGTCCCGAGGAACCCCAGGGAGCCACGGCACAGAGTTTGGGAACCTCTGCTCTAAATAGTCAGTGTTTCCCCTTGACATCCCATGCAAACAATGTGGTGCATATACACAATGATATTCTCCATCCTGTACATGCATTGTCAACTATAGTCAAAATTGACCTGCATGGTCAGAAGCCATTGTAATGACCCATGGGAGCATGCATCATTCATTGCATAGTGCATACACACTAGCCAATATGGTGAAAATTAACAATATCGTTTAAAATATTGCCTAGTGTACACACACTTTAACACAAGTATTAGCTCACTATGGGTGTCCTTCAAGAGCCTCAGCTGTGAGGCTTTCTGAATTAGGCTTAACAGTATTGGCAGTGATAGGGTTATGGCCTACACTGTTTTTCTGTCTGCAAGCACCCCCTGCTGATTCAGCATGCTGCTCCATGGGAATCTTTTGTCTTTAGACAAAGCATCCATGTTATGTGTCCTTTTGGATGCCAGATGTCCCTGTTCGCCCCCCCTCTAGAGTAGAGCCTTGGCATTAAAACCACTCTACAGCCTCCACAAACCAGATAATCACCTTGGCAAAAAACATGTTTATACATGCTCTGCACTTATTACAATGCTAGCAGGAGTAAGGGGTGGGCGTGTCTTAACGTGTCATTTATTTCTCCACCTTGGGTGATCTTTTATTTTTATGCCAGCTCTTTAAACATGTATACACAGCAGGGTATCAAACTTCCTATAAGTTTCAGAAACCCTCCTACCTCATCTGGGTTATATTTACTTCAGCATTCCTGGTGTAGTGGACAAGGTTTCCTGTGAATGCTATTCGTTTAGCTGTCCTTGGAATGACATTTGAAGTCTGGTAACCTGGGCATTACTCTGTTGGGACAATCTGGAGGTTTTTGATGCCAGTCCGGACATTTGGATCTGATTGAATTCCCAGCAAATGGAGACATAGTGGAAACTAATAAATTGTATTATCATAAAGCCAAGTCACACCCCAAATAAAATACATTTGTTTCTCTAACGTCCTAGTGGATGCTGGGGACTCCGTCAGGACCATGGGGAATAGCGGCTCCGCAGGAGACAGGGCACATCTAAAGAAAGCTTTTAGGATCACATGGTGTGTACTGGCTCCTCCCCCTATGACCCTCCTCCAAGCCTCAGTTAGGTTTTTGTGCCCGTCCGAGCAGGGTGCAATCTAGGTGGCTCTCCTAAAGAGCTGCTTAGAAAAAGTTTTTTTAGGTTTTAAATCTCAGTGAGTCCTGCTGGCAACAGGCTCACTGCATCGAGGGACTTAGGGGAGAGATTTTCAACTCACCTGCGTGCAGGATGGATTGGAGTCTTAGGCTACTGGACATAGCTTCAGAGGGAGTCGGAACACAGGTCATCCTGGGGTTCGTCCCGGAGCCGCGCCGCCGACCCCCCTTACAGATGCTGAAGATCGGAGGTCCAGAAACAGGCGGCAGAAGACTCTTCAGTCTTCATGAAGGTAGCGCACAGCACGGCAGCTGTGCGCCATTGTTGCTACACACTTCTCACTGACCAGTCACGGAGGGTGCAGGGCGCTGCTGGGGGCGCCCTGGGCAGCAATATTAAATACCTTTAGTGGCAAAGAATACATCACATATAGCCATTAAGGCTATATGTATGTATTTAACCCAGGCCAGATTTCTCAAAACCCGGGAGAAAAGCCCGCCGAAAAGGGGGCGGAGCTTATTCTCCTCAGCACTCAGCGCCATTTTCCTGCTCAGCTCCGCTCTGAGGAAGGCTCCCAGGACTCTCCCCTGCACTGCACTACAGAAACAGGGTAACAAAGAGAAGGGGGGCATAAATTGGTGATATTTATATATTAAAAGCGCTTATAACAAAAACAACACCTTTTAGGGTTGTTTATATACATTTATAGCGCTTTTGGTGTGTGCTGGCAAACTCTCCCTCTGTCTCCCCAAAGGGCTAAGGGGGTCCTGTCTTCGATTAGAGCATTCCCTGTGTGGCTGCTGTGTGTCGGTACGTGTGTGTCGACATGTATGAGGACGATGTTGGTGTGGAGGCAGAGCAATTGCCGGTAATGGTGATGTCACCCCCTAGGGAGTCGACACCGGAATGGATGGCTTTAGTTATGGAATTACGTGATAATGTTAGTACATTACAAAAGTCAGTAGACGAAATGAGACGGCCGGAAAACCAGTCAGTACCGGCTCAGGCGTCTCAGACACCGTCAGGGGCTGTAAAACGTCCCTTACCTCAGTCAGTCGACACGGGTACCGACACAGATGAATCTAGTGTCGACGGCGAAGAAACAAACGTATTTTCCAACAGGGCCACACGTTATATGATCACGGCAATGAAGGAGGCTTTGCAGATCTCTGATACTGCTGGTACCTCAAAAAGGGGTATTATGTGGGGGGTGAAAAAACTACCTGTAGCTTTTCCAGAATCAGAGGAATTGAATGACGTGTGTGATGAAGCGTGGGTTAACCCAGATAGAAAACTGCTAATTTCTAAGAAGTTATTGGCATTATACCCTTTCCCACCAAAGGTTAGGACGCGCTGGGAAACACCCCCTAGGGTGGATAAGGCGCTCACACGTTTATCAAAGCAAGTGGCGTTGCCGTCTCCTGATACGGCCGCCCTCAAGGATCCAGCGGATAGGAGGCTGGAAACTACCCTGAAAAGTATATACACTCATACTGGTGTTATACTGCGACCGGCAATAGCCTCAGCCTGGATGTGCAGTGCTGGGGTAGTGTGGTTGGATTCCCTGACTGAAAATATTGATACCCTGGATAGGGACAGTATTTTATTGACTCTAGAGCAATTAAAGGATGCGTTTCTTTATATGCGAGATGCTCAGAGGGATATTTGTACTCTAGCATCAAGAGTAAGTGCGATGTCCATATCTGCCAGAAGAAGTTTATGGACGCGACAGTGGTCAGGTGATGCGGATTCCAAAAGGCATATGGAAGTATTGCCATATAAAGGAGAGGAATTATTTGGGGTCGGTCTATCGGATCTGGTGGCCACGGCAACTGCCGGCAAATCCACTTTTTTACCTCAGACCCCCTCCCAACAGAAAAAGACACCGTCTTTTCAGCCGCAGTCCTTTCGCTCCTATAAAAACAAGCGAGCAAAAGGACAGTCTTATCTGCCGCGAGGCAGAGGAAAGGGTAAGAGAGGGCAGCAAGCAGCCCCTGCCCAGGACCAGAAGCCCGCCCCGGGTTCTACAAAGCCATCAGCATGACGCTGGGGCTTTACAAGCGGACTCAGGAGCGGTGGGGGGTTGACTAAAGATTTTCAGCAATCAGTGGGCTCGCTCACAGGTGGACCCGTGGATCCTGCAGATAGTATCTCAGGGTTACATGTTGGAGTTCGAAAGGTCTCCCCCTCGCCGGTTCCTAAAGTCTGCTTTACCAACGTCTCCCTCAGAAAGGACGACGGTATTGGAAGCCATTCACAAGCTGTATTCTCAGCAGGTGATAGTCAAGGTACCCCTCCTACAACAGGGAAAGGGGTATTATTCCACACTATTTGTGGTACCGAAGCCGGACGGTTCGGTAAGACCTATTCTAAATCTGAAATCCTTGAACCTGTACATACAGAAATTCAAGTTCAAGATGGAGTCACTCAGAGCAGTGATAGCGAATCTGGAAGAAGGGGACTTCATGGTGTCCCTGGACATAAAAGATGCTTATCTGCATGTCCCAATTTACCCCTCACACCAAGGGTATCTCAGGTTCGTGATACAAGACTGTCATTATCAGTTTCAAACGCTGCCGTTTGGTTTGTCCACGGCCCCTCGGGTCTTTACCAAGGTAATGACCGAAATGATGGTTCTTCTACGAAGAAAAGGCGTATTAATTATCCCTTACTTGGACGATCTCCTGATAAGGGCAAAGTCCAGAGAACAGCTGGAAGTCGGTGTAGCACTAACCCAAGTAGTGCTTCAGCAACACGGGTGGATTCTGAATCTTCCAAAATCTCAATTGACCCCGACAACACGTCTGCTGTTCCTGGGAATGATTCTGGACACGGTTCAGAAAAAGGTGTTTCTCCCGGAGGAGAAAGCAAGGGAGTTATCCGAACTGGTCAGGAACCTCCTAAAACCAGGAACTGTGTCAGTACATCAATGCACAAGAGTCCTGGGAAAGATGGTGGCTTCTTACGAAGCAATTCCATTCGGCAGATTCCATGCACGAACATTTCAGTGGGATCTGCTGGACAAATGGTCCGGATCGCATCTGCACATGCATCAGCGGATAACACTGTCACCAAGAACAAGGTTGTCTCTCCTGTGGTGGTTGCAGAGTGCCCATCTGTTAGAGGGCCGCAGGTTCGGCATACAGGACTGGGTCCTGGTGACTACGGATGCCAGCCTACGGGGCTGGGGAGCAGTCACACAGGGAAGAAACTTCCAGGGTGTATGGTCAGACCTGGAGACGTCTCTTCACATAAATATACTGGAGCTAAGAGCGATATACAATGCTCTAAGCTTGGCAAAACCGCTGCTTCAGGGTCAGCCGGTGTTGATCCAGTCGGACAACATCACGGCAGTCGCCCACGTAAACAGACAAGGCGGCACGAGAAGCAGAAGAGCAATGACAGAAGCTGCAAGGATTCTTCGCTGGGCGGAAAATCATGTCATAGCACTGTCAGCAGTGTTCATCCCGGGAGTGGACAACTGGGAAGCAGACTTCCTCAGCAGACACGACCTTCACCCGGGAGAGTGGGGACTTCATCCGGAAGTTTTCCACATGATTGTGAACCGTTGGGAAAAACCAAAGGTGGATATGATGGCGTCTCGCCTCAACAAAAAACTGGACAGATATTGCGCCAGGTCAAGAGACCCTCAGGCAATAGCTGTGGACGCTCTGGTAACACCATGGGTGTACCAGTCAGTGTATGTGTTTCCTCCTCTGCCTCTCATACCAAAGGTACTGAGAATTATTCGGAAAAGGGGAGTAAGAACAATACTAGTGGCTCCGGATTGGCCAAGAAGAACTTGGTATCCGGAACTTCAAGAGATGCTCACGGAGGATCCGTGGCCTCTACCTCTAAGAAGGGATCTGCTTCAGCAGGGACCTTGTATGTTCCAAGACTTACCGCGACTGCGTTTGACGGCATGGCGGTTGAACGCCGGATTCTAAAAGAAAAGGGCATTCCAGAGGAAGTTATTCCTACCTTGATTAAGGCTAGGAAGGAAGTGACCGCACAACATTATCACCGCATTTGGAGAAAATATGTTGCGTGGTGTGAAGCCAAGAAGGCCCCAACGGAAGAATTTCAATTGGGTCGATTCTTACATTTCCTGCAGGCAGGATTGTCTATGGGCCTCAAATTGGGGTCTATTAAAGTTCAAATTTCGGCCTTATCAATCTTCTTCCAGAAGGAATTGGCTTCAGTGCCTGAAGTACAAACTTTTGTCAAGGGTGTACTACATATACAGCCCCCGATTGTGCCCCCAGTGGCACCGTGGGATCTAAACGTAGTTTTGGATTTTCTCAAATCTCATTGGTTTGAGCCTCTCAAATCTGTAGATTTGAAGTATCTTACATGGAAAGTAACCATGCTACTGGCCCTGGCTTCAGCCAGGAGAGTTTCAGAGTTGGCGGCTTTATCGTACAAAAGCCCATATCTGATTTTCCATTCGGACAGGGCAGAACTGCGGACACGTCCTCATTTTCTCCCTAAGGTGGTTTCGGCTTTTCACTTGAACTAGCCTATTGTGGTGCCTGCGGCTACTAGCGACTTGGAGGACTCCAAGTTACTGGACGTTGTCAGAGCATTAAAAATATATATTTCAAGGACAGCTGGAGTCAGAAAATCTGACTCGTTGTTTATATTGTATGCACCCAACAAGATGGGTGCTCCTGCGTCTAAGCAGACGATTGCGCGTTGGATCTGTAGCACAATCCAACTTGCACATTCTGTGGCAGGCCTGCCACAGCCTAAATCTGTAAAGGCCCACTCCACAAGGAAGGTGGGATCATCTTGGGCGGCTGCCCGAGGGGTCTCGGCATTGCAACTTTGCCGAGCAGCTACGTGGTCAGGGGAGAACACGTTTGTAAAATTTTACAAATTTGATACTCTGGCTAAGGAGGACCTGGAGTTCTCTCATTCGGTGCTGCAGAGTCATCCGCACTCTCCCGCCCGTTTGGGAGCTTTGGTATAATCCCCATGGTCCTGACGGAGTCCCCAGCATCCACTAGGACGTTAGAGAAAATAAGAATTTACTTACCGATAATTCTATTTCTCATAGTCCGTAGTGGATGCTGGGCGCCCATCCCAAGTGCGGATTGTCTGCAATACTTGTACATAGTTATTGTTACAAAAATCGGGTTATTATTATTGTTGTGAGCCATCTTTTCAGAGGCTACTTCGTTTGTTATCATACTGTTAACTGGGTTCAGATCACAAGTTGTACAGTGTGATTGGTGTGGCTGGTATGAGTCTTACCCGGGATTCAAGATCCTTCCTTATTGTGTACGCTCGTCCGGGCACAGTACCTAACTGAGGCTTGGAGGAGGGTCATAGGGGGAGGAGCCAGTACACACCATGTGATCCTAAAAGCTTTCTTTAGATGTGCCCTGTCTCCTGCGGAGCCGCTATTCCCCATGGTCCTGACGGAGTCCCCAGCATCCACTACGGACTATGAGAAATAGAATTATCGGTAAGTAAATTCTTATTTTTCCTTCTCCACATATATAGTACTTCCAACAAAGTTAAATGAACTACATCACAAATTCTGAATCTGTTGTTCTGACGTCTGGGGCCTGAATTAACGATTGGTGGAGATGGTGACAAAGAACACTAGTCTGGAGAAGGTTATTTGAAAAGCACCTCACCTTTCTTATACCCCCTTTCTCTAACGTTCTAGTGGATGCTGGGGACTCCGTAAGGACCATGGGGAATAGACGGGCTCCGCAGGAGACAGGGCACTTTAAGAAAGAATTTGGATTCTGGTGTGCTCTGGCTCCTCCCTCTATGTCCCCCCTCCAGACCTCAGTTTGAATCTGTGCCCAGACGAGCTGGGTGCTGTTCAGTGAGCTCTCCTGAGCTTGCTATAAGAAAGTATTTTGTTAGGTTTTTTATTTTCAGGGAGCTCTGCTGGCAACAGACTCCCTGCATCGTGGGACAGAGGGGAGAGAAGCAGCCCTACTCTCTGAAGCTAGGTCCTGCTTCTTAGGCTACTGGACACCATTAGCTCCAGAGGGATCGTACACAGGATCTCACCCATTGTCTTCCGATCCCGGAGCCGCGCCGCCGTCCCCCTCGCAGAGCCGGATGACAGAAGCCGGGTGAGCATAAGAAGCAAGAAGATTTTGAAATCGGCGGCAGAAGACTCCAGTCTTCACTGAGGTAGCGCACAGCACTGCAGCTGTGCGCCATTGCTCCCACATACACCCACATACTCCGGTCACTAGGGCTCAGGGGGGGGGGGGGCGCCCTGGGCAGCAATTAGGACCTCTTGGCAAAAGTTGGGCATATATACAGTTGGGCACTGTATATATGCATGAGCCCCCGCCATTATTTTGTACAGAAACGCGGGACAGAAGCCCGCCGCTGAGGGGCCGGGGCTTCTTCCTCAGCACTCACCAGCGCCATTTTTTCTCCACAGCTCCGCTGAGAGGAAGCTCTCCAGGCTCTCCCCTGCAGATTCACGGTAGAAGAGGGTAAAAAGAGAGGGGGGGGGGGCACATAAATTAGGCGCAAAAACATAATATACAGCAGCTACTGGGTTAACACTAAGTTACTGTGTGATTCCTGGGACATATAGCGCTGGGGTGTGTGCTGGCATACTCTCTCTCTGTCTCTCCAAAGGGCCTTGTGGGGGAACTGTCTTCAAAAAGAGCATCCCCTGTGTGTGTGGTGTGTCGGTACGCTTGTGTCGACATGTTTGACAAGGAAGGCTATGTGGAAGCAGAGCGGGAGCAAATGAATGTGGTGTCTCCGCCGACGGCGCCGACACCTGATTGGATGGATATGTGGAAGGTTTTAAATGATGATGTTAATTGCTTGCATAAAAGGTTGGATAAAGCTGAAACCTTAGGACAGTCGGGGTCTCAGCCCATGCCTGATCCTATGTCGCAGAGGCCGTCAGGGTCTCAGAAGCGCCCACTATCCCAAATTGTTGACACAGATACCGACATGGATTCTGACTCCAGTGTCGATTACGATGATGCAAAGTTACAGCCTAAATTGGCTAAAGCCATCCGTTATATGATTATAGCAATGAAGGAGGTATTGCACATCACAGAGGAAACCCCAGTCCCTGACAAGAGGGTTCATATGTATGGGGAAAAAAGGCAAGTGGTGACCTTTCCCCCTTCACATGAGTTAAATGAGTTATGTGAAAAGGCTTGGGAATCTCCAGATAAAAAAACTGCAGATTTCCAAACGGATGCTTATGGCGTATCCTTTCCCGCCAACGGACAGGTTACGCTGGGAATCCTCCCCTAGGGTAGACAAGCTCTAACACGCTTATCCAAGAGGTAGCCCTGCCGTCACAGGATACGGCCACCCTAAAAGATGCTGCGGATAGAAAGCAAGAGGGTACCCTGAAGTCCATTTATACACATTCAGGTACCTTACTAAGGCCGGCAATTGCGTCGGCCTGGGTGTGTAGTGCTGTAGCAGCATGGACGGATACCTTATCTGAGGAACTTGATACCTTGGACAAGGATACTATATTGATGACCCTGGGGCATATAAAAGACGCTGTCCTATATATGAGAGATGCTCAAAGAGACATTAGCCTACTGGGCTCTAGAATAAATGCAATGTCGATTTCTGCCAGAAGGGTCCTGTGGACTCGGCAATGGACAGGCGATGCCGACTCAAAAAGGCACATGGAGGTTTTACCTTACAAGGGTGAGGAATTGTTTGGGGAGGGTCTCTCGGACCTGGTATCCACAGCTACTGCTGGAAAGTCAAATTTTTTGCCATATGTTCCCTCACAACCTAAGAAAGCACCGTATTACCAAATGCAGTCCTTTCGTTCACAAAAAGGCAAGAAAGTCCGAGGTGCGTCCTTTCTTGCCAGAGGCAGGGGCAGAGGAAAGAAGCTGCACAACATAGCTAGTTCCCAGGAACAGAAGTCCTCCCCGGCCTCTACAAAATCCTCCGCATGACGCTGGGGCTCCACTGGCGGAGCTAGGCCCGGTGGGGGCGCGTCTCCGAAATTTCAGCCACAAGTGGGTTCACTTCCAGGTGGATCCCTGGGCAATAGAGATTGTGTCTCAGGGATACAAGCTGGAATTCGAGGAGATGCCCCCTCACCGATACCTCAAATCGGCCCTGCCAGCTTCCCCCTTAGAGAGGGAAATAGTGTTAGCTGCAATTCACAAATTGTATCTTCAGCAGGTGGTGGTCAAGGTTCCCCTCCTTCAACAAGGAAAGGGTTATTATTCGACCATGTTTGTAGTACCGAAACCGGACGGTTCGGTCAGACCCATATTGAATTTAAAATCCCTGAACATATACCTGAAAAGGTTCAAGTACAAGATGGACTCGCTCAGAGCGGTCATCGCAAGCCTAGAAGGGGGGGATTTTTTGGTGTCTGGACATAAAGGTTGCATACCTTCATGTCCCCATTTATCCACCTCATCAGGCGTACCTCAGATTTGTGGTACAGGATTGTCATTACCAATTCCAGACATTGCCGTTTGGTCTCTCCACAGCACCGAGAATATTTACCAAGCTAATGGCGGAAATGATGGTACTCCTGCGAAAGCAAGGGGTCACAATTATCCCATACTTGGACGATCTCCTCATAAAGGCGAAGTCCAGAGAGCAGTTGCTGATCAGCGTAGCACGCTCTCGGGAAGTGTTACAACAGCACGGCTGGATTCTAAATTTCTCTGACGTCCTAGTGGATGCTGGGAACTCCGTAAGGACCATGGGGAATAGCGGCTCCGCAGGAGACTGGGCACAAAAGTAAAAGCATTAGGACTACCTGGTGTGCACTGGCTCCTCCCCCTATGACCCTCCTCCAAGCCTCAGTTAGATTTTTGTGCCCGAACGAGAAGGGTGCATACTAGGTGGCTCTCCTGAGCTGCTTAGAGTAAAAGTTTAAATTAGGTTTTTTATTTTCAGTGAGTCCTGCTGGCAACAGGCTCACTGCACCGAGGGACTAAGGGGAGAAGAAGCGAACTCACCTGCGCGCAGAGTGGATTGGGCTTCTTAGGCTACTGGACATTAGCTCCAGAGGGACGATCACAGGCCCAGCCATGGATGGGTCCCAGAGCCGCGCCGCCGGCCCCCTTACAGAGCCAGAGAAATCGGCGGCAGAAGACGTCCTGTCTTCAATAAGGTAGCGCACAGCACCGCAGCTGTGCGCCATTGCTCTCAGCACACTTCACACTCCGGTCACTGAGGGTGCAGGGCGCTGGGGGGGGGGCGCCCTGAGACGCAATAAAAACACCTTAGATGGCTAAAAATACATCACATATAGCTCCTGGGCTATATGGATGCATTTAACCCCTGCCAGTTTTTCCTTAAAAAAGCGGGAGAAAGGCTGCCGAGAAGGGGGCGGAGCCTATCTCCTCAGCACACAAGCGCCATTTTCCCTCACAGCTCCGTTGGAGGGAAGCTCACTGGCTCTCCCCTGCAGTCCTGCACTACAGAAACAGGGTAAAACAAGAGAGGGGGGGCACTAATTTGGCAGATTAATAAATACAGCAGCTATATAAGGGAAAAACACTTATATAAGGTTATCCCTGTATATATATATATATATATATATATATATATATATATAGCGCTCTGGTGTGTGCTGGCAAACTCTCCCTCTGTCTCCCCAAAGGGCTAGTGGGGTCCTGTCCTCTATCAGAGCATTCCCTGTGTGTGTGCTGTGTGTCGGTACGTTGTGTCGACATGTATGAGGAGGAAAATGGTATGGAGGCGGAGCAATTGCCTGTAATAGTGATGTCACCCCTTAGGGAGTCGACACCTGACTGGATGGTCTTATGGAAGGAATTACGTGATAGCGTCAGCACTTTACAAAAGACTGTTGACGACATGAGACAGCCGGAAAAACAGTTAATACCTGTCCAGGCGTCTCAAACACCGTCAGGGGCTCTAAAGCGCCCGTTACCTCAGATGGTCGACACAGACCCAGACACGGACACTGACTCCAGTGTCGACGGTGAGGAAACAAACGTATTTTCCAGTAGGGCCACACGTTACATGATCACGGCAATGAAGGAGGCTTTGAACATTTTTGATACTACAAGTACCACAAAAAAGGGTATTATGTGGGGTGTGAAAAAACTACCCGTAGTTTTTCCTGAATCAGATGAATTAAATGAGGTGTGTGATGAAGCGTGGGTTTCCCCCGATAAAAAACTGCTAATTTCTAAAAAATTATTGGCATTATACCCTTTCCCGCCAGAGGTTAGGGCGCGTTGGGAAACACCCCCTAGGGTAGATAAGGCGCTCACACGCTTATCAAAACAAGTGGCGTTACCGTCTCCTGATACGGCCGCCCTCAAAGAGCCAGCTGATAGGAAGCTGGAAAATATCCTAAAAAGTATATACACACATACTGGTGTTATACTGCGACCAGCAATCGCCTCAGCCTGGATGTGCAGTGCGGGGCTGGCTTGGTCGGATTCCCTGACTGAAAATATTGATACCCTGGACAGGGACAGTATATTATTGACTATAGAGCATTTAAAGGATGCATTTCTATATATGCGAGATGCACAGAGGGATATTTGCACTCTGGCATCAAGAGTAAGTGCGCTGTCCATTTCTGCCAGAAGAGGGTTATGGACGCGACAGTGGTCAGGTGATGCGGATTCCAAACGGCATATGGAAGTATTGCCGTATAAAGGGGAGGAGTTATTTGGGGTCGGTCTATCGGACCTGGTGGCCACGGCAACGGCTGGGAAATCCACCTTTTTACCCCAGGTCACCTCTCAGCAGAAAAAGACACCGTCTTTTCAGGCTCAGTCCTTTCGTCCCCATAAGGGCAAGCGGGCAAAAGGCCACTCATATCTGCCCCGGGGCAGAGGAAGGGGAAAAAGACTGCAGCAGGCAGCCTCTTCCCAGGAACAGAAGCCCTCCCCCGCTTCTGCCAAGTCCTCAGCATGACGCTGGGGCCTTACAAGCGGACTCAGGTACGGTGGGGGGTCGTCTCAAGAATTTCAGCGCGCAGTGGGCTCACTCGCAAGTGGACCCCTGGATCCTGCAGGTAGTATCTCAGGGGTACAAATTGGAATTCGAGACGTCTCCCCCTCGCCGGTTCCTGAAGTCTGCTTTACCAACGTCTCCCTCCGACAGGGAGGCGGTATTGGAAGCCATTCACAAGCTGTATTCCCAGCAGGTGATAATCAAGGTACCCCTCCTACAACAGGGAAAGGGGTATTATTCCACGCTGTTTGTGGTACCGAAGCCAGACGGCTCGGTGAGACCTATTTTAAATCTGAAATCATTGAACACTTACATACAAAGGTTCAAATTCAAGATGGAGCCACTCAGAGCAGTGATAGCGAACCTGGAAGAAGGGGACTATATGGTGTCTCTGGACATCAAGGATGCTTACCTCCATGTCCCAATTTGCCCTTCTCACCAAGGGTACCTCAGGTTTGTGGTACAGAACTGTCACTATCAGTTTCAGACGCTGCCGTTTGGATTGTCCACGGCACCCCGGGTCTTTACCAAGGTAATGGCCGAAATGATGATTGTTCTTCGAAGAAAAGGCGTCTTAATTATCCCTTACTTGGACGCTCTCCTGATAAGGGCAAGGTCCAGGGAACAGTTAGAGGTCGGAGTAGCACTATCTCAAGTAGTACTACGACAGCACGGGTGGATTCTAAATATTCCAAAATCGCAGCTGATTCCGACGACACGTCTGCTGTTCCTAGGGATGATTCTGGACACAGTCCAGAAAAAGGTGTTTCTCCCGGAGGAGAAAGCCAGGGAGTTATCCGAGCTAGTCAGGAACCTCCTAAAACCAGGCCAAGTGTCAGTGCATCAATGCACAAGGGTCCTGGGAAAAATGGTGGCTTCTTACGAAGCGATTCCATTCGGCAGATTCCACGCAAGAACTTTTCAGTGGGATCTGCTGGACAAATGGTCCGGATCGCATCTTCAGATGCATCAGCGGATAACCCTGTCTCCAAGGACAAGGGTGTCTCTCCTGTGGTGGTTGCAGAGTGCCGCAGATTCGGCATTCAGGACTGGGTCCTGGTGACCACGGATGCCAGCCTGAGAGGCTGGGGAGCAGTCACACAGGGAAGAAATTTCCAGGGCTTGTGGTTAAGCATGGAAACGTCATTTCACATAAATATCCTGGAACTAAGGGCCATTTACAATGCCCTAAGTCAAGCAAGGCCTCTGCTTCAGGGTCAGCCGGTGTTGATCCAGTCGGACAACATCACGGCGGTCGCCCACGTAAACAGACAGGGCGGCACAAGAAGCAGGAGGGCAATGGCAGAAGTTGCAAGGATTCTTCGCTGGGCGGAAAATCATGTGATAGCACTGTCAGCAGTGTTCATTCCGGGAGTGGACAACTGGGAAGCAGGCTTCCTCAGCAGACAAGACCTCCACCCGGGGGAGTGGGGACTTCACCCAGAAGTCTTCCACATGATTGTGAACCGTTGGGAAAAACCAAAGGTGGACATGATGGCGTCCCGCCTCAACAAAAAACTAGACAGATATTGCGCCAGGTCAAGGGACCCTCAGGCAATAGCTGTGGACGCTCTGGTAACACCGTGGGTGTACCAGTCAGTGTATGTGTTCCCTCCTCTGCCTCTCATACCCAAGGTACTGAGAATCATAAGAAGGAGAGGAGTAAGGACTATACTCGTGGCTCCGGATTGGCCAAGAAGGACTTGGTACCCGGAACTTCAAGAGATGCTCACGGAGGACCCGTGGCCTCTACCTCTAAGAAAGGACCTGCTCCAGCAGGGACCCTGTCTGTTCCAAGACTTACCGCGGCTGCGTTTGACGGCATGGCGGTTGAACGCCGGATCCTGAAGGAAAAAGGCATTCCGGATGAAGTCATCCCTACCCTGATCAAAGCCAGGAAGGATGTAACCGTGCAACATTATCACCGTATTTGGCGTAAATATGTTGCGTGGTGTGAGGCCAGGAAGGCCCCTACAGAGGAATTTCAACTGGGTCGTTTCCTGCATTTCCTGCAAACAGGACTGTCTATGGGCCTAAAATTAGGGTCCATTAAGGTTCAAATTTCGGCCCTGTCGATTTTCTTCCAGAAAGAACTGGCTTCAGTTCCTGAAGTTCAGACGTTTGTCAAGGGGGTACTGCATATACAGCCTCCTTTTGTGCCTCCAGTGGCACCTTGGGATCTCAATGTAGTTTTGGGGTTCCTAAAATCACATTGGTTTGAACCACTCACCACTGTGGACTTAAAATATCTCACATGGAAAGTGGTAATGCTGTTAGCCCTGGCGTCAGCCAGGCGTGTCTCAGAATTGGCGGCTTTATCCTATAAAAGCCCTTACCTAATTTCTCTATCGTCCTAGTGGATGCTGGGGTTCCTGAAAGGACCATGGGGAATAGCGGCTCCGCAGGAGACAGGGCACAAAAGTAAAGCTTTCCGATCAGGTGGTGTGCACTGGCTCCTCCCCCTATGACCCTCCTCCAGACTCCAGTTAGATTTTTGTGCCCGGCCGAGAAGGGTGCAATCTAGGTGGCTCTCCTAAAGAGCTGCTTAGAAAAAGTTTAGCTTAGGTTTTTTATTTTACAGTGAGTCCTGCTGGCAACAGGATCACTGCAACGAGGGACTGAGGGGAGAAGAAGTGAACTCACCTGCGTGCAGGATGGATTGGCTTCTTGGCTACTGGACATCAGCTCCAGAGGGACGATCACAGGTACAGCCTGGATGGTCACCGGAGCCGCGCCGCCGGCCCCCTTGCAGATGCTGAAGTAAGAAGAGGTCCAGAATCGGCGGCAGAAGACTCTTGCAGTCTTCTAAAGGTAGCGCACAGCACTGCAGCTGTGCGCCATTTTCCTCTCAGCACACTTCACACGCAGTCACTGAGGGTGCAGGGCGCTGGGGGGGGGCGCCCTGGGAGGCAAATGAAAACCTATATATTGGCTAAAAATACCTCACATATAGCCCCAGAGGCTATATGGAGATATTTAACCCCTGCCATAATCCGTTGAAGAGCGGGAGACGAGCCCGCCGAGAAAGGGGCGGGGCCTATCTCCTCAGCACACAGCGCCATTTTCTCTCACAGAAAGGCTGGAGAGAAGGCTCCCAGGCTCTCCCCTGCACTGCACTACAGAAACAGGGTTAAAACAGAGAGGGGGGGCATTAATTGGCGATATTAATATATATATAAAGATGCTATAAGGGAGAAACACTTATATAAGGTTGTCCCTATATATATTATAGCGTTTTTGGTGTGTGCTGGCAAACTCTCCCTCTGTCTCTCCAAAGGGCTAGTGGGGTCCTGTCCTCTGTCAGAGCATTCCCGGTGTGTGTGCTGTGTGTCGGTACGTGTGTGTCGACATGTATGAGGACGATGTTGGTGAGGAGGCGGAGCAATTGCCTGTAATGGGGATGTCACTCTCTAGGGAGTCGACACCGAAATGGGTGGCTTATTGAGAGAATTACGTGAGAAGGTCAACACGCTGCAAGGTCGGTTGACGACATGAGACGGCCGACAAACAATTAGTACCGGTCCAGGCGTCTCAGAAACACCGTCAGGGGCTTTAAAAACGCCCATTTACCTCAGTCGGTCGACACAGACACGGACACTGAATCCAGTGTCGACGGTGAATAAACAAACGTATTTCTCATTAGGGCCACACGTTAAGGGCAATGAAGGAGGTGTTACATATTTCTGATACTACAAATACCACAAAAAAGGGTATTATGTGGGAGTGAAAAAACTACCTGTAGTTTTTCTTGAATCAGATAAAATAAAATGAAGTGTGTGATGAAGCGTGGGGTTACCCCGATAGCAAATATTGGCGTTATACCCTTTCCCGCCAGAAGTTAGGGCGCGTTGGGAAACACCCCTTAGGGTGGATAAGGCGCTCACACGCTTATCAAGTGGCGTTATCGTCTCCTGATACGGCCGCCCTCAAGGAGCCAGCTGATAGGAAGCTGGAAAAATATCCTAAAAAGTATATACACACATACGGTGGTTATACTGCGACCAGCAATCGCCATCAGCCTGGAGATGCAGTGCTGGGTTGGCTTGGTCGGATTCCCTGACTGAAAATATATTATTGATATAGAGCATTTAATAGGATGCATTCTATATATATGTACGCGAGATGCACAGAGGGATATTTGCACTCTGGCATCAAGATAAGTGCGTTGTCCATATCTCCCAGAAGATGTCATGGACAAGACAGTGGTCAGGTGATACAGATCCCAAACGGCACATGGAAGTATTGCCGTATAAAGGGAAGGAGTTAGTTGGGGTCGGTCCATCGGACCTGGGGACCACGGCAACAGCTGGGAAATCCAACCTTTTTACCCCAAGTTACATCTCAGCAGAAAAAGACACCGTCTTTTCAGCCTCAATCCTTCCGTTTCCATGAGGGCAAGCGGGCAAAAGGCCAGTCATATCTGCCCAGACATAGAGGTAAGGGAAGTAGACTGCAGCGGGCAGCCCCTTCCCAGGAAAGGAAGCCCTCCACCACGTCTGCCAAGTCCTCAGCAGGACGCTGGGGCCGTGCAAGCGGACTCAGGTGAGGTGGGGGGGGTAGTCTCAAGAATCTCAGCACTCGCAAGTTGACCCCTAGATCGTACAAGTATTATCCCAGGGGTACAGATTGGAGAGTCGAGACATCTTTTCCTCGCAGGTTCCTGAAGTCTGCTTTACCAACGGCTTCCTCCGACAGGGAGGCAGTATTGGAAAAGATTCACAAGCTGTATTTCCAGCAGGTGATAATAAAAGTACCCCTCCTACAACAAGGAAAAGGGTATTAGTCTTCCACACTATATTGTGGTACTGAAGCCAGACGGCTTGGTGAGACGTAGTCTAAATCTGAAATCTTTGAACACAAGGAAGGTGGGCTCGTCTTGGGCGGCTGCCCGAGGGGTCTCGGCATTACAACTCTGCCGAGCAGCTACGTGGTCGGGGGAGAACACGTTTGTAAAATTCTACAAATTTGATACCCTGGCAAAAGAGGACCTGGAGTTCTCTCATTCGGTGCTGCAGAGTCATCCGCACTCTCCCGCCCGTTTGGGAGCTTTGGTATAATCCCCATGGTCCTTTCAGGAACCCCAGCATCCACTAGGACGATAGAGAAAATAAGAATTTACTTACCGATAATTCTATTTCTCGGAGTCCGTAGTGGATGCTGGGCGCCCATCCCAAGTGCGGATTATCTGCAATACTTGTACATAGTTATTGCTAACTAAATCGGGTTATTGTTATTGTGAGCCATCTTTTCAGAAGCTCCTCTGTTATCATACTGTTAACTGGGTTCAGATCACAGGTTGTACAGTGTGATTGGTGTGGCTGGTATGAGTCTTACCCGGGATTCAAAATTCCTCCCTTATTGTGTACGCTCGTCCGGGCACAGTATCTAACTGGAGTCTGGAGGAGGGTCATAGGGGGAGGAGCCAGTGCACACCACCTGATCGGAAAGCTTTACTTTTGTGCCCTGTCTCCTGCGGAGCCGCTATTCCCCATGGTCCTTTCAGGAACCCCAGCATCCACTACGGACTCCGAGAAATAGAATTATCGGTAAGTAAATTCTTATTTTTTCATACGGACAGGGCAGAATTGAGGACTCGTCCTCAATTTCTCCCTAAGGTGGTTTCAGCGTTTCACTTGAACCAGCCTATTGTGGTACCTGCGGCTACTAGGGACTTGGAGGACTCCAAGTTGCTGGACGTAGTCAGGGCCCTGAAAATATATGTTTCCAGGACGGCTGGAGTCAGAAAATCTGACTCGCTGTTTATCCTGTATGCACCCAACAAGCTGGGTGCTCCTGCTTCTAAGCAGACTATTGCTCGTTGGATTTGTAGTACAATTCAGCTTGCACATTCTGTGGCAGGCCTGCCACAGCCAAAATCTGTAAAAGCCCATTCCACAAGGAAAGTGGGCTCATCTTGGGCGGCTGCCCGAGGTCTCTCGGCTTTACAACTTTGCCGAGCAGCTACTTGGTCAGGGGCAAACACGTTTGCTAAATTCTACAAATTTGATACCCTGGCTGAGGAGGACCTGGAGTTCTCTCATTCGGTGCTGCAGAGTCATCCGCACTCTCCCGCCCGTTTGGGAGCTTTGGTATAATCCCCATGGTCCTTACGGAGTTCCCAGCATCCACTAGGACGTCAGAGAAAATAAGAATTTACTTACCGATAATTCTATTTCTCGTAGTCCGTAGTGGATGCTGGGCGCCCATCCCAAGTGCGGATTGTCTGCAATACTTGTACATAGTTATTGTTACAAAAATCGGGTTATTATTGTTGTGAGCCATCTTTTCAGAGGCTCCTCTGTTATCATGCTGTTAACTGGGTTCAGATCACAGGTTGTACGGTGTGATTGGTGTGGCTGGTATGAGTCTTACCCGGGATTCAAAATCCTTCCTTATTGTGTACGCTCGTCCGGGCACAGTATCCTAACTGAGGCTTGGAGGAGGGTCATAGGGGGAGGAGCCAGTGCACACCAGGTAGTCCTAAAGCTTTTACTTTTGTGCCCAGTCTCCTGCGGAGCCGCTATTCCCCATGGTCCTTACGGAGTTCCCAGCATCCACTACGGACTACGAGAAATAGAATTATCGGTAAGTAAATTCTTATTATTCCAAAGTCGCAGTTGATTCCTGCCCTTCCTGGGCATGATTCTGGACACAGACCAGAAGAGGGTTTATCTCCCGATGGAGAAGGCTCAGGAGCTCATGACACTGGTCAGAGACCTATTAAAACCAAAACAGGTGTCGGTGCATCACTGCACGCGAGTCCTGGGAAAGATGGTGGCATCATACGAGGCCATTCCCTTCGGCAGGTTCCATGCGAGGACCTTTCAATGGGATCTGTTGGACAAGTGGTCCGGATCACATCTTCAGATGCATCGGCTGATCACCCTATCCCCCAGGGCCAGGGTGTCTCTCCTGTGGTGGCTGCAGAGTGCTCACCTTCTCGAGGGCCGCAGATTCGGCATTCAGGACTGGGTCCTGGTGACCACGGATGCAAGCCTCCGAGGGTGGGGGGCAGTCACACAGGGAAGAAATTTCCAAGGTCTGTGGTCAAGTCAGCAGACTTGCCTTCACATCAATATCCTGGAACTAAGGGCCATATACAATGCCCTACGTCAAGTGGAGACCCTGCTTCGCAACCAATCGGTTCTGATTCAGTCAGACAACATCACCGCAGTGGCTCATGTAAACTGCCAGGGCGGCACAAGAAGCAGAGTGGCGATGGCGGAAGCCACCAGGATTCTTCGTTGGGCAGAGAATCACGTGCAAGCACTGTCAGCAGTGTTCATTCCGGGAGTGGACAACTGGGAAGCAGACTTCCTCAGCAGGCACGACCTCCACCCGGGAGAGTGGGGACTTCATCACGAAGTCTTCACTCAGATTACAAATCGATGGGAACTGCCACAGGTGGACATGATGGCGTCCCGTCTCAACAAAAAGCTACAAAGGTTTTGCGCCAGGTCAAGAGACCCACAGGCGATAGCTGTGGACGCACTGGTAACACTGTGGGTGTTCCAGTCGGTCTAAGTGTTTCCTCCTCTTCCTCTCATACCAAGTGCTGAGAATCGTAAGAAAAAGAGGAGTGAGAACAATACTCATTGTTCCGGATTGGCCAAGAAGGACTTGGTACCCGGAACTGCAAGAAATGCTCACAGAGGACCCATGGCCTCTGCCTCTCAGACAGGACCTGTTGCAACAGGGGCCCTGTCTGTTCCAAGACTTACCGCGGCTGCGTTTGACGGCATGGCGGTTGAACGCAGTATCCTAGCGGAAAAAAAGGCATTCCGGATGAAGTTATTCCTACGCTGATAAAGGCTAGGAAGGACGTGACAGCAAAACACTATCACCGTATATGGCGAAAATATGTTGCCCGGTGTGAGGCCAGGAAGGCCCCTACAGAGGAATTCCAGCTGGGCCGGTTCCTGCACTTCCTACAGTCTGGAGTGACTATGGGCCTGAAGTTGGGGTCCATAAAGGGCCAGATTTCGGCCCTATCCATTTTCTTTCAAAAGGAACTGGCTTCTCTTCCTGAAGTTTAGACGTTTGTTAAGGGAGTGCTGCATATTCAGCCCCCTTTTGTGCCACCAGTGGCACCTTGGGATCTCAACGTGGTGTTGGGTTTCCTGAAATCCCACTGGTTTGAGCCACTTAAGCTAAAGTATCTCACGTGGAAGGTGGTCATGCTATTGGCCTTAGCTTCGGCTAGGCGTGTGTCAGAATTGGCGGCTTTGTCATGTAAAAGCCCCTATCTGGTTTTCCATATGGACAGGGCAGAATTACGGACTCGTCCGCAATTTCTGCCGAAGGTGGTGTCATCTTTTCATTTGAACCAACCTATTGTGGTGCCTGCGGCTACGCGTGACTTGGAGGATTCCAAGTTGCTTGATGTAGTCAGGGCTTTGAAGATCTATGTAGCCAGGACGGCTGGAGTCAGGAAGACTGACTCGCTGTTTATCCTGTATGCATCCAACAAGCTGGGTGCTCCTGCTTCAAAGCAAACCATTGCTCGCTGGATCTGTAGCACGATTCAGCAGGCTCATTCTGCGGCTGGATTGCCGCATCCAAAATCAGTGAAAGCCCATTCCACAAGGAAAGTGGGCTCTTCTTGGGCGGCTGCCCGAGGGGTCTCGGCATTACAGCTTTGCCGAGCAGCTACTTGGTCGGGTTCAAACACATTTGCTAAGTTCTACAAGTTTGATACCCTGGCTGAGGAGGACCTTGTGTTTGCCCATTCAGTGCTGCAGAGTCATCCGCACTCTCCCGCCCGTTTGGGAGCTTTGGTGTAATCCCCATGGTCCTTACGGAGTCCCCAGCATCCACTAGGACGTTAGAGAAAATAAGATTTTACTCACCGGTAAATCTATTTCTCGTAGTCTGTAGTGGATGCTGGGTGCCCGTCCCAAGTGCGGACTTTCTGCAATACGTGTATATAGTTATTGCTTAATAAAGGGTTATGTTATGTTGGCATCCATTGTTGATGCTCTGTTGTTGTTCATACTGTTGACTGGGTAAGTTTATCACAAGTTATACGGTGTGATTGGTGTGGCTGGTATGAGTCTTACCCTGGATTCCAAAATCCTTTCCTTGTAATGTCAGCTCTTCCGGGCACGGTTTCCTTGGCTGGGGTCTGGGGGAGGGGCATGGAGGGAGGAGCCAGTGCACACCAGTAGTACTAAGTCTTTCTTGGAGTGCCCAGTCTCCTGCGGAGCCCGTCTATTCCCCATGGTCCTTACGGAGTCCCCAGCATCCACTACGGACTACGAGAAATAGATTTACCGGTGAGTAAAATCTTTTTTTCCCTTTACGTATCTAAAGAGAATAAGGCCTTTCTGCAAAATTATGTATGCCTGCTCCCTGCTTCAGCTGACTTTAGAATAGGCAGAGCACAGTTTGGTTTTCCCTATATTCTAGGACTGGGTATTGCAATTTGGTTTATTTCCCTAACAGCACACCTAGGCTACTACCAAAAACATATAATGGGCAATGGGTAATTCAGCATGAGTTTTAGATGTGCGAAAAAAATGCATATCTACAACCCTTTACTGTGACATGCGGGGGGGGGGGGCGCCCTGGGCAGCAATTAGATTACCTTACTTGGCGAAAAGCACATAATACAGTCTGATAAACTGTATATGTGCATTAACCCCCGCCATTAAAGTACATAAAAGGACAGAAGCCCGCCGCTGAGGGGGCCGGGCCTTCTTCCTCAGCACACCGGCGCCATTTTCTCTTCACAGCTCAGCTGGAAGGAAGCTCCCCAGGCTCTCCCCTGCAGTGTCCTGGTACACAAAGGGTAAAAAAGAGAGGGGGGGGGGGCACATAAATTTAGGCGCAAAACTGTGTATATAAGCTGCTATAGGGGAAAAATCACTCAGTATAGTGTACATCCCTGTATTATATAGCGCTGTGGTGTGTGCTGGCATACTCTCTCTCTGTCTCTCCAAAGGGCCTGGTGGGGGAACTGTCTTCAAATAGAGCATCCCCTGTGTGTGTGTGGTGTGTCGGTACGCGTGTGTCGACATGTCTGAGGTAAAAGGCTCCTATAAGGAGGTGATAGAGCGGATAAGTGTGTGGGAGGGTGTCTCCGTCAACAACGCCGACACCTGTTTGGATATGTGTAAGTGCTGAGGTAAAATTATTGCACAAAAGGTTAGGGAACAGAAAGGAAATCTACCCTGGTCTGTCCCTATGTCACAGAGTCCTTCAGAGTCTCTCTATGTTCACTATCCAAAATAACAAAGTATCGACACGGAGTTTAACTCCACTGTCGACTACGATAATGCAAAGTTACAGCCAAGAGGGCTAAAAGATATTCAATATATGATTATTGGAATAAAAGATGATTTGCATATCACTGATGACTCATCTGTCCCTGACACGAGAGTACACATGTTAAGGGGAAGAATGCTGAGGTAAATTTCCCTCCTCTCATGAGGAAAAAGAGCGGGAATCTCCAGACAAGAGACGGCAGCTTCCCACAAGAGAATTCTCAGGCTGTATCCTTTCCCCACTAGGGCCAGGATGTATTGAGAATCTTCCCCTTGGGTGTCCTGTTTGCACTAGCTATTCTCAGGGATCCTGCAGATAGCGTGCACATTCTAGTATACTACCCAGACCGGCGATTGTGTCGGCATGGGTTTATAGCGCTGTGGCAGCGTGGACAGGTACCTTATCAGCAGAGATTGAGACCCTAGTATGCATATAAATATTTTAATATGCTGTCTTAAGTGATAGATATATAATTATAAAGCATGCCCAAAGGGACATGAGTATACTGGGTCCTAGAGACAAAAGCTATGCTTGACGTGTCCTGTAGAATATACATTGGACAGATGATGCCGACTTAAGAGGCATATGGAAGGCTGAGGATTGTGTGGAGAAAGGTTCTCGGGCCTGGTCTCCACAGTTATAGCTGGTAATTCTGATATTTTGCCTTATATTCCTGCACAGCCTAGGAAAGCACGACATTATTAAATGCAGCTTTTCGAATAAAGAAACAAGAAAGTCTGAGGTGCGTCCTTTCTTGTCAGAGCCGGGGACAGAGGAAAGAAGCTGTACAACACAGCTAGTCCCCAGGAACAGAAGTCCTCCCCGGCCTCTACAAAAATCCACCGCATGTCGCTGGGGCTCCACAGGCGGAGCTAGGCCCGGTGGGGACACGCCTTCGTAAGTTCAGCCACAAGTGGGTTCACTCCCTGTTAGATCCCTGGGCAATAGAAATTGTATCGCAGGGATACAGGCTGGACTGTGAGAAGATGCCCCCTCACCGAGGACCCGGCGGGCTTCCCCCCAAGAGAGGGAGCCAGTGTTAACTGCAATTCGTAAATTGTATCTTCAACAGGTGGTGGTCAAGGGTCCCCCTCCTTCAACAAGAGGGTGTTATTATTCGACCATGTTATAATCCCGAAACCAGACGGTTCGGTTAGACCCATATTGAATTAAAATCCCTGAACATATACCTGAAAAGGTTCAGGTTCAAGATGGAATCGCTAAGAGCGGTCATTGCATGCCTGAAATGAATCGGGACATAAGGGATGCATACCTTCGTGTCCCCATTTATCCACCTCATCAGGCGTACCTCAGAATTGCGGTACAGGATTGTCATTACCAATTTCACCAAGGTAATGGCGGATATGATGGTGCTCCTGCGGAAGCAAGGTGTCACTATTATCACATACTTGGATGATCTCATAAAAGCGAGATCAAGAGAGCAGTTGCTGGACAGCGTATCACCTTCTCTGGAAGTGAAACGGCAACACAACTGGATTCTATATATTCCAAAGTCGCAGTTGGTTCCTACAGCTCATCTGCCTCGACTAGGCATGATCCTAGACACAGACCAGAAGAGGGTTTATCTCCCGATAGAGAGAGCTCAGGAGCTCATGACACTGGTCAGGAATCCATTGAAAACCAAAACAGGTGTCAGTGCATCACTGCACTCGAGTCCTGGGAAGGATGATGGCATCATACGAGGCCATCCCATTCGGCTGGTTCCATGCAAGGACAATGGAACTTACTGGACAAGTGGTCCGGATCACATCTTCAGATGCATCAGTTAATCACCCTATCCCCCAGGGCCAGGGTGTCTCTCCTGTGGTGGCTGCGGAGTGCTCACCTTCTCGAGGGCCGCAGATTCGGCATTCAGGACTGGGTCCTGGTGACCACGGATGCAAGCCTCCGAGGGTGGGGGGCAGTTACACAGGGAAGAAAATTCCAAGGTTTGTGGTCAAGCCAACAGACTTGCCTTCACATCAATATCCTGGAACTAAGGGCCATATACAACGCCCTAAGTCAAGCGGAGTTCCTGCTTCGCGACCAACCGGTTCTGATCCAGTCAGACCGCAGGGGCTCATGTAAACCGCCAGGGCGGCACAAGGAGCAGGGTGGCGAGGGTAGAAGCCACCAGAATTCTTCGCTGGGCGGAGAATCAAGTAAGCGCACTGTCAGCAGTGTTCATTCCGGGAGTGGACACGACCTCCACCCGGGAAAGTGGTGACTTCATCAGGAAGTCTTCACGCAGTTTTGCAAATTGATGGAAACTGCCTCAGGTGGACTACATGGCGTCCCACCTCAATAAAAAGATAAAAAAGGTTTTACGCTGGGTCAAGGGACTCTCAGGCGATAGCTGTGGTCGCACTAGTAACACCGTGGGTGTTCCAGTCGGTCTATATATTCCCTCCTCTTCCTCTCAGACCCAAGGGCTGAGAATTGTAATAAACGGAGGAGTGTGAACAATATTCTTTGCTCCGGATTGGCCAAGAAGGACTCGGTACCCGGAACTGCAAGAAATGCTCTCAGAGGACCCATGGCCTCTGCCTCTCAGTCAGGACATGTTGCAACAGGGTCCCTGTCTGATCCAAGACTTACCGCGGCTGCGTTGGACGGCATGGCGTTTGAACGCCGGATCCTAGCGGAAAAGGGCATTCCGGATGCAGTTATTCCTACGCTGATAAAGGCTAGGAAAGACGTGACAGCAAGACTTTTTCACTGTATATGGCGAAAATAGGTTGCTTGGTGTGTGGCCGGGAAGGCCCTACAGAGGAATTCCAGGGGGGTCGATTCCTGCACTTCCTACAGTCAGGAGTGACTATGGGCCTAAAATTAGGATCCATAAAGGCCAAGATTTCGGCCCTATCCCTTTTTCTCTCAAAAAGAACTGGCTTCACTGCCTGAAGTTCGGACGTTGTTACAGGGGTGCTGCATATTCAGCCCCTTTTGTGCCTCCAGTGGCACCTTGGAATCTTAACGTGTGTTGGATTCCTAAAATCCCACTGGTTTGAGCCACTTAAGACCGTGGAGCTAAAATATCTCACGTGGAAAGTGGTCATGCTTTTGGCGTTAGCTTGGACTAGGCGTGTGTCAGAATTGGCGGCTTTGTCATGTGAAAGCCCATATCTGATCTTCCATATGGAAAGGGCAGAATGGAGGACTCGTCCCCAATTTCTCCCTAAGGTGGTATCATCGTTTCATTTGAACCAACCTATTGTGGTGCCTGCGGCTACTAGGGACTTGGAGGATTCCAAGTTGCTGGACGTAGTCCGGGCCCTGAAACTTTATGTTTCCAGGACGGCTAGAGTCAGAAAAACTGACTCGCTATTTATCCTGCATGCACCCAACAAGCTGGGCGCTCCTGCTTCAAAGCAGACTATTGCTCGCTGGATCTGTAGCACCATTCAGCTTGCACATTCTGCGGCTGCACTGCCGCATCCTAAATCAGTAAAAGCCCATTCCACGAGGAAGGTGGGCTCTTCTTGGGCGGCTGCCCGAGGGGTCTCGGCTTTACAACTTTGCCGAGCTGCTACTTGGTCGGGTTCAAACACTTTTACAAAATTCTACAAGTTTGATACCCTGGCTGAGGAGGACCTTGAGTTTGCTCATTCGGTGCTGCAGAGTCATCCGCACTCTCCCGCCCGTTTGGGAGCTTTGGTATAATCCCCATGGTCCTTACGGAGTACCCAGCATCCACTAGGACGTCAGAGAAAATAAGAATTTACTCACCGGTAATTCTATTTCTCGTAGTCCGTAGTGGATGCTGGGAGCCCGTCCCAAGTGCGGACTCTCTGCAATACATGTATATAGTTATTGCTTAACTAAAGGGTTATTGTATGAGCCATCTGTTGAGAGAGGCTCAGTTATTGTTCATACTGTTAACTGGGTATAGTTATCACAAGTTGTACGGTGTGATTGGTGTGGCTGGTATGGTGGAGGCCACACACACTACTGAGCCTCATTTTGACTTGTTTTAAGGACATTACATCAAAGTTGGATCAGCCTGTAGTGTGTTTTTCCACTTTAATTTTGAGTGTGACTCCAAATCCAGACCTCCATGGGTTAATAAATTTGATTTCCATTGATCATTTTTGTGTGATTTTGTTGTCAGCACATTCAGCTATGTAAAGAACAAAGTATTTAGTAAGAATATTTAATTAATTCAGATCTAGGATGTGTTATTTTAGTGTTCCCTTTATTTTTTTGAGCAGTGTGTATATATAAATATATATATATATATATATATCTATAAACAAATTTATGGGCCCAATTCAGACCAGATCGCTACAGTATGCATTTGTACGGTCATGTGCACTTTGCACGTGTGCGAACAAACACAAATACACTCCCGCATTGCACGCTTGCACAAAAATAATACACTTCACAAAAAAGGAGGAACTATACTTCAGCGTATAGCAGCGATGCGACTGTGCACCCGTTCAAACGCAAGCGAATTGATCGCAGGCTAGCGGACATTTGCAAACAGGCCATCACTTTTTTTTTTTTTTTTTAATCCTTCTATCTAAGAAATCTACGTGTTATTAAACAATTAAGTCATAAAACACTGCAAGGGCTACGACCTGTCATTAAGAAATTGAGGCACCAAACATATTAGCATAGTATATTTCATGTCTCATTTGATCAATACACTGAATATTTTTTTTTAAATAGTATAGTACAGAGACATGAGGAAGATGGCCCCCCTGTCTTAAGTGCCCTGGGCCCCCACTGTGCTGGAAGTAGTTCCACTCCTTACACCAGAACCAGGCTGTGAAGTGGCCAATCACAGTCAGTCACACCCGGAAGCCAGACTATAGATCTACAATGTCTAGGTCGACAGTCAATAGGCTGACACCATACGGTCGACATACATTATGTCGACACTGACAAAAGGTGAACACGATGAAAGGTCAACATTGGAAAAGGTTGACATGTACAAACATCGACCGGTACCAATAGTCAACATGGCAGAGGTCGGCACATTTTTGGCAGTTTTAATTTTTTGTAACTTTTTTTCCATTCTTTACTATCCAAGTCACAAATCATAACCTCTAGTAACCTTGTGTTGAGCAAAGCCAGACACCGCACCCAAAGTGCGTCGAACGAAGTGAGACACCATGCCCGAAGTGTGGCGGGCCAAGCGAGCCTGATTCCGGGGACACGTTTCTGCAAATGGTGGTCCCAGATGAAAAAACTATCAACACTAACCCCAAAAATGCAAAAAAAGTGCCAACCCTTTTTGTGTCAACCATTTCCATGTTGACCTTTTTAACCTGTCGACCTTTCGAAGCTTACAACCTTTTCCAGCATCAACCTTTCATATGTCAAAATTTTGTCAATATCAACCTTTTTATGTCCACCATTTGGGGTCGACCTAATGACTGTAGATCTTGTATGCCACATCCGTCACACCCTAGGGGACATATTTAATAGGGTCAGGATTTAATAGGGTCAGAGTTTGACAGAGATGTGGGATGTCAGATGATCTTGGACTGTTTTTTAAAGCCGACATTACCTTGTTAATGATTGCATCTTTAAAAAACAACTCCGAGATCGGCCAGCATCCCGTACCTCCAGGAAACTCGGACCCTATTACATATGCCCCAGTGTGTCAGTTGCAACACAGAGTCTCATGTCACACAAACAGTGCCGAAACTGATGAGTGCTGAACTGCACAATAGTCCAAAATCAGAAATTGACTACCTGAGACAATCAGAAGAAAACCATGAATGGGTAAGCTTTGCCAACTCAACACTTTTGGAAAAAACATCACCCATTAAAATCAAAGCACTAGTGTTTCATCATTTGATTCCCATCCCTAGTTCTGACTAGTAAATGCACCTAAAGTAACTACTTGGCCATGGAAACCAAATCTATGAAGCTCCTGAAGTTCTTTTACTGACTTTCTTTGTGTGCAGTAGTGTATCTACAGTACAATGGGTGCAGTGTGTGCGGTCCCTCCCTGGTGGCAGCATCTCTCTACAAGCCTCCGGTAAATGGCAGGGCGGCCATTTTCCAGAGATTTGCACATGCGCAATAAGGAAATCTATGGAAAATGTCCGCCACGTTTTTTTCAAGGAGATTTGTGCATGCGCAATACAGTCTGTGCCCCTCTAGTGCTCAGACTCTATTGCGCTGATGGGCGCTGGCTACAGAGGAGGGGGCCCAGACGGAGGAGGATTGACTCGGGCCTCCTCCTCTGTTAATACGCCCCTTTTAGTGTAGCTGAAATGGAAAAACACAGTTACTTTTGACCAGGTATTGTACATTGGAGTCTTTTTTTTTTTTTTTTTAACTCAAACTATTACAAAGTTTCTGCCAAACAGGAAGGTCCTTATTGAGTCATTCTCGACTGTCATTTTAAATACTAGCGGGTATATTTACTGAAGTGCGGGTTTATAGAAATGGACATTTCGCCCATATCAACCAATTAGATTGTACTTATTTAGCACCTTCTAGAAGATATTCTGATTGGTTACTATGGGCAATGTCTACACCTATATAAAACTGCACTTTAGGTCTACATAGAAAACATAGAATGTGATGGCAGATAAGAATCACAGAACCCATGTGCATGTACACACTTCAGTTCATTTTTGTTGGGAGCCAATTCATTTACAAGTATATTTTTGGATTATAGGGGGAAACCCATGCAAGCACAGGGAGCAGAGGTGGATTTAGACCTCATAGGGCCCTAAGCAAGACACCGATTTGGGGCCCCCTTCCTCATACAATCCATAGCATTATATCCTGTTACCACCGCTCCTGATTGTGCCTGCTGTGTTTGTTCCTCTTTTGTTTCTGCAACCTCCTCCTCCTTCGTCCTTGAGGTTGCAGCAGTGCAGGTCCTGCCTGTGCTACTACAGTGAGGGCAGATTCTGGAGCCTCCTCTTGGGCAGCGTGGGGACTGATTCTGCTAATATTCAGCCTCCGCAACCAGCAACAGCTCTCCCAGTAGCCATGCTGCTGCTGGTGGTGGAGCCTGGATACTAGCACAATCGTTCCCGAACAGCAGCACAAGCAGGGGTGGATCTAAACTAGCTTGCTACTGGAGGGTCTTGCTAGGGTGGAGCGGACATCAGTGTCTGTAGGATCCCAAGCACGTGATTATCCAGTAAGTAGCTCATCCTTGCTGAAAGTCTGGATGTTCAAAGTGCCTTGGAGCCCTTGGGCACAAGTAACTGTGCCTCAGCAAGTAAAAAATTGACGAGCCCCTAGTACCTGCAGGATCCCTAGGCTTCAGCCTTAAGGATAATACTATAGGATAATGAATATAAAAGCATTTTGGGCTCACATCTATTAAATTGTGTTAAACGCTACTGGATTGACTGAAGAGAAAACATCATATTCGTTTTCTTTTAAATTAAATTTGCCATTATACAGTACTAGTTAAAAATACTGAAAAGTGTGTAATGAAGAGAGATTGTGAACAGAAAGCTTTGTTCTGTCTTGCACTACAAGGCGGAGTATGGGACATAGCTGAGCCGGCTATTGGGCCTAATTCAGATCTGTTTGCTCGCTAGCTATTTTTTGCAGCGCTGCGAACAGATGAACAGATAGACGCAGCCTATAGGGGAGTGTATTTTAGCTGTGCAAGTGTGCAAACGCATGTGCAGACGCCCTGTACAAAAACAGTTTGTGCAGTTTCTGAGTAGCTCTGACCCTACTTAGCCGCTGCGATCACTTCAGCCTTTTCGAGCCCAGAATTGACGTCAGACACCCGCCCTGCAAACGTCTTGACACGCCTGCATTTTTCCAAACACTCCCAGAAAACGGTCAGTTGACACCCACAAACGCCCTCTTCCTGTCAATCTCCTTGCGATCGCCTGTGCGAATGAAGTCTTCGCTAGAACCAGTGCACAGCAACGATCCGCTTTGTACCCGTACGACACGCCTGTGCATTGCGGTGCATACGCATGCGCAGTAGTTACCTGATCGCTGCGCAGCGAAAAACGCTAGCGAGCGAACAGATCTGAATTAGGCCCATTGATATCACAGTGTCACACATATATGCAGAGGGCAACTAACACATTTGTGGCTGCAGCAGTCCTATACATCCGCTCGCCTGCCTCGCTCCATATGCTGGTGGAGAGTGGTAGCGATGCACTGATCACCTGCCTCCAGCATATAACGGTCCCATATCATCTATCGCTCTCCAGCATAGTGGCCACCACTGACCCTCCCCAGAGTAACTGTAATAAGCCCTTTTATCTACCTGTGTCTCCTAGCCCACCACCACAAGCGCAGCTGAACCACCTAATTACTAGTGATGAGCACCGGAAATTTTTCGGGTTTTGTGTTTTGGTTTTGTGTTCGGTTCCGCGGCCGTGTTTTGGGTTCGAACGCGTTTTGGCAAAACCTCACCGAATTTTTTTTGTCGGATTCGGGTGTGTTTTGGATTCGGGTGTTTTTTTCAAAAAACCCTAAAAAACAGCTTAAATCATAGAATTTGGGGGTCATTTTGATCCCAAAGTATTATTAACCTCAATAACCATAATTTCCACTCATTTTCAGTCTATTCTGAACACCTCACACCTCACAATATTATTTTTAGTCCTAAAATTTGCACCGAGGTCGCTGGATGACTAAGCTCAGCGACCCAAGTGGCCGACACAAACACCTGGCCCATCTAGGAGTGGCACTGCAGTATCACGCAGGATGGCCCTTCAAAAAACTACTCCCCAAACAGCACATTACGCAAAGAAGAAAAAAAAGAGGCGCAATGAGGTAGCTGTGTGAGTAAGCTAAGCGACCCTAGTGGCCGACACAAACACCTGGCCCATCTAGGAGTGGCACTGCAGTGTCACGCAGGATGGCCCTTCCAAAAAACACCCCCCAAACAGCACATGACGCAAAGAAAAAAAGAGGCGCAATGAGGTAGCTGTGTGACTAAGCTAAGCGACCCTAGTGGCCGACACAAACACCTGGCCCATCTAGGAGTGGCACTGCAGTGTCACGCAGGATGGCCCTTCAAAAAACTACTCCCCAAACAGCACATGACGCAAAGAAGAAAAAAAAGATGCGCAATGAGGTAGCTGTGTGACTAAGATAAGCGACCCTAGTGGCCGACACAAACACCTGGCCCATCTAGGAGTGGCACTGCAGTGTCACGCAGGATGGCCCTTCCAAAAAACACCCCCCAAACAGCACATGACGCAAAGAAAAAAAGAGGCGCAATGAGGTAGCTGTGTGACTAAGATAAGCGACCCAAGTGGCCGACACAAACACCTGGCCCATCTAGGAGTGGCACTGCAGTGTCACGCAGGATGGCCCTTCCAATAAACACCCCCCAAACAGCACATGACGCAAAGAAAAAAAGAGGCGCAATGAGGTAGCTGTGTGACTAAGATAAGCGACCCAAGTGGCCGACACAAACACCTGGCCCATCTAGGAGTGGCACTGCAGTGTCACGCAGGATGGCCCTTCCAAAAAACACCCCCCAAACAGCACATGACGCAAAGAAAAAAAGAGGCGCAATGAGGTAGCTGTGTGACTAAGATAAGCGACCCAAGTGGCCGACACAAACACCTGGCCCATCTAGGAGTGGCACTGCAGTGTCACGCAGGATGGCCCTTCCAAAAACTACTCCCCAAACAGCACATGACGCAAAGAAAAATGAAAGAAAAAAGAGGTGCAAGATGGAATTGTCCTTGGGCCCTCCCACCCACCCTTATGTTGTATAAACAGGACATGCACACTTTAACCAACCCATCATTTCAGTGACAGGGTCTGCCACACGACTGTGACTGAAATGACGGGTTGGTTTGGACCCCCACCAAAAAAGAAGCAATTAACCTCTCCTTGCACAAACTGGCTCTACAGAGGCAAGATGTCCACCTCATCATCATCCTCCGATATATCACCGTGTACATCCCCCTCCTCACAGATTATCAATTCGTCCCCGCTGGAATCCACCATCTCAGCTCCCTGTGTACTTTGTGGAGGCAATTGCTGCTGGTGAATGTCTCCACGGAGGAATTGATTATAATTCATTTTAATGAACATCATCTTCTCCACATTTTCTGGATGTAACCTCGTACGCCGATTGCTGACAAGGTGAGCGGCGGCACTAAACACTCTTTCGGAGTACACACTTGTGGGAGGGCAACTTAGGTAGAATAAAGCCAGTTTGTGCAAGGGCCTCCAAATTGCCTCTTTTTCCTGCCAGTATAAGTACGGACTGTCTGACGTGCCTACTTGGATGCGGTCACTCATATAATCCTCCACCATTCTTTCAATGGGGAGAGAATCATATGCAGTGACAGTAGACGACATGTCCGTAATCGTTGTCAGGTCCTTCAGTCCGGACCAGATGTCAGCATCAGCAGTCGCTCCAGACTGCCCTGCATCACCGCCAGCGGGTGGGCTCGGAATTCTGAGCCTTTTCCTCGCACCCCCAGTTGCGGGAGAATGTGAAGGAGGAGATGTTGACAGGTCGCGTTCCGCTTGACTTGACAATTTTCTCACCAGCAGTTCTTTGAACCCCAGCAGACTTGTGTCTGCCGGAAAGAGAGATCCAAGGTAGGTTTTAAATCTAGGATCGAGCACGGTGGCCAAAATGTAGTGCTCTGATTTCAACAGATTGACCACCCGTGAATCCTTGTTAAGCGAATTAAGGGCTCCATCTACAAGTCCCACATGCCTAGCGGAATCGCTCTGTGTTAGCTCCTCCTTCAATGTCTCCAGCTTCTTCTGCAAAAGCCTGATGAGGGGAATGACCTGACTCAGGCTGGCAGTGTCTGAACTGACTTCACGTGTGGCAAGTTCAAAAGGTTGCAGAACCTTGCACAACGTTGAAATCATTCTCCACTGCGCTTGAGACAGGTGCATTCCACCTCCTATATCGTGCTCAGTTGTATAGGCTTGAATGGCCTTTTGCTGCTCCTCCAACCTCTGAAGCATATAGAGGGTTGAATTCCACCTCGTTACCACTTCTTGCTTCAGATGATGGCAGGGCAGGTTCAGGCGTTTTTGGTGGTGCTCCAGTCTTCTGTACGTGGTGCCTGTACGCCGAAAGTGTCCCGCAATTCTTCTGGCCACCGACAGCATCTCTTGCATGCCCCTGTCGTTTTTTAAATAATTCTGCACCACCAAATTCAAGGTATGTGCAAAACATGGGACGTGCTGGAATTTGCCCAGATTTAATGCACACACAATATTGCTGGCGTTGTCCGATGCCACAAATCCACAGGAGAGTCCAATTGGGGTAAGCCATTCCGCGATGATCTTCCTCAGTTGCCGTAAGAGGTTTTCAGCTGTGTGCGTATTCTGGAAAGCGGTGATACAAAGCGTAGCCTGCCTAGGAAAGAGTTGGCGTTTGCGAGATGCTGCTACTGGTGCCGCCGCTGCTGTTCTTGCGGCGGGAGTCCATACATCTACCCAGTGGGCTGTCACCGTCATATAGTCCTGAGCCTGCCCTGCTCCACTTGTCCACATGTCCGTGGTTAAGTGGACATTGGGTACAACTGCATTTTTTAGGACACTGGTGAGTCTTTTTCTGAGGTCTGTGTACATTTTCGGTATCGCCTGCCTAGAGAAATGGAACCTAGATGGTATTTGGTACCAGGGACACAGTACCTCCAACAAGTCTCTAGTTGGCTCTGCAGTAATGATGGATACCGGAACCACGTTTCTCACCACCCAGGATGCCAAGGCCTCAGTTATCCGCTTTGCAGCAGGATGACTGCTGTGATATTTCATCTTCCTCGCAAAGGACTGTTGGACAGTCAATTGCTTGGTGGAAGTAGTAAAAGTGGTCTTACGACTTCCCCTCTGGGATGACCATCGACTCCCAGCAGCAACAACAGCAGCGCCAGCAGCAGTAGGCGTTACACGCAAGGATGCATCGGAGGAATCCCAGGCAAGAGAGGACTCGTCAGAATTGCCAGTGACATGGCCTGCAGGACTATTGGCATTCCTGGGGAAGGAGGAAATTGACACTGAGGGAGTTGGTGGGGTGGTTTGCGTGAGCTTGGTTACAAGAGGAAGGGATTTACTGGTGAGTGGACTGCTTCCGCTGTCGCCCAAAGTTTTTGAACTTGTCACTGACTTATGATGAATGCGCTGCAGGTGACGTATAAGGGAGGATGTTCCGAGGTGGTTAACGTCCTTACCCCTACTTATTACAGCTTGACAAAGACAACACACGGCTTGACAAATGTTGTCCGCATTTCTGTTGAAATACTTCCACACCGAAGAGCTGATTTTTTTGGTATTTTCACCAGGCATGTCAATGGCCATATTCCTTCCACGGACAACAGGTGTCTCCCCGGGTGCCTGACTTAAACAAACCACCTCACCATCAGAATCCTCCTGGTCAATTTCCTCCCCAGCGCCAGCAACATCCATATCCTCCTCATCCTGGTGTACTTCAACACTGACATCTTCAATCTGACTATCAGGAACTGGACTGCGGGTGCTCCTTCCAGCACTTGCAGGGGGCGTGCAAATGGTGGAAGGCGCATGCTCTTCACGTCCAGTGTTGGGAAGGTCAGGCATCGCAAACGACACAATTGGACTCTCCTTGTGGATTTGTGATTTCGAAGAACGCACAGTTCTTTGCTGTGCTTTTGCCAGCTTGAGTCTTTTCATTTTTCTAGCGAGAGGCTGAGTGCTTCCATCCTCATGTGAAGCTGAACCACTAGCCATGAACATAGGCCAGGGCCTCAGCCGTTCCTTGCCACTCCGTGTGGTAAATGGCATATTGGCAAGTTTACGCTTCTCCTCCGACAATTTTATTTTAGATTTTTGAGTCCTTTTTTTACTGATATTTGGTGTTTTGGATTTTACATGCTCTGTACTATGACATTGGGATCGGCCTTGGCAGACGACGTTGATGGCATTTCATCGTCTCGGCCATGACTAGTGGCAGCAGCTTCAGCACGAGGTGGAAGTCGATCTTGATCTTTCCCTATTTTTGGAACCTCAACATTTTTGTTCTCCATATTTTAATAGGCACAACTAAAAGGCACCTCAGGTAAACAATGGAGATGGATGGATACTAGTATACTTATGGATGACGAGCGACTGCCGACACAGAGGTAGCTACAGCCGTGGACTACCGTACTGCGTCTGCTGCTAGTATAGACTGGATGATAATGATATAAAAAATATATATATATCACTACTGCAGGACAGGTATATATTATATAATGACGGACCTGCTGGACACTGTCAGCACTGCAGACTCCTAAAGTAAACTACTAGTATGAAGAAGATAGAAAAAAAAAAAAACACCACAGGTAGGTTTACAATTATGGATGGACGAGCGACTGCCGACACAGAGGTAGCTACAGCCGTGGACTACCGTACTGCGTCTGCTGCTAGTATAGACTGGATGATAATGATATAAAAATATATGTATATCACTACTGCAGGACAGGTATATATTATATAATGACGGACCTGCTGGACACTGTCAGCACTGCAGACTCCTAAAGTAAACTACTAGTATGAAGAAGATAGAAAAAAAAAAAACACCACAGGTAGGTATACAATTATGGATGGACGAGCGACTGCCGACACAGAGGTAGCTACAGCCGTGGACTACCGTACTGCGTCTGCTGCTAGTATAGACTGGATGATAATGATATAAAAAATATATATATATCACTACTGCAGGACAGGTATATATTATATAATGACGGACCTGCTGGACACTGTCAGCACTGCAGACTCCTAAAGTAAACTACTAGTATGAAGAAGATAGAAAAAAAAAAAAACACTACAGGTAGGTATACAATTATGGATGGACGAGCGACTGCCGACACAGAGGTAGCTACAGCCGTGGACTACCGTACTGCGTCTGCTGCTAGTATAGACTGGATGATAATGATATAAAAAAAATATATATATATCACTACTGCAGGACAGGTATATATTATATAATGACGGACCTGCTGGACACTGTCAGCACTGCAGACTCCTAAAGTAAACTACTAGTATGAAGAAGATAGAAAAAAAAAAAAACACCACAGGTAGGTATACAATTATGGATGGACGAGCGACTTCCGACACAGAGGTAGCTACAGCCGTGGACTACCGTACTGCGTCTGCTGCTAGTATAGACTGGATGATAATGATATAAAAAATATATATATATCACTACTGCAGGACAGGTATATATTATATAATGACGGACCTGCTGGACACTGTCAGCACTGCAGACTCCTAAAGTAAACTACTAGTATGAAGAAGATAGAAAAAAAGAAAAACACCACAGGTAGGTATACAATTATGGATGGACGAGCGACTGCCGACACAGAGGTAGCTACAGCCGTGGACTACCGTACTGCGTCTGCTGCTAGTATAGACTGGATGATAATGATATAAAAAATATATATATCACTACTGCAGGACAGGTATATATTATATAATGACGGACCTGCTGGACACTGTCAGCACTGCAGACTCCTAAAGTAAACTACTAGTATGAAGAAGATAGAAAAAAAAAAAAAACACCACAGGTAGGTATACAATTATGGATGGACGAGCGACTGCCGACACAGAGGTAGCTACAGCCGTGGACTAACGTACTGCGTCTGCTGCTAGTATAGACTGGATGATAATGATATAAAAAATATATATATATCACTACTGCAGGACAGGTATATATTATATAATGACGGACCTGCTGGACACTGTCAGCAGAATGCGTTTATAGAATAAAAACACCACACGACGAGTGTTTAACTTTTTCAGGCAGACAATCACAATATAATGGTGGTCAGTGGTCACTGGTCAGTCACACTGGCAGTGGCACTCTGGCAGCAAAAGTGTGCACTGTTAAATATGTTCTCCTGCTATAACTGCTCCCCAGTCTCCCCCACAATTAAGCTGTGTGAGCAGTGAGCACTCAGCACAGTCAGATATACATAGATGATGCAGCACACTGAGGCTGAGCACAGATATGGTATGTGACTGTGTATCGTTTTTTTTTCAGGCAGAGAACGGATTATATTAAATAATAAAAATAAATAAAACTGCACTGGTGGTCAGTCACTAGTATAACTATCAGCAAAACTCTGCACTCTCTGAGTACTCCTCCTAATGCTCCAGTAAATCAAGTGTCTCACTCTCTATCTATTCTAAACGGAGAGGACGCCAGCCACGTCCTCTCCCTATCAATCTCAATGCACGTGTGAAAATGGCGGCGACGTGCGGCTCCTTATATAGAATCCGAGTCTCGCGATAGAATCCGAGTCTCGCGAGAATCCGACAGCGGGATGATGACGTTCGGGCGCGCTCGGGTTAACCGAGCAAGGCGGGAGGATCCGAGTCGCTCGGACCCGTGTAAAAAAAGGTGAAGTTCGGGCGGGTTCGGATTCCGAGGAACCGAACCCGCTCATCACTACTAATTACATCTCACCCTCCCCAGGGTAAAAGCCCCATGTTCCCTCTCTCTCTCTCTAGTCACGCAGTTCTAAAACACCCCATCTCTTCATTTCGGCTTTCCACTTCCCATGTTGTTGCAGCGGCCAGTACACAGCTACTCCACGGTCGTAGCTAAAACTCTGTGGGCCTCATAGAAAAATCTTGAATGCCCCCCCCCCCCCTTCTCCCCCCCCCCATTCCATTGGCACAGAGAGGTAAAAAAAACACACACATTTGCTCCCACGTGAAAAAATACAGGATTTTGATACCTACCGGTAAATCCTTTTCTCCGTAGAGGATGCTGGGGTCCACTTCATGACCATGGGGTATAGACGGTTCCGCAGGAGCCATGGGCACTCAAGACTTTTCAATGGGTGTGAACTGGCTCCTCCCTCGATGCCCCTCCTCCAGACCTCAGTTATAGGAACTGTGCCCAGGGAGACTGACATTTCGAGGAAAGGATTTACTTTAATACTAGTGCTGAGATACATACCAGCTCACACCTCAACCATGCCGCACAACAGGGCATTCAACATAACACATGCCAACAGGCATGAACCAATTACAGCAACATGCTGAAACTAATAAAACACAACTTGTGTAACTTTAATAACAAAACTGCAGGTAAAGTACGCACTGGGACGGGCGCCCAGCATCCTCTACGGACTAGGAGAAAAGGATTTACCGGTAGGTATCAAAATCCTGTTTTCTCATACGTCCTAGAGGATGCTGGGGTCCACTTCATGACCATGGGGTTTATACCAAAGCTCCAGTACAGGCGGGAGAGTGCAGATGACCCTGTAGCACCGATTGACCGAACTTGAGGTCTTCATCGGCCAAGGTGTCAAACTTGTAGAATTTTGCAAATGTGTTTGACCCCGACCAAGTAGCCACTCGGCAAAGTTGCAATGCCGAGACCCCCCGGGCAGCCACCCAGGATGAGTCCACCTTCCTAATGGAATGGGCCTTTACCGACGTCGGTAACGGCAATCCAGCCGTAGTATGAGCGTGCTGAATCATACTTCTGATCCAACGTGCAATAGTCTGCTTGGAAGCAGGACACCCAATCTTGTTGGGAGCATACAGGACAAACAAAGACTCTGTTTTCCGTATTCGAGCTGTTCTAGCTAAATAAATCTTCAAAGCCCTAACCACATCTAGATACTTTGACTCAGTGAACGTGTTAGTAACTACTGGCACCACAATAGGTTGGTTTATGTGGAAAGATGAAACCACCTTTTGAAGAAAATGTTGACGAGTTCTCAACTCTGCCCTATCTTCATGGAAGATCAGGTAAGGGCTCTTGTGAGACAAGGCCGCCAATTCAGACACCCGCCGTGCGGATGCCAATGCCAAAAGCATCACCACTTTCCAAGTGAGAAACTTCAACTCTATCTCTTGTAGAGGCTCAAACCAATCCGATTGAAGGAACTGCAACACCACGTTAAGGTCCCATGGTGCCACTGGAGGCACAAAAGGAGGCTGGATGTGCAGAACCCCTTTAACGAAGGTCTGAACCTCTGGAAGAGAGGCCAATTGTTTTTGGAAGAACACCGTCAAGGCCGAAATCTGGGCCTTGATTGATCCCAATCGGAGACCCGCCTCCACACCAGCCAACTCAAACTCTTCCATAGGATCCTTCTTGGATTCACACCAAGACACATATTTTCTCCAAATACGGTGGTAATGTTTCGATGTTACTCCTTTCCTGGCCCGAATAAGGGTGGGGATGACTTCCTTGGGAATACCCTTTCGGGCTAAGATCCGGCGCTCAACAGCCATGCCGTCAAACGTAGCCGCGGTAAGTCTTGATACACGCATGGCCCCTGCTGCAGCAGGTCCTCGCGAAGAGGAAGAGGCCGAGGATCTTCTATGAGCAACTCCTGAAGATCTGGGTACCAAGCCCTCCTTGGCCAGTCTGGGGGAATGAAGATTGCTTGAACTCTTGTTCTTCTTATGATCCTGAGCACTTTTGGGATCAGCGGAAGTGGAGGGAAGACATACACCAACCGGAACACCCACTGAGCCACCAGCGCATCCACTGCTATTGCTTGAGGGTCTCTCAACCTTGAACAATATTTCTGAAGCTTCTTGTTGAGGCGAGATGCCATCATGTCTACTTGAGGAACTCCCCAAAGACTTGTCACCTCTGCAAAGACTTCTTGGTGGAGGCCCCACTCTCCTGGATGGAGATCGTGTCTGCTGAGGAAGTCTGCTTCTCAGTTGTCTACTCCCGGAATGAAAATTGCCGACAGAGCCTTTACATGTCTTTCTGCCCAGAGGAGGATCTTCGTCACCTCTGCCATTGCCGCTCTGCTTTTCGTTCCACCCTGCCTGTTTATGTACGCGACTGCTGTTACATTGTCCGACTGGATCTGCACGGGGTGATCTTGAAGAAGATGTACCGCTTGTTGAAGGCCGTTGTAAATGGCTATGAATTCCAGCACGATTATGTGAAGGCAGGCTTCCTGACTTGACCATTTTCCCTGGAAGCTTTCTCCCTGAGTGACAGCTCCCCAGCCTCGGAGACTTGCATCCGTGGTTACCAGGAGCCAGTCCTGAATCCCGAACCTGCGTCCCTCTAGTAGGTGAGAACTGTGTAGCCACCACAGGAGCGAAAATCCTGGCTTTTGACGACAGGATTATCTTCTGGTGCATGTGAAGGTGGGATCCTGACCACTTGTCCAACAGGTCCCACTGGAATACTCTGGCATGGAACCTGCCAAACTGTATGGCCTTGTAGGCCGCCACCATCTTCCCCAACAACTGAATGCACTGATGGATCGACACACTTGATGGTTTCAATATTTGTTTGACCATTTTCTGGATTTCCAGAGCCTTTTCCACCGGAAGAAAAACTCTCTGAACTTCTGTGTCCAGAATCATCCAGAGAAAAGACAATCTTGTCGTCGGTTCCAACTGTGACTTTGGATAATTTATGATCCAACCGTGTTGTTGGAGTATTGACAGGGAGAGTGTGATGTTTAGTAACAACTGCTCCCTGGATCTCGCCTTTATCAGGAGATCGTCTAGATAAGGAATTATATTGACTCCTTTTTGATGCAGGAGAACCATCATCTCCGCCATCACCTCGGTGAATACCCTCGGCGCCGTGGAGAGACCGAAAGGTAACGTCCGGAATTGGTAATGGCAATCCTGAACCGCGAATCTCAGATAAGCCTGGTGAGGAGGATAAATGGGAACATGCAGGTAAGCATCCTTTATGTCTACAGACACCATGTAGTCACCCTCTTCCAGACTGGAAATCACTGCCCTCAGTTATTCCATTTTGAACTTGAATCGTTTCAAGTAGAGATTCAGATTTTTTAGGTTTAGGATCGGTCTGACCGAGCCGTCCGGCTTCGGAACTACAAAAAGGCTTGAATAAAACCCCTCCCCTTGTTGTGACAAAGGTACCAGGACTATGACCTAATCCTGACATAATTTTTGGATTGCCGCTGTTACTGCTTCCCTTTCCGGAAGAGAAGCTGGCAAGGTCGATTTGAAAAATCGGCATGGGGGAACGTTTTGAAACTCCAGCTTGTATCCCTGGGACACTATTTGTAACACCCAGGGATCCAGGCCAGACAGAATCCAACCTTGGCTGAACAGTTTGAGACGTGCCCCCACCCGAGCGGCCTCCCGCAAGGAGCCCCAGCGTCATGCTGAAGCTTTGGCAGAAGTAGGGGTAGACTTCTGCTCCTGGGAATCTGAAGCCGCTGTGGACTTCTTTCCCTTTCCCCTTCCCCTACCTGCAAAGAAGGGGGAACCTCTTGCTTTTTTGTATTTATTGGGCTGAAAGGATTGCCTGTGCGGGTGATATGTCTTTTTTGCCGGTGCAGGCGCAGAGGGCAAAAATGTCGACTTACCTGCGGTAGCCGCCGAGACTAATGCATCCAGTCCATCGCCAAATAAGGCCTCACCTTTATATGGGAGAGCCTCCATATTTCTTTTGGAATCTGCATCCGCGTTCCATTGGCGAATCCACAACGCCCGCCGGGCCGATACTGCCATGGTAGCGGCTTGTGAACTCAAGAGTTCAATATCTTTCATCGCTTCTAGCATGTATGCGGCAGCGTCTTTGATATTCCCTAACTTAAGGAGTATCTCATCTTTATCAATCGTGTCAATTTCTGATGACATGCTTTCTGACCATTTTTCAATAGCGCGACTCACCCACGCGCAAGCAATAGTGGGCCTGAGCAGCGTACCATTGGCAACATAAATGGATTTCAATGTAGTTTCCATCTTCCGGCTCTTTTAGTGAAGCCGTGCCAGGTGCAGGGAGAATTACCTTCTTTGTCAACCTGGACAGTGCACTGTCTAACACAGGGGGTGACTCCCATTTTTTCCTGTCCTCCACCGGGAAAGGATAAGCTATCTGAATTCTCTTGGGAATACGAAATTTCTTTTCGGGATTCACCCACATCCCTTCAAAGAGAGTATTAAGCTCGTGGGAAGGAGGGAAGGTGACCTTGGATTTCTTTTCTTTATAGAAATAAGCTTTTTCAATTGGAGAGGTTTGCTCGACAGCCTGCTACCCAGCCGAAGCAGTCACCTCCTAAGCCCTCCCCTTCTACCAGAATGGATCCCCCGTCCGGGGCCGACTCAGGAGCGAACGTACAGCCATCTGCTCCTTCCATTCAACAGGTCCTGGAGGCCATAGCGGCCAGCGAACAACGCTTGTCAGACAAAATGGAGAAGGTGCAGTGCGATTTATCATTGCTGCGCCAGGACGTCCAACGGGTCCGGGAGAGGGTTGGCGAAACCGAGACGCGGGTCTCTAATCTGGAGGACCTCAGTGGCCCTCTGCAACGATCTGTGTCTGCAGTTACACAACAAGTCTCGACACTGCAAACTAAACTCCTGGATATGGAGGGCCAACTTCGCAGAAACAATGTGAGATTCGTGATCCTACCTGAAAAGGAGGAGGGGGCACATCCCGAAGATTTCCTGGAGTCCTGGCTGAAAGAGGCATATGGTGCTGAATCCTTTACCTCCTAGTTTGCAGTGGAACGGGCTCACCGAGTACCTTATCCGGCCTTTGCACCCAGGCGCCCCGCCACGAACATTTATTGCAAAATTCTTGCACTATAAAGACCGGGACTCTGTCTTGCGCCTGGGGCGCACGAAGGGCCCCCTGCTTCGGAACGGAGTCCGGGTGTCGGCATTTCCAGACTTTGCAGCGGACGTTCAAAAAGACCGGGCCCAGTTTCATCCTATTAAGCGACGTCTTCGTGACCTGAATCTTCCCTACTCGATGCTGTTCCTCTCCAGGTTGTGTGTGGTGGCGCATGGGGAAACCAAGTTCTTCAGCTCTCCAAGGGAGGAGGCTGCCTGGTTGGACAGATATGCTCCAGGTGTCCGCCAACTGGCTCCAGACTGACACCAGGCCTCCTTCCTACATGGGCCTACAATCTGCAAGTATAAGTCCGGGGAGCTTCCTCTTGTTTAGTGGTTCTGTACTTTGCTGAGAAGAGTTACATACGTATAAGGGTTTTTGTGTTGGGGTTGTTTTGGATCTGTACGCCTAGTATAGCGTTGCCGTAGGCTTTCGGATCTCCAGGGGTAGAGTTCTGTTAGGGATATGTGTATGCCACAGTTCGGGGAGGTATACGGGGTGGGGGGTTGTTATGGGGCTGCTGTTGGTTTCTCAACAGTTTTTTGTTCCTTTTTTTAGTTTCTATATATTTGTCTATCAAACAGTGAGGTGATGATGTGCTGTTTTATGGGGTTTGGCTTGGGAACCGGGGCCTGCGGACGATATGGATATAAGAGTGGAGCACCGTACGGGCGGGTAGACGCCCGGATAGCATTGATGATGGTATTTCCTCTTAGCCTTCTGGTATCTAGGAGGGATGTGTCCCAGTTGGTACATTGGCCGACATGTCTCCCTTAAAAATCTTGGCGTGGAATGTCTGGGGCATTAATAACAAAGTAAAGCGATCCCTAGTATTTAAAATGATTAAGAAATATGGCCCGGACATTATTTGCCTGAGCGAAACTCATTTAGAGGGTAATAGGCTGTTGTCGCTCCGCAGGCCTTGGGTGGGTTGGGCGTATCATTCCTCGCACTCCTCCTCTTCCCGAGGGGTGTCGGTCATGATAAAGAGGACTGTACAGTTTGAGCTGATCATGGTAAATACGGATCCGTATGGTAGATATGTGTTTCTAGAATGTAAATTGTATTCCCGTCATTTCTTCCTATTGTCTGTATATGTTCCTCCCCCATTCTCATATGATGTCCTGCAGAAGGCCGCCTCATTTATTGCTTCTTCCCCTCACACTCCTGCCATCTGTCTGGGGGACTTCAACAATGTGTTGGATGTCTCCCTGGACAGATGGAGGACATCTCGGGATTCAGGGGCGGGGGGCGATCAGAATTCATCTAAATCTAAGTTTGCGGATTTTCTAGATAGTATGGAGTGGGTGGATGTTTGGAGGACTCGGTATCCTACGCTTCGGCAATACTCCTGCTTCTCTAGTACGCACGGCTCCTTCTCCAGAATCGACCTGGCCCTGGTCTCACCTGAGCTCTTACCTAGTATAACAGATGTTCACTACGAGGCACGGGGGGTGTCTGATCACTCGCCCCTGATGCTGTCTCTGGATGGGGAGTGCCAGAGGGGACAGTCATATTGGAGGTTGCATCCATCTTGGTTGACCCAGCTGGGCGACTGCCCGGATTTAACGTCCATGTGGGAAGGGTTTTTTGCAGATAATGTGGGCCCGGCCCCGGTAGTTTGGGATACATTCAAAGCTCATTTACGTGGTACATTGATTGGCAAAATTGCTGCCTGCAAAGTGGCGTGTAGGGCGACGGAGAGACAGCTTGAGTCTGAGTGCAGGGACCTGGAGACCCGCTATCTGACCGAGGGTACCTCTGCGCTAAAGGCTCGCTGGCTGTTGGCTCAGGAGGCCTGGCTGGCTCACCTTTCGGACAAAAATGCACGCTCCCTTTTGTTTAGGGCTACTAATATATATATGCAGGCGGACAGACCAGGTAGTTTATTGGCCCATTTGGTGCATTATGACCGACCTGGGACTACGATAGGGCAGATGTCTGGCCCGGACGGTTCCACGGTAGATAACACCCCTGACATTGCACAGATGTTCCTCTTATACTTTAGGGAGGTTTATGATACTCAGCTGACATGCTCCATGGAGGACTTAGACCTGTAACTGACGAAAATACCCCTTTCTAAACTTTCCCCCTGAGGCTAGGGACACTTTGGATGCGCCTTTGACTCTGGAGGAGGTGACGGCGGCGGTGGAGATGTCTCCCAGTGGCAAGTCCCCGGGTAGTGACGGTATTCCCACGGAGCTGTACAAACAGTACATACAGTTCTTTGGCCCTAAGTTGCATGAAATGTATGCTGATATATTTACCACTAATCACCTTCCTCCCTCAATGTCCGAGGCCGTAATTATAGTGCTCCCAAAACCCGGTAAGGACCCCAAACTTTTGGAGTCCTACAGGCCGATCTCTCTCATCCCTACCGATGCCAAGATCCTGGCGAAAATTCTTGCGGTCCGGCTCAACTTAGTTATTGAATCTATAATACATCCGGATCAATCCGGCTTCATGCCCGGGAAATCCACGTCCATTAATTTGCGCAGACTGTACACTATTTTGCAGGCTCCTCATGACTTCCCCTCGGACGCGGTTGTGGTCTCATTGGATGCGGCTAAGGCATTCGACAGCGTCGAGTGGCCCTACCTGTGGGGAGTCATGGGAAGCATGGGCTTTGGCCCTAATTTTATACAATGGATCAAATTGCTATATCAAAATCCACGCGCCAGGGTCTTGGTCAACGGCTACATTTCCTCCTCCTTTCCTATGACACGGGGCACCAGACAGGGTTGCCCCCTTTCTTCTGCCTTGTTTGCCATAGCCATCGAGCCCCTGGCTTGCTTGGTTAGGTCGCACCCGGACATTGGGGGAATTGATACGGGTTCATGCACTGACAAAATAGCCCTTTATGCGGATGACTTGTTGTTATTCCTCCATGATTACGTGGTGGATATGCCTACTGTGTGGCAGGTCATAGAGACATTCGGTGGTTTTTCTGGTCTCCGCATAAACTGGTCCAAATCATTTATAATGCCCATTATGGGCTCTCCCCCCCCAGGCCCCGAGGCTCTCCCTGCCGCTATGCTGGACAGGCCAGTTTAAGTACCTTGGGATCCAAGTTACAAACGATCCTTCGGACTTTGTACCCTTGAATCTTGACCCTCTTGTACAGTCGTTTGTACGCAAGTCAAGAGCTTGGTGTAAACTTCCGCTGACAGTGACGGGCAGGGTTAGCCTCATTAAAATGGTAGTATTGCCCAAACTATTGTATGTTCTCTTGCAATCCCCTGTGTACATCTTTCCAGCCTTCTTTAGGAAATTAAATAGTATCATGGCGTCCCTGATCTGGGCCAATAAAAGGCCTAGAATAAAATTAACTACCCTTACCAGACAAAAAGCTGATGGAGGCTTGGCCTTGCCGCACTTCCAACTGTATTACTACGCGGCTCAGTTGTCACATATCGGTATTTGGCTCCGAGGAGGGGAGGAGGCTGGCTTATACTGGGCGTTCCTTAGGTGTTACTACCCGGATCTCTCCCCGGCGCAGGTCCTGGTGGGGGGGAGTCCTTCTAGATTCTCGCCTCCTATTGTCTTTCAGGCCATGAAGATCTGGCTAGCTTTGAAGGGTCTGCTCGGGTATGATGGTGTGGACCCGGATTCTCCCCTTTGGCACTCCGCATCGCTCCGTGAACTGGGGTCTCTGGAGGGTGGGGAGGTGTGGGCTCCGTATTCGATAACTTCAGTGTCCCAGCTGTATAGTGATGGTTCATTGAAATCGTTTCAGCAACTAAAGGAGGAGTTTGGACTCCCGAACTCTTACTTTTACAGATTTTTACAGCTCAGGCACGCCTTGCAGGCACAGTTCGGAGATTCTCCCCCGGCGCTCCTCCCCTTCCCCATAAAGACCTTTCCACATTTACTGGGTCGAGTTAAGGTTATCTCCTTCACCTACTCGTACCTTCTTAAAACAATTCATGCAGACCCACTCTCGAATCTTCGGGAGCGCTGGGAGTGTGCCTTGGGCCCCATAGACGTGGAAGATTGGGAGGTTGCGCTGGGTAACTCGAGCCAGGTCACCAAATCACTACGGTTCCAACAGATACAGCTCTTTATTTTGCACAGATCATATATGACGCCAAGTAGGCTGGCCAGATTTGGGGTCGGTAGTGTTGATGTTTGTCCCAAGTGCGGGGCTGCCGGAGGAACCTTCTGGCACCTTGCATGGGAATGTCTGTTACTGCAGGCGTTCTAGGCTGGGGTCGGGTCGATTCTGGAACATACGGGGATATCGAGAGGCTTGCTGACTCCGAGATTTTGTATTTTGGGGGTGGGCAGTCCTGACTCTGGGTCTCGGTGGGAGGGCATGTATGCCCGCAGTATGGCCCTCATTCCGAGTTGTTCGCTCTGTAATTTTCTTCGCATCGCAGCGATTTTCCGCTAATTGTGCATGCGCAATGTTCGCACTGCGACTGCGCCAAGTAAATTTGCTAAGAAGTTTGGTATTTTACTCACGGCATTACGAGGTTTTATATTTGTTCTGGTGATCGGAGTGTGATTGACAGGAAGTGGGTGTTTCTGGGCGGAAACTGGCCGTTTTATGGGAGTGTGTGAAAAAACGCTGCCGTTTCTGGGAAAAACGCGGGAGTGGCTGAAGAAATGGGGGAGTGTCTGGGCGAACGCTGGGTGTGTTTGTGACGTCAAACCAGGAACGACAAGCACTGAACTGATCGCACTGGAAGAGTAAGTCTCGAGCTACTCAGAAACTGCACAGAAAAATCTTTTCGCAATATTGCGAATACTTCGTTCGCAATTCTGCTAAGCTAAGATACACTCCCAGAGGGCGGCGGCTTAGCGTGTGTACTGCTGCGAAAAGCGGCTAGCGAGCGAACAACTCGGAATGAGGGCCTATGTGCGCCCTTGCTAAGGTGTGTATTGCGCGGGCATGGATGGCTCCGCATTCTCCCACGATATCTGCATTCAAAGTTTTGGTAAATGATACTCTATTGAAAGACCGCTATGTATACATGAAAAATAATGCCCTTACCAAATACGAGAAAATATGGTCTCCTTGGATCAATTCCACATACTCATCCCTTGCCCTTCGGATTTAGGGGGCACTGGCCGTAACTGTGGTGCGCCCTGAGGCGCCGAGCCGGACCTCTCTCCCTCCTTTACTTTATTTTGTTTATTTATTTTGCTATTGTACCTCACCTCATACACTCGGGTAGTTTTAGGTTTGCTGGGTTTGTGTTTGTTTTATGGGGGTTTTGTTTTGGGTTAGGGGGGTTGTGGGCTATATCTGGCCTGTTAGTTGGGGTATTTATAATAATGGTTCAGGGAGAAAATTTAAAACGTTAAGTATGTGGATCACGATTTGTTTACGGACTTCAGAAAATATGTATTCTGTGGGAAGAATGCAATTGGAACAGTATCTATTGGGAACGCCCACTGTCTATGTACACTGTAGGGGAGGTGTATGGTTCAGTATACTGTATAATGCCAACTGTGGCCCTCATTCCGAGTTGTTACCTCGCTAGCTGCTTTTAGCAGCATTGCACACGCTAAGCCGCCGCCCTCTGGGAGTGTATCTTAGCTTAGCAGAATTGCGAACGAAAGATTAGCAGAGTTGCGAATAGAAATTTCTTAGCAGTTTCTGAGTAGCTCCAGACTTACTCCTACACTGCGATCAGTTCAGTTAGTTTCGTTCCTGGTTTGACGTCACAAACACACCCAGCGTTCAGCCAGACACTCCCCCGTTTCTCCAGCCACTCCCGCGTTTTTCCCTGAAACGCCTGCGTTTTTCCGCACACTCCCAGAAAACTGTCAGTTTCCGCCGAGAAACACCCACTTCCTGTCAATCACTCACCGATCAGCAGAACGATGAAAAAACTTTGTTACGCCGTGAGTAAAATACCTAACTTTTGTGTAAAATAACTAAGCGCATGCGCTCTGCGAACCTTGCGCATGCGCAGTAAGCGACTAATCGCAGTATAGCAAAAATCGGCAACGGTCAAAGTGAATGACCCCCTGTGTTTCCCAGTGTACACTGAAATGTCTGTATCATTCATTATTTTGTTGAATAAAAACACTCTATAAAAAAAAAAAAAAAGAAATAAGCTTTTTCCTGAGGTACAGGAGTGGCTTCCGTGACTTCCAGCGGTGAGCACTTCCCTTATAACTACAATCATATATTGTATATTTTTTGCCAATTTATGATCTATTTCTCTGGAGTCACTATCGTCGACACAAAAATCAGAGTCCGTGTCGGTATCAGTATTCACAATATTCGCAAATGGTCTCTTATGTGACCAAGAGGGGTTGCCTGCGGATGGAAGAACAGAGCCCTGAAAAATCACATCCTCCACAAATTTTCTCCAGCACTCAGCATGAAATTCAGACTTATCTAATCTCCTATTGATATGATGCATACTATCACGTATTTCTTTCACCCATGCAGGCTCTTGGTGTGCCGTCAGCACCACCACATTACACTTCTGTATCCCTAAAATGGTTTCCTCCGGGGAGGAACTCCCTGCCTCTGACATGTCTTACACACGTGTACAACACACACACAGACACACTGGGACTTATAGGGAACAGACCCACAGTAAAATCTGTCAGAGGGACACAGTTTAAGAGCAGCCAGCTCACAACCCAGCGCCAAAGAAAAAATCCCTGTGCTGCGTACTTTGTACACAGAGACAAAATCCCTGTGTTGCATACTCCGTACACAGAAACCTTTAAGCGCTATTATATTATGCACAATATGCATTAGCACCCAGGCCCCCCCTTTTTCACCCTGATACTTGTTCAGAAGTTGAGGAGGACCAGCATCTTCTCTGCAGTCTGTGAAAGAGAGAAAATGGCGCTGAACAGTGTGCTGGCTGCCTGAGGAGGAAGCTCCGCCCCCGCAATGGCGCGTTTCTCCTCAGAGATTTTTCACATAATATTTATACTGGCAGGGGTAGGGCTTGGCATCTTATGTCCCCTTTTATCCAGTTTACGAGGTTATTTGCTGCCCAGGGCGCCACCCCCAGTGCCCCGCACCCTGCAGTGCCTGTGTATGTGTGGGCAGCAATGGCGCGCTGCGCTCCCGCCAGCCGTGCGGTACCTCAGCCGTCACTTTGCTTGATTGAAGATCTGTCTTCATACACTCACCTGTCTTCTGACTCTGTGAGGGGGGTGACGGTGTGCTGTGGGAGTGAGCATCTAGACACGGCTAGCGTTCAGTTCCCTTCAGGAGCTAATGGTGTCCTGTCAGCCAGAAGCAGAGCCATGAAACTCTTCAGGACGTTGGTTCCTACTTCTGCCCCCTCAGTCCCACGAAGCAGGGAGACTGTTGCCAGCAGTTCTCCCTGAAAATAAAAAACCTAACATAAGTCTTTTCAGAGAAACTCAGTAGAGCTCCTCAGAGTGCATCCAGTCTGCCTGGGCACATTTCTAAAACTGAGGTCTGGAGGAGGGGCATAGAGGGAGGAGCCAGTTCACACCCATTGAAAAGTCTTAAGAGTGTCCATGGCTCCTGCGGAACCGTCTATACCCCATGGTCATGAAGTGGACCCCAGCATCCTCTAGGACGTATGAGAAAAAAAGTGTGTGCGTGAGGCTATGGGGAAGTATGTGCGTGAGGCTACAGGGGCAGCGTGTGTGTGAGGCTACAGGGGCAGCGTGTGTGCTTGCGGCTACAGGGGCAGCGTGTGCATGAGGCTACAGGGGAAATGTGTGTACGTGAGGCTACAGGGGGCAGCGTGTGTGTGTGCTGCTACAGGGATGCGCGTCTGGCTACGGGGAAGCATTGGTGCGTGTGGCTTCGGGGAAACATAGGTGTGTGAGGCAGCACCAGATATTACACTGACCTGTGGGATGCCTGCAGACATCACCTCACAGATGGGGGCAGCCCTGTCTCCATGAATTCCTTAGCCTGGTATTTCTGCACTCTGTAGGCAGCTCAGCTTCTGCAGCTCCCATTTTCTCATCATTTTAGTGCCCAGGGCCAGGGGTGAATGTGCAAGCTTTAGTCACAATGAGGGCGAGCTTCAGGAGGCAGGAGTCGCGGGTGGGCGCAACAAATGGGAGGAGCTGGCCAGTGAATGGGCAATGATTTGGATATGGCCATACCCCTGTCCTTCCCTCCTCTAGAACACCCACTGCAGCCGGCCAGTGTTAGAGACTAGAGAGACACTGAGCTTGCACAGCGTGTCTCTTGTTCTCTGCGTCATAGGGTGCAGGGGAGCTGCGTGCCCTGGAGTTAGCCGGGGCCCCATAGCAGCTGCATCCCCTGCTCCTCAGAATGGACAAGGTCGATGATCTATGGCCTTGTGCTCCTCTCACAGCGTGAGGAGCCGTCAGCAGCTGTCACCCGTACACCTCTCTCCCGATACACCCGCTGCACTGCATCACCTTCAGCTTACAGGGTCAGGAACTCAGCAACAGGAATGGGCGCCAATAAAATCTGCCGGGTATGTGACATAATACCCGGGAGATATTTCCCCTCTGATCTTGAATTGCCAGTTCCCCCTCCTTCCTGGTGCATTTCAATTGGTCCAGGTGTGTCCGGATCACCACAGCCGCCCTCTTCTTCCAGATTCCTGCTGGCAGCTGTCAAATCAATGCACTGACAGCCTGCCGGCGAGGAAGTATTTAGCAAGCCCAGCGCAATCACACATGCTCCAGTTGCCTTCCTTAGTACAGCTCCATTGTGGGGCCCCCTGCTACCCCCCACCCCCCGCAAGGGTGCAAAAGCATCGCACAGCTTTCACACCCGGCAAGTAGCTCCCTTGCTGCGCAGCCTAGCTGTGCTGGCAGGCGGCTACCCACCACGTTCCGGGTCGCAGCAGCAGCAGCAGCATGTGACGTCACGCAGCCGCCGCAGCCTGCACCATTGCGGACACTTCTGCTTTGTCCAGACCGCGCCCCACCAATGGCGTTCTAATGCCATTGGCACGCCCTGCGACCGCCTCTGCCTGATGCTGTTAGCATCTCACTGGGCACTCCATTAAGGGCTTCAGACTGCGATCGCTGTCACTGCAGCGCCAATGCCGCGTTAATGCCCTGGACTGACCAGTGAACGCCTCTGCCTGTCAGGATTCCGGCGTCAGTTCAGGCAGAGGTGTTCGCATAAATGGAATGCAATCGAATGTCACTGTGTGCGCACCAGCAGTACAGCTCCTGCGCATGCGCACTTGGCATAAATAGTTCAGTATGCGATCGCACAGCTGATGCAATCCATACTGAATAACACCAGAATAAAGGAGCTTCGCCTTTAAGGGTTAAAAGGTCGACAGGTATAAAAGGTTGATAAGTTGTTTTTTTTGTGGTATTAATTTGAATGTTTAACCATATCTAAGCCAAATTAGTGGAAACACGTACCCTTGCAAGATTCAGTATAATATCCCTGTGGACGGGATGCTGGCGGTCAGAATACCGACAGCGGCATCCAGGCCATCAGAATCCTTACAGGCCCTCAAAAAGTACCCTAACTCTCCACTTTCCCCTATCCTAACCCTCCCTTGTGGGTGCCTAACCCTAACCATCCCCGGTGATGCCTAACCCTAACCCTCCTCACTTCCTAACCCAAACCCTCCCGCCTTGGTGCCTAACCCTAACCCCCCCATCCAAGTGCCTAACCCTAATCATCCCCGATACCTAACCATACTCTTCCAGTCCCTGCCCCCTAAGCCCCTTCTGATGCCAAAACCTACCCCCCCCCCCCCCCCCCCCCTCCGCACGGCAGGACGCGAGTGCATCCAGCTGGGAAAAGATTTGGAATTCCCAGCATCGTTATTTTGACGCCGGATCCCAAATTCCATCGGAATTTGGACGACAGCATTATGCCATCGGCCGTGATTCCTGTTCGGTATTTCGACCCCCGGGATCCCGTCCAGTGGCATTTTAACTACATCTCTCCTTGCGGGCCCGGTTACTAATCCCAATCATAGTCCAAGTGGATGGTAAATGTATTTTTCATATACTTTATATAGTCAAAACTCTGACATATACTGGAGTATGACAGGAAAGGCCCAGCCTCACCTCACCACACGTCATTGGTGTCGGTGTCTGAGACTGACAGAGAGAATCCCTTTGCAATATATAAGGAAATAGGAAGACCATAACAAGCACAGAGACAGTGCTTCATCAATGCATTCAACTAAAGATGCACAATAGGCGGGAAAACTTGGATTACTACCCCAGACACCAGTTAGAAAATGCATATGTGTGCACCAATGATACTTAAAACAATGGAAGACAGACAGGAATCTCTACAAGAGAACAACATTTACTTTGGTGAAACCAACCAGGAACTGAGCATGCGTAAAGGGATATCAAGGACATTTTCAATTTGATCCAAATAATTTTCATTAAATAGCAATTTTTGTGTAGAATATTCTAAAAAATAAGCCCTAAACCCTTACCTGAGGCCACTGCCAAGAAACATGCTCACACAATGGAATGTATGCTTTGAACAAGGCCACAGCAGATTGCTTTGTCAGATCCACCTCTCCTGTTCCCATCATTTTATTATTTATTATTTATTTATTAACAGTTAAGAATTAAGAATTCTCCATGCCACTGACCCAATGACCGCAGTTCAACGTTTATTGGCAATGTGAAGCTGAACATAAGTTGCGTATAATGGGGTCATCCCGAGTTGTTTGCTCGTTGCCGATTTTCGCTATGCTGCGATTTGTTGCTAATTGCGCATGCGCAAGGCACGCAGGTCGCGTGCGCTTAGTTATTTAACTAAAAACTTAGTGGATTCTGCGGCGCTTTTCAGTCGCTCTGCTGATCGGTAAATGATTGACAGGAAAGGGGCGTTTCTGGGTGGTAACTGAGCGTTTTCCGGGAGTGTGCTAAAAAACGCAGGCGTGTCAGGGAAAAACGCGGGAGTGTCTGGAGAAACAGGGGAGTGGCTGGCCGAACGCAGGGCGTGTTTGTGACGTCAAACCAGGAACTAAACGGACTGAGCTGATAGCAATCTGTGAGTAGGTCTGGAGCTACTCAGAAACTGCAAAGATTTATTTATTAGCAGTTCTGCTACTCTTTCGTTCGCTATTCTGCTAAGCTAAGATACACTCCCAGAGGGCGGCGGCCTAGCGTGTGCAATGCTGCTAAAAGCAGCTAGCGAGCGAACAACTCGGAATGAGGGCCCATAACAGGATGTTGGAGGTAGGAGGCCCCAAAATCATTCTGCTCCAAATCAGGCCATGATTTGTGGTGCTCAATCTATTCCACGTACCACAACACCTAAAGGGATGGGAATGCAAGAGGATGGACCCCACCGTTTAGTTAAGGGGAAGCAAGGTTGGTGTGGATTACTTTTTAAAAACGTTTCACCTAATTAAATCTCAGCAATTTCAGCCAATTAAATTACAGCAAGCTCTGTCAATAAAACCATTCATTTCAGACTTTAAAACCAACATCTGGAAAATACTGCATTATTTTTGCTGCAAGTTACTAGTTGGACAGTACTGTTATAATGGGGGTCATTCCGAGTTGTTCGCTCGCAAGTGAATTTTAGCAGATTTGCTCATGCTAAGCCGCCGCCTACTGGGAGTGAATCTTAGCATCTTAAAATTGCGAACGATGTATTCGCAATATTGCGATTACACACCTCGTAGCAGTTTCTGAGTAGCTTCAGACTTACTCGGCATCTGCGATCAGTTCAGTGCTTGTCATTCCTGGTTTGACGTCACAAACACACCCAGCGTTCGCCCAGACACTCCCCCGTTTCTCCAGCCACTCCTGCGTTTTTTCCGGAAACGGTAGCGTTTTTTCCCACACGCCCATAAAACGGCCTGTTTCCGCCCAGTAACACCTATTTCCTGTCAATCACATTACGATCGCCAGAACGATGAAAAAGCCGTGAGTAAAATTCCTAAGTGCATAGCAAATTTATTTGGCGCAGTCGCAGTGCGGACATTGCGCATGCGCATTAAGCGGAAAATCGCTGCGATGCGAAGATTTTTACCGAGCGAACAACTCGGAATGACCCCCAATATGTAGGGCTATACTTGGTACCATAAAGCTGTGCAGCGACAGGCTGTGTGTATATGTATGAAGGGAAAAAAGCACAAGTGGATTAAGAGGGCAAAAGAAATTTGGTTTATTTACGAAGAGTCAGGTTGTTAAACTCAACACTTCTGAGCGTATTTATGCCCGATACTGAAAAGGGCAATGCTTTCACAAGCTGTATCTTGCTAGTAAAAGCATTACCCTTTTATAAATCAGGCATAAAAATGCTCAGACGTGTCAGGTTTAACAACCCGACTTCTTAAATAATCCATATAGTGTCAATTTTTTTTAAAGGCAACTCTGTATACATTTAACATTATGCACATTATCATCACACTTGGCCCTGTGTAGTTAAGGAGATGCGCACTCCTGCTGGCCTGGCACAGGTTTATACAAATCAGGGGGTATTTACTAATATTCGTATTTCAGCCGGGATCAATCTCGGCTGACATCGGCAGTGTGAGATTGGAACTTTTTGAGAAAAAACACTGTAATTTACTAAACTACCGTGTTTTTTCAATTCGAGTTCACCGATGTCAGTGCAATTCGTATTTGCCGGCAGTGTTTTACGGGAGAGAATAGTATAACACTGCCGAACTTAACACAGTGAAGCCCGGCTGGATCAGTGAGATCCGTGCAGGGATTCATTGTGTACAGTATGTGAAAGAGTTAAAAATGAAAAAAAAATGCGTGGGGTCCCCACTCCTAAGCATTACCAGCCTCGGGCTCTTTGCGTAGGGTTCCCCAGTATTTATACAACCAGAACCAGGCTCTTGGACCGGTCCTGGTTTAAAAAATATGGGGGGCAAAAGACGTAGGAGTCCCTCGTATTTTTGAAACCAGTACCGGGCTCCACTAGCCAGGGAGAAAATGCCACAGCCAGGGGACATTTTTATATTGGTCCCTGCGGCCGTGGCATTACCCCCCAAACTAGTCACCACTGGCCGGGGATCCCTGGGGGAGTGGGGACCCCTTAAATTAAGGGTCTACCCCTCCAGGCACCCAAGGGCCTCACTTCTCCGCTCTTATCACTCCTTAGTAAATGTCCCCCTAAGAGACTACTAAATACACTGCACTTCCATCACTCTGCTACTTATACTCCTTACAGACATAAGACCCACGAAATACACAGGTACGACCCAGGTCTACCAATCCAGAATCTTCCCGAGTCTCAGTCTAAGCACCCCATTCACACTACATGAAAAACCAGGGAAATTCCCAGGTCAGATGCATTTACACTGAACCAGAGTCTGCCCTGGAATTTGCTGTGTATTAAAGGGGATGCTTTTATGTATATTATTCAGCCTTTGCTATTTGTTAATTGCAAATTGTGGTTTTAGTTCCTATTTAAATACATTTTGCATTAAAGCCAGGCCCGGCGCCAGCCGCTCAGCAAGGTCTGCAAAGCAGGGAGGCGCTGGGCTAGGGAGGTGCTCACCCTGCTCCACAACCTTGCTGACGCGCAGCGCCTGTCTCACTGTATTGTAACAGGCTGCGGCGCCGCCGGCCGTACAGAGGCTCTTAATCTCCTCCTGCATCAGGGCACTCCCCCCTTCCTGCTTGCTCCTTGTCAAGTAGGAAGACAGGCAGCAGTAGCAGTATCGCCCACCTCTCTTCCCTCCCCTCTGTGACTGGAGACACAGCACAGCAGTCTCCAGCACCGCCCATCTCTCTCCCCTCCCTGTCCGTCAGTGGTGGAATCAAGTAGGGGCAGTGCAACCAATGCACAGGAAGACAAGTGATACACACTAGAGATGGGCAAGCCGAGACACTGGTGTGTGTCGAGTCACGTGATTCAGCTCAGTGGAGTGGCTCGACACAGTGTCTCGGCTCACGGCTCATCTTCAATGCATCATGTGGGAATGTGTCCTGTTTTACAGGACACATTCCAGCTGCAGCAGCCAGGGCGCCTGTGTCCCCTGCGGGACAATGTCTCTGACAGCGCGGGGACAGCTTGTCTGTCCCCAGCGCCTGTCAGTGTGTGGCGGCGGCGGGTGTCCGGTGCAGGGATTACCTTTTTCCCTGCACCGGACCAGAGACTGCAGGGGCATTTGAATCTTGGCGCCCTCCGGGAGCCAATCGCGGCTCCCGGAGCGGCAGCCAATCGGAGAGGGGCGCAGCGAGCCAATCGGCGCTCGCCGCGTCATAGGCCCCGCCCCCAGCGTCTGACGTCCGGGCGGGAGCCTGAAGAGAAGCCCGCGCGCAGGAGCATGAAGAGGACGGCGCGGAGGAGCGCGAACAGAAGAGACGCGGTGAAGAGGTCGGGCGTGCGGAAGAGCGCTGGGGAGCTCCGGTGGCCGCTGAAGAGGCCAGAAGACGTCGGCCTGCTTGAAGATGATGTCCGGCGGCGGCTGGACGCGGAACAGCGGAGGCGACGCCGCTGGCCAGGACGGGTCAGCGGCAGAAGAGGACGCTGGAGTTCCCTGGAGCAGGTGAGGCCTCGGTGAGGCAACGTTCACCCCCTCCCCTCGTCCTCCCTCGACCACCAGGGACGGGCATTAGGCCCGAGGGCACAAGTCAGGCACTAGGCCTGTGGTGCAGCTAGGAGTTTGGGGGTCCCCATCTGAGTTGGTAGTTTGGGCATTAGGCCCAAGCCACCCCTTTCCATGCATAGTAGGCGGGCACTAGGCCCGAGGGACAAAGGCAGGCAATAGGCCTGTGGGACACATAGAGGGCATTAGGCCCTAGTGTATTTCGGGCAGTAGGTACATATAAGGTGACCCTGGGCACAAGGCTCAGGTCACCCAACGGGCAGCAAGTTAGGCGGGCGCTAGGCCCGTGGGCGAAGTCAGGCCTCCGGCCTGTGTGCAGTTAGGGGGCGCTAGGCCCAGTGAATCAGTGTTTCCCCGAGGTGAGTACAGGTGGCCCTGGGCGCTAGGCCCAGGCCACCCTGAGGTATTTAGGTGGGTGAGCTGTGCGGCCCCCACTACTGGGTGTTCTGAGTCAGGTAACTAAAGGGACCGTACCGTCGCTTGCATTGTGTATCGTGATGTATGTTCCCGTGCGGGGCAAAGTGTGAGCTCGTTGAGTGTGTTTAGTTTGTTGCACCACACCCACAGAGCTAGTTCGAGGGCTCTGCCGTTGTAGTTAGTATAGGGTGTGCCACTAGGTTAGAGTTAGGCCCTGCACGGCTGTTTGCTTGTTTGTTTACCTCCTTACAGGGACCTGTAAGAGAAGAAGACGTTCGCAGTGCGAAACTGACGGTGAGTAACATCTGTGTGCGTTTGTCCCTTGTCTGTCCCCGAGCGCCGGAGTCGGGATTGCTCACGGACGTGAGAATCCTTTTCATCACACTACGTGCGAGAGCGCGAGTGTGTGAAAGCTGGGTGGCTGAGGCTTTGTGCTAGTGATGACCTTTCACCCAACCGGTGAAGGTCGCGGTCACCCCTGGGGTATCCCCTGTTCCAGTGGAAGAAGGGTCGATACCCCCTTTAAGGTAAACTATTCTCTCCTCAGCTCGGTCTTTGGTCAGCTCCGAGAGGGAATCGCCGTGTCCGGATCCGATTGAAGATTTCCAGGTCCGTTGAGGGTTCCGGTACCTGAAGGTGAGAGAGCGGCGCCTGGTGAGTACAGAGTCTACACCTGCACGGCAGCAGGCACCACACGCACCGCAGTCGCACCTCTCACACTTGGCGTAGTCGGCAGGATCAAAGAGACCGGATCACGGACACGATGTGGAACGCCACCAAGAAGACCTCCCTGCGGACGGCTCCGAGACAGACTCACCCCCGGACGTGTGCGGACCAGAGCAACTGGGTGACGGTGTCTGGGGCGGACCTCCTGAAGATAGTGCAGCGGTCGGTCCAGCGTGGAAAAGAAGAGCGCCGGGAGAAGGGGCGCAAGAAGGCCGCTGTGACGCCCTGCAAGAGATGTCGGCAAACAGGGCACTTTGCCGACGAGTGTACGTGGCGAGAGACGTCCCCAAAGAAGGTGGTCCAGGAAGCGGACCGAAGACGTCAGCAAGGCCAAGTGAAGAAGGAGTCCTGGTGTTTGCTCTGCGGAAACTACGGGCATGAGCACAACAGTTGTCCCTGGGACGAAGAGTTGAGCGAAGACGAGGTTGATCCCCGGTGTGAAAGCTGTGGAGATCCCCGACATCGGCTCCTGGAATGTCCATGGACTGAAGACAGGACGGACTACGAGGCCACGGTGAAGCAGCTGATGGAATCTCGTCAGCAGCTTTGGGACCAGGTGGCTGCAGAGCCTGTGTGTGCGCTCTGCGAGGCGAGAGGACATGCGCTTCCCGATTGTCCGTGGAATGAAGACCGGATGATTGCGGATGGTCGCGCCCAGAGATGGGAGGAGGAAACCAGGGAAATGGAGCGGAAGGCCTTGCTTGAAGTTAGTTCGCAGGTGTCCATTTCCTCTGAGCCGGAACCAACGGGTGAAGATTCCCCAGTGAAGGAGGTGGACCAGGAACCCGTCTTGGAGAAGGTGGCAGTGGCCCTCCCTTGTTGGAAGTGTCGGCGACCAGGACATGCGGCCAGTGAGTGCCCCTGGGAAGATGCCGCGGACCTACTCTGTCCCAAGAAAGTGACCCCAGTAAGGCAGAATCCTTTCCCGCATAAGGCGGAGGTGGACGACTGGGAGGTGAAGAGACCACGCTGCGAAGAAAAGCGTGAAGACCCAGTGACTGAGACGTCCGGAATCTCCCCGGGATGGAACCGTCCACGACCAGGACGTGCGGAACAGGAGTGTCCTGGGTACCAAGAGGTGCCAGCGGAAGCGAAGAAGTACGCTGAGGAGGAAAATAATACCCCAGTCCAGATATCGGAGGAGGACTCGGACTACGGTGAGCTGTCCGCCGACGAATCCCTCCAAGAACAGATGGAGGACGACTCTGGCATCGGAAGCGCCGACGAGAGTGACTGGCAGGATCGGGTGGAGTCATGCTCCCAGTTGAATGCCCTCCGTGAAGAGGAGGAGGTAGTCCTGGAGCAAGAATACCTGCCGGAAGTGCCGAAATGGACGGACGTACGGGGACAGGATCGTGATGCCGTGGGAGGACCCGTTCCAGAGGAAGACACAGGACCTTTGGAGATGCCCCACGAGGAAATGCGACATGTGGTGGCTGTTGCCCGGGAGGAAACGGATGCCCCGGAGGATTCCGCTGTTGGGTGGTGGTCGATACCACACCCGGAAGACAGGGACGAAGCCACAGACGATATCGAAGGTCAAGAGTGGGTGACTGTTGTCCCCGTGGAGGAAGATTCCCCTTGGTGGCCCACGTTGAGCGACCGTGGGGAGATGCCACTTCCCCAGAGGATCCACCGATGGAGGTCAGGAGGAACGAAGAAGAGGAACCCGGAGCTGGAGGTGGAAGGATGTGGGGTCACAGCCTGTCCGGGCTGGACCCTTGAACACAACCTCGCCGGAGGGACCTCGGAATTCCCTGACCCGCGGACGATGGACGTCGTGGAGATCTTTGTAGGGACTACAAAGGAAAAAGGGGGGGGAAATGTGGGAATGTGTCCTGTTTTACAGGACACATTCCAGCTGCAGCAGCCAGGGCGCTTGTGTCCCCTGCGGGACAATGTCTCTGACAGCGCGGGGACAGCTTGTCTGTCCCCAGCGCCTGTCAGTGTGTGGCGGCGGCGGGTGTCCGGTGCAGGGATTACCTTTTTCCCTGCACCGGACCAGAGACTGCAGGGGCATTTGAATCTTGGCGCCCTCCGGGAGCCAATCGCGGCTCCCGGAGCGGCAGCCAATCGGAGAGGGGCGCGGCGAGCCAATCGGCGCTCGCCGCGTCATAGGCCCCGCCCCCGGCATCTGACGTCAGACGCCGGGTGGGAGCCTGAAGAGAAGCCCGCGCGCAGGAGCGCGAAGAGGACGGCGCAGAGGAGCGCGAACAGAAGAGACGCGGTGAAGAGGTCGGGCGTGCGGAAGAGCGCTGGGGAGCTCCGGTGGCCGCTGAAGAGGCCAGAAGACGTCGGCCTGCTTGAAGATGATGTCCGGCGGCGGCTGGACGCGGAACAGCGGAGGCGACGCCGCTGGCCAGGACGGGTCAGCGGCAGAAGAGGACGCTGGAGTTCCCTGGAGCAGGTGAGGCCTCGGTGAGGCAACGTTCACCCCCTCCCCTCGTCCTCCCTCGACCACCAGGGACGGGCATTAGGCCCGAGGGCACAAGTCAGGCACTAGGCCTGTGGCGCAGCTAGGAGTTTGGGGGTCCCCATCTGAGTTGGTAGTTTGGGCATTAGGCCCAAGCCACCCCTTTCCATGCATAGTAGGCGGGCACTAGGCCCGAGGGACAAAGGCAGGCAATAGGCCTGTGGGACACATAGAGGGCATTAGGCCCTAGTGTATTTCGGGCAGTAGGTACATATAAGGTGACCCTGGGCACAAGGCTCAGGTCACCCAACGGGCAGCAAGTTAGGCGGGCGCTAGGCCCGTGGGCGAAGTCAGGCCTCCGGCCTGTGTGCAGTTAGGGGGCGCTAGGCCCAGTGAATCAGTGTTTCCCCGAGGTGAGTACAGGTGGCCCTGGGCGCTAGGCCCAGGCCACCCTGAGGTATTTAGGTGGGTGAGCTGTGCGGCCCCCACTACTGGGTGTTCTGAGTCAGGTAACTAAAGGGACCGTACCGTCGCTTGCATTGTGTATCGTGATGTATGTTCCCGTGCGGGGCAAAGTGTGAGCTCGTTAAGTGTGTTTAGTTTGTTGCACCACACCCACAGAGCTAGTTCGAGGGCTCTGCCGTTGTAGTTAGTATAGGGTGTGCCACTAGGTTAGAGTTAGGCCCTGCACGGCTGTTTGCTTGTTTGTTTACCTCCTTACAGGGACCTGTAAGAGAAGAAGACGTTCGCAGTGCGAAACTGACGGTGAGTAACATCTGTGTGCGTTTGTCCCTTGTCTGTCCCCGAGCGCCGGAGTCGGGATTGCTCACGGACGTGAGAATCCTTTTCATCACACTACGTGCGAGAGCGCGAGTGTGTGAAAGCTGGGTGGCTGAGGCTTTGTGCCAGTGATGACCTTTCACCCAACCGGTGAAGGTCGCGGTCACCCCTGGGGTATCCCCTGTTCCAGTGGAAGAAGGGTCGATACCCCCTTTAAGGTAAACTATTCTCTCCTCAGCTCGGTCTTTGGTCAGCTCCGAGAGGGAATCGCCGTGTCCGGATCCGATTGAAGATTTCCAGGTCCGTTGAGGGTTCCGGTACCTGAAGGTGAGAGAGCGGCGCCTGGTGAGTACAGAGTCTACACCTGCACGGCAGCAGGCACCACACGCACCGCAGTCGCACCTCTCACACATCACACTGCAGAGGGACTAGGAGCAAAGACAAGGGGGCGGATCCTAATACCAGGAGTCACTCAGGACTCATCAGTAGAGGAAAACCGTCGCCTGGGAGAGAGTCAAGGGGGCGGATCCTGAGACGAGGAGTCATTCAGGACTCATCAGGAGAGGAGAGCCGTCATTCGGGGGAGAGACAAGGGGAACGGATCCTGAGCCCGGAAGACATGTGGGCTGCACAGCGCAGCCCACATGTCTTCCGCTGTATGTGAGTGTGTGTGAACTGGGGAGAGAGGCTGTTGCAGTAAGTATCGTTTCTCGACAATTCATGTTTTCCTGACTCGAATCATTCCAACATCTACAGGTTTCGAGTCAGTGTGTTGAGACATTCACTCAGTAGCCATCGCTAATACACACTGACCTGTGTGTAGTGGAGGAGCAAGCATCCGTGAGAAGAGAAGCAGCACTAACAGCCAGCCACACGAGGAGCCAAGGCTTAGGTTAGTGCTGCTGCAGATAAACAAAGGGGGAAGACACTGCCCTATTAATGTGTGCTGGGGAGGGGGAGGGTGTCCTATTAATCTGTTTGGGAGGGGGGTCCTATTACTGTCTGCTGGGGAGGGGGAGGGGTGTCCTATTAATCAGTGCTTGGGGAGGGGGGGTCCTATTAATGTGTGCTTGGGGAGGGGCAGGGGTGTCCTATTACTCTGTGCTTGGGGAGGGGGAGGAGGGTCCTATTCAGGGGCGTAACTAGAAATTTTTCTCCCTCAAGCCAAAACATTCTCTGGCGCCCCTCCCCCCCATAATTGGCACTAGTAAAGCGATGAATTTGCGCATGCCAAAAGGGGCGTGGCTTTGCATAAAGGGGCATGGCATTACAGGAAAAGACTACCTTATACCCCAGTTTTGGCCACCACAGGAAAAAAATTAATCCTGATTCATGCCTCTTACATTATTTGTCATTTTTTCTCCTTATGGTAATGCCCAGTATACATTATGCCACATACTGCAATGGCCCTTAGACATTATGCCACACACAATAATGCCCATGACACATTATGCAACACACCGTAATGCCTGTGACACATTATGACACGCATCGCAATGCCCGTTATACATTATGCTACACACGGCAATGCCCCTGATACATTATAGCACATACAATGCCTGTGACACATTATGACACACACCGCAATGTCCGTGATACATTATGCCACACACTGCAATGTCCGTAATACATTATGCCACACACTGCAATAACCCTGAGACATTATACCACATACCACAATGCCCGTGATATAGTATACCACACACCGTAATGCCTGTGACACATTATGACACACACCGCAATGTCCGTGATGCATTATGCCATCCACCGCAATGCCCATTACACATTAAGTCCTACAGTAAGGCTTCTAATTACTTTTAAATTACCTGCTCGTTGCCAGGGGTTTCATGCTCTTGGTTCTATGCACGGTGCCAGGGGTTTCATGCTCTTGGTTCTATGCACGGTGCCAGGGGTTTTCATGCTCAGGGTGCCATGCTCGTTGCCAGGGGTTTCATGCGCTGGGTGTTATGCTTGTTGCCAAAGGTATCATGTGCTGGGTTTCAAGTTTGTTGCCAGGGGGTAATATTCATTGCCATGGGTTTCATGCACTGGGCGTCATGCTCGTTGCTAGGGGGTAATGCTTGTTGCCAGGGATTTAATGATCTGGCAACAAGCTTGTAACCAGGGTAATGCTTGCTGCTAGGCCTGTGCTCCCAGTGCCACATATGCCCCTAATGCCAGATATTCCCCCACAGTGCCAGATACACATATGCCCCCAGTCCCCATATGCACACCCAGTGCCAGGTACACACATACCCCCAGTGCCAAATATGCCCCCCAGTGTCAGGTACACATATACCCTCAGTGCCAAATATGTTCCCCCAGTGCCAGCTACACATATACCCCCTGTGCCAAATATGCCCCCCAGTGCCAGGTACAGATATACTCCCCAGTGCCAAATATGCTCCCCCAGTGCCAGGCACACATATACCTCCCCCCAGTGCCAAATATGCCCCCCCAGTGCCAGTAACAGATATACCCCCCAGTGCCAGGTACACATATACCCCCCCAGTGCCAAATATGCCCCCCCCCCCAGTGCCAGGTACAGATATACCCCCCAGTGCCAAATATGCCCCCCCCCCAGTGCCAGGTACACATATGCCCCCCAGTGCCAAATATGCTCCCCCGGTGCCAGGTACAACCCCCCCCCCCCCCCCACTGCTGTGCATTTTGGGAAGGACACGGGAGGGCACAGTGCGTGCCTCTTCTGTGTGTCCCTCCTGGGTCTCCGGCGGCAGCGGCGTGTCTGTTAATTGAACTGCCGGTTCGTGTGGCTGCGGGGCCCTAGTTACGCCACAGGTCCTATTACTCTGTGCTTGGGGAGGGGGTTCTATTACTCTGTGCTTGGGGTCCTATTACTTTGTGCTTGGGGAGGAGGATCCAATTAATCTGTGCTTGGGGAGGGGGGTCCTATTAATGTGGGAAGGGGAGGGGTGCCTTATTATTCTGTGCCTGGGGTGGGGGGTCATTAATGTTTGTTGGTGAAAGGGGTCATACTAATGTGTACTGGGGGAGGGGTGGTGGTGTCCTATGAATGTGTACTGGGGGAGGGGGGGGGTGTCCTATCAATGTGTACTGGGGGAGGGGGGTGGTGGTTTTCCTATTAATGTGTGCTGTGGAAGAGGTGTCATAGTAATGTGTAATGGGGAGGGGTTTCATATTAATGTGTGCGGGGAGGGGGATACAGGGTAGCAGCGATGTAGTGTGTGGGGTGCAGGGTAGTGGTGGGAGTTTCGTGTGTGCGGGGAGGGGGATGTAGGGTAGCGGCAATGTATTGTGTGGGGAGTGTGGTTCAGGGTAGCAGCTACAGTATAGTATGCGTGGAAGGGGGGCAGGGGTAGTACCAGGGCTGGCGCTACCCGCTCAGCAAGGTCTGCAATGCAGGGAAGCGCCGTGCTGGATGAGCGCTCTCCCTGCTTCACAGACCTTGCTGATGTGCGCTGGTGCTGCCCTTTGCCGCTGCGCCTGTCATTCTGTGTGACAGGGAGCGGCGCTGGCAGAATGGAGAGTGGCTCCGCTCCCTGCCTCTGGAGCCTTGCGTGAGGGCAGCTTCATGACATGCAGTGCAGTTGTAAGGAGGCAGGGGGGGGGGGGGGGAGCCGCTCTACATTCTGCCGGTGGAGCCTTGCGTGAGGACAGGTTGCGCTGTCAACCAGACCCTAACAATCCGGCAGATGGGGGCTAGGCCTGCTGTGACTGACGGCTCGGCCATGTCACACACACAGTCGGGGTGCATCTGCTGGGGGGGGGGGAGGGGGGGGGGGGACACACAGGCTTATCATGGGGTGGCACAGGGGGCAGATAAGGGGCTGAGTCTTGGGACAGCTAAAGTGGTGACACTGGGGACAGCTAATGGGGTGACACTGGGGACAGCTAATGGGGTGTCACAGAACAAATTATGTGGTGACACGGGACAGATAATGAGGTGACACTGGGGACAGATAATGAGGTGACACTGGGGACAGTTTATGGGGTGACACTGGGGACAAATAATGAGGTGACACAAGCGCCAGGGATGGTTACAGGTAATGGGATAGCACAGGTGCCAGAACTGGGGACAGATAATGAGGTGACACAGGCGCCAGGACTGATTACAGGTAAAAGGGTGACTCTGGTTCCACACCTGGGGACATATAACAGGATGACAGGCCTGGGAACGGATATGTGGGTGACACAGTGTCTGGGACTGGGGACAGATCTGGGGTATGATAACTGGATGACATAGGTGATGGGGACTAATAATAGGGCGACACAGGTGCTGGGGATGGATAATAGGCCCCAGGTCAGGACACTGATAATTAGGGGATACAGGGGCAATGTCTGGGGACAGAGAATATGGTGACAAAGGGTTCAGGACTGATGGCGTCAGGGCTCGTGCTGTGGGCTGAGAATGGGAAGATGCAGGCGTCCAAGCAGGGTGATGCCAGGCTACGTGCCACATCCAGAGTCAGGAGTAACGGGCCCTACACACTTAGCTACATTGACGGGCGATATGAACGATCTCGTTCAGAAATGAACGATATATCGTTCATATCGTCTAGTGTGGAGCACCGACAATGAACGACGCTCGTCCCCTCGGTCGTTCAATGTTGGTTTACAGTCATTTTTCAATGCAAGTCAATCTGGGTGATAACGATCATCATTCAGATCGATCATTGTCCAAATTGCTGACATCGCTAAATGTGAAGGGCCCATAAGAGGAGAGAGACATCCGGGGACAGAGAGGGGCAGGTAGGATGTGCTGGGGGCAGGAGGTCTCCCTTTACCTGGCCACTAGCCACCACCAGAAAGTCTGAGCACAGGGTGACGACTGGCAGGGGAATGAGATCTCCAAATAAAGGGGAAAACAGTAGGTCCAGAAGAAGGTGGAGGACAGGAAGCAGCGGAGACACATCACTGTTGACAGCTCCAAGGCTAAGACGTCTCTGGAGGCACTGAAGGTCAGCATCAAGCAGCTGAAGTGGAGATAAGTAAGTTATTGGCGCTTTGTGTTGCTCAGACGTGTGACCAGGGGTTTGTGCTATTAGTATGGCTGCTGCTGGAACTGGCCATCAGTGCTCTGCAACTGTCTCCTATCATTGACAGTAAGGCTCATTTACAAGCGTGCTGCAGTGTGAATGCCCCCTCTTCATTCATTAATTGGAAAGGTGGCTGTCACACAAAGTTGCATCCAGCCATTGCCTCTGGACACACCTGTGTGGTTTGTGGGTCCACCTGAAAATGGTGGAAAGAATGAAAAACAAGTCTGACCTATTCTCACTTTGGGACCTCTCTATTTAGCTGTAAATATTCGGTTGAACTCGATATTGAGACTTGGGTACATCATAACGGGTTTGCATTGATGCAAGTGTATGCAGAAATCTGCTTATCACGTGCAATTGGAAAGTGCTGTATACATCAAGTTACTAGTATGGTGATAGGGCCTCTGCCACCTCAAGGGATCAGAGCATTTGTGCAAATGCTAGCGCTCAGCTTTGTCGTAAATGACCTTTATTAACTTAGCGATTCATTTCATTGCACGGGGGAGTGTATTTTCGCTTTGCAAGTATGCGAACGTGTGTGCAGCCGAGCGGGATGAAAAAGTTTTTGCAGTTTCTGAGTAGCTCTGAACTTACTCAGCCCTTGCGATCACTTCAGTCTTTTTGGTCCCGGAATTGACGTCAGACACCCGCCCTGCAAACACCTGGACACGCCTGCATTTTTCCAAACACTCCTAGAAAACGGTCAGTTGACACCCATAAACACCTTCTTCCTGTCAATCTCCTTGCGATCGGCTGTGCGAATGGATTCTTCGTTAAATCCATCGCCAAGCAACGATCCGCTTTGTACCCGTACACATTGTGGTGCATACGCATGTGCAGTAGTAACCTGTTCGCTGTGCTGTGAAAAACGTCAGCGAGCAATCAACTCAGAATGACCCCCACTGTGTAATGTGACTGATGGACATTATTATGCGTTGTAATGTGAATTGGTTCTATTCTGTGGTCACGCCTCTTCCCCATGGAGCCATGCCCCTAAATTTTTGCTGCGTGCCTTAGGCGCGCATCTGTCCCTGTTAGATGTATGTGAGGAAGGGCGCAAATTCATTTTTTGCAGGAGTGCGCCGAACACCCTAGCACCGGCCCTGATTAAAGCTGTGCTACTTGCTAGGTAATTATTTTTTCTTACTAAGGAGCTTCCACTCACATTCCCTCTCCTACACCCAGCTATCAGCCAGTACTACCATTCCTCAGTTTCAGTTCTGCCCTTCTTGTATGTGAGCTTCCTGTAACTATACAGCATTTGCCCAGTCTGCTGTGTAATAGTCTACACTTAGGTGGTCATTCTGAGTTGTTCGCTCGCTAGCTGCTTTTAGCAGCATTGCAAATGCTAGGCCGCCGCCCTCTGGGGGTGTATCTTAGTTTAGCAGAATAGCGAACGAAAGATTAGCAGAACTGCTACTAAATATTTTCATGCAGTTTCTGAGTAGCTCCAGACCTACTCCTAGATTGCGATCAGCTCGGTCCATTTAGTTCCTGGTTTGACGTCACAAACACACCCTGCGTTCGGCCAGCCATTCCCCCGTTTCTCCAGACACTCCCGCGTTTTTCCCTGACACGCCTGCGTTTTTTAGCACACTCCCTGAAAACGCTCAGTTACCACCCACAAACGCCCCTTTCCTGTCAATCACTCACCGATCAGCAGTGCGACTGAAAAGCGCCGCAGGAACACCAGCAAATCTACTAAGTTTTGTGTTAAATAACTTAGTGCATGCGCTCTGTGTACCATGCGCATGCGCATTTAGCAACAAATTGCAGCATAGCGAAAATCGGCAATGAACGAACAACTCGGAATGACCACCTTAGCTGGGTTATGTTATAGCCATTAGCCGAGCAGCCAATCAGACACTTTTCTTGTAACCCAGGTCTAGAATCCCAGGTTGAATGTGTTCACACTAGAGGTGACCGAGGTCCATACTTGCCTACTTTTGAAAATGCATTTCAGGGAGATTGTGAAAGTGACACCTTTCAACGCGGGTGCGTACTGCTATATCTGAGAGGCGTGTCATAAAAATTACTTACATCCAAATGTAAATGATCCCCAAAGTTAGTAAGATCTACTTGTTGAAGAAAACACACTGATATTTTGCAAAATTTGTTTGTGTATTGTGTTTTATAAGAGGTTCCATTTACTGTAGGTGTCCAGGAAAAATCTTATTTAAAATGCATGCAGCCATAGGCATCATTGTGCCTTATAACCAAAGCAGGGAAATGGCACTGATGATCCCATTTTAAGGTATGTATCTCTAATTTCTCTTTTTTTCCCCAAGAATGTAAAAGCTGCATAATGGGGATAAGGTGTAATCAGGAAGATTGTTGGTCCATTCAGGGAGTGAGGGAGATTGCTACTATTTCAGGGAGTCTCCTGCAGAATGAGGGAGGGTAGGTAACTATGCCCAGGTCGCACCTGATAAAAACCCTGGTGGAGAGCAGCATACCTCCCAACATGACCCTCTCTAGGAGGGACACAATGCTCTGCTTCTGTATACTTTTCTCTTAATTTATGATTGCTGGCACCTATTTTGAACAGGTGAATGGATAAGAAAGGTGTTTCACCACAGGTGCCGGCAATCATAAATTAAGAGGGAAGTCCAGAAGCAGAGCATTGTGTCCCTCCTGGAAAGGGTCATGTTGGGAAGTATGGAGGTGGATCATGGACCCGGAACTTCAACCCTGGTAGCTGGTAGTTTCTGTTCACACATAGCAAAAACCTGGGTCAATGTAGGTTTTAGTGATATCCATGCTTAAACACAGGTGACTTAAATAGTACATCAGTTACTTTGATTTAACCATTTGTGATGATGCCTGGATATCACTAAAACCTGCACTGTTGTGTTAGTGTGCCTTGAAGACAGAGGTTGGGAATGCCTGTACTACAATCTATAGGTCTCATCACAACACTGGTTTTGGGGCTGAATGTTTCTCCTTCTTTTCAGTCTCCCACATTCTCCTGCAATTTCTACATGCAGTTTTACATACATTTATTAATTCAACACTTTTAGGGACAGTCCAAAATATTAAAGGTTTGTCTGTAGACTTTGTTATCTATGGAAATGTCCAGTACTATTCTACCTATCTCGTACACTGTAACCCTGTCATAATGTTCCTACTACATACCTCCCAACATGACCCTCTCCAGGAGGGACACAATGCTGTGCCCTGGACTTCCCTCTTAATTTATGATTGCCAGCACCTGTAGTGAAAAACCATTTTTATGCATTAACCTATTCAAAACAAGTGCCGGCAATCATAAATTAGTGGAAAAGTCCAGGAGCAGAGCGTTGTGTTTCTCCTGGTGAGGTCATGTTGGGAGGTATGCTACTAGAGTGGAACATATGCATATTATTACTGTCCAATCCATAAATGGCAGATGGGGAGCCGGGGACCTAAACTAGAAGCAGCACCCACCCAGAAGTTGTTTTACAAATTCACTATGAAGAGCTTGGTCCCAGTACACCAATAGCACTGCAGGATGGTACTGATCTGGAAATTAAGCAGAGACGTGATTGGTACATTCCCTAGAAGCTTATCCTGGTGTGACAAGCTTATCCCTACTAGGGATGGCCATCGGTGTGTTTGCCATTGATGGTGAAACTGAGTTGCCATCGATGGTTACCAACTATGCTATGGGAGACCACCGATGGTTTCACTCATCATTGGTCATCCCTGTTATTTCAGTAAATGATTGAGATCACTTTCTTGTACTGACTGCATCATTGTGCCCTATAGGAAGGCTGGAGAATGAGTCAAAGCTTATTTGTTCTTGATTTATAAGAACTGGAAATTGTCTCGGTGTAGAACTGCTGACCGTTATTTACTAACATTGCTCAAATGTGGAAATCTGTCCTAAAGCCATAGCATCCAATAAACATTTTCAATCCTTGTGTAACTTGCAGTAGACAGATAAAATATATTTGCTGATTGGTTGCTGTAGTTTTAGAGCCGATTTGTACTATTCAGCAATGTTCGTAAATAAACTCCACTGGAAATATGATCAGGGGTTAAAATATAGGAATGGATTGTGTGCAAGCAAATAAGGTGACTGGTCTTGCCTAAGACCCTATGGTGCCGACCCTCCACTGTATTGTCCAGTCTGCCGCCAATTTGGAGGCCTCCTGCTGCTGGTCACTGTGTCATTACTGCTGCTGCTGAAGACACTTCCTGGCACTAAGCTCTGTGGTGCTGGTCCCCTCCTGTGGTCTGCTGCCTCCTCTGTGCTGTGGGCTAGACTTTGTCTCTGCCTGGCTCCTCTGACTGCATTTGATGATGGGACTGCTACTTCTCCTGGCTATTCCTGAGGTGCTGGCCCTCCTGCAGTATCCAGGACTCACTGTGATTAAGGTACTCTTACCTTTTTTCTCAATTGCCTTCACTCACCTGTTCAGGGCTACCCTGTGGAAGCCTTATGCTATCTTTTACATGCTGTTGTTCTGCTGACTTGCTTCAGCACAGGATCCTGATTCAGCTGTTGTTTAGGCTCCCTATTGTTCTGCAAGAGAAGGATATATCCAAGTATATTCAGGCGCAAGAAATGAAGTGCCTTGCTAAGCTGCAGCCCAGAATAGGGGGAAGTCACTCCCACAGTGGCAAAATACAATAAGAGAGAGGTTGCGCTCAAGGAAAGAGTAATACTTAAATCAATTTGTAAAATGTAAAAAACAATTTAATAAAATTGTGAAAAAGCTGCAAGCTACACGCAGCGAAACGTGTCAGGTTTTATTCACTGGACCAGGACCAACTTCACTTTCGATCTGAACCAGCCCTTGCCACCTGCTAGCCAAACAGAGGAGTCTCAGAGAGGCATCATCCCAAACACTGTGTTGCATGAGGTACCCACCAACCATATGGGACTTCTGAGGTTGAGAACTCTGTTTCTATCCTTGCGGACTGTAGTAATCTCGTCATTGAACGGCTTATTCCTTCTAATTTCACAGGGCGACTTTTGAAAACCTTGCTGCCATTGACCGATGTTTAGTTACATGCTCCTTTTCTCCTTGGTTTGCTACTGGACGAGCCTGCTGCCTGTCTATGTAGCCTTATTTGTCAGAAGGCCCTCTGTACCTTTTTTGAAAGAAATCTTTATTCTGGAGATCCTGATACTGTCCTTCACCTTCATGGGATTGGAGAATTGTTGGGGATTGGCAGTCATGCAGTGGCGGTCTTCCTTGATTTTTCTGTTGATGCTCAAAGGAATTTTCCGTTCTTGAATTTCTCTTTTTTTATTTACTTATGTTTTTGTATCCTGCTTTGACTTAAGTGCACCTGACGTATTGGCATCATTTGGTTTTCATTAATTGGTTTTGTCATTGTCAGTTAAGCTTTTGAATTTTGCTTGAATGTTTTCGTACTATCATATCCTGTAAATGTATCTTTTTCTTATTAGTACTTACTCACCTCAAGGGTTCCATCTGTCATGTTATCCTTTTTAATTTTCCTGCCTTTTGTTAGGTTATCTTGTTTACTATTTTTAGGAGTCTCTTGATTCTGGGCTGGATACAGTAAGGCCTTTGGGTATATGGGAATAGTTACCCCCGTGTTTTCTGTGTTGGGGGTTAGGTGTAGTACAGCCTAACCATAACACTCCCACTAGTGCCTAACCCTAAGGCCCCCTGCAGCCTAACCCTAATTTCCCTGGTTTACTTACGTTTGGGATACCGGCTGTTGGGGTTCCGGTGTTGGGATTTTTAGCGGTGTCGGAATTCTGGAGTCAGTGTTCTGACTGCTGGCACGGCAAGCCTCAGGATGCCAACTACTTCCCCAGAGGAGGGCTGGTAGGCTTTAGTGAAAAAGTAGTTATTCAGAGAACGTTTAAAGCTGGGGAGAGTGTAAGATATTTGGACTTGGTGAGTGTTCTACAGGCAGGACAGGAAGTGACTTGAGTGAGGCGGCAGTCGGTGGATTCACAGAAAGGAATGAAGGGCTTGTAGACCAGAGATGAGATCGGAGATATAGGTTGGGGAGGAGTGATTAAGTGCTTTATAAGTAAGGGTGAGTAGTTATATCTGGATTCTGAGCAGGATAGGCAGCCAGTGTAGGAGGTTTCAGAGGGAGGTAGATGCTGTTTTGTCGAGAGGAAAATTAGATGAGCAGCAGCATTAAGGATAGATTGGAGAGGAGAGAGGCAACGTATAGGGAGGTCACAAAGAAGAGGGTTACAGTAGTCAAGACTGGAAATAAGTGCATGGGCAAGGACTTTAGTAATATATGGACTGTGGAAAGGCTGAATCCTAGATATGCCGCAGAACTAGGAGATAGCTGGAATTTGGGGAAAGGAGAGCAGAATCTAGGATGACACCGAGGCAGCGTGCATGGGAGAGAGAAAGAGGGTTATATTGTCAATGGAGAGAGAGGTGTGGGGTGTGGATATAAATATATTAGTAATAATTACAATGCTGAATACAAATTTATCAGTATGTATTCATTCATGTTTATCCAGGCAACATACCCAGCGCTCCAATGAACTATGATCTGTCAGTAGGAAAGTTGTCCTAATCTTGCAACTGGGAAAGTTTGCCATTTTGAATATGTGAAGCCATACAGAAGAGAGGGCCTTATTCAGACCTGGATGCAAGCAAAATATTGTTAGCAAGCGCCCAATGTTTTACTTATGCACATGCATCCATGATGTACTGTGCAAGCGTCCTGATGGTCACCGTTGACTGATGCAGATTGGAACTACATGGATATTTATGCAGTTCCAATATCTGTTCCTGGGCAGTTAGGGGTCATGGTTGGCTTGAGTTGGGGGGCATGCCGATATCAGGGACAGCATTGGAAGACACAGTTCCTCTGACCCTGGTGCCCAAATTCTGATGGAGATTGTGAGCATCCATAGCTCAGAAGTCCAGTGATCCCACTGATGTCCGCTTAATGGTACGCCTTTTGCGCACCACAACGGATTAGAACTGCAGCCCGTGGGCCATCTGACTAGACAACCCATCGGTTGCAGCATAACTTCACGTTAATGGCTGTAACAAAATCTCCAGCGGCTGCTGCTTAGCGTCCACCTCTAAATCAGATTTAATCAGCCCCTGAGCCTTGCCAGCAGATGCAGGGCCGTAACTAGGTATGGGCGAGAGGTGCATTGCACACAGCACAATGCACTGTGGGGCGGAAAAATCTCTGCATGCACCCGCAGGGCTACGCCACACTTCCGCCCGCTACCCGAGGAGCCCGGTGCTAGTGTGGTGGGTGCTGTGATCGCCTCTACATCCCCCTTACCCCCACCCCCCAGAATTGCCAGGAATCTGCATTCTCCATCGCATCACTACTGTGGAACTACAGGTTCCAGCAGTTCAGTTCAGTTCCAGTTCCAGTTTTCAGTCTACTGCAGCCTGGAGTACACAGTGCTTCAGCTAACTCACAGCTGATCTGAACACCTAATCCAGCGGGGTGTGTTCTCACAGAGATGCAACATCCAATCATCACAGACCAAGGGGTATAAACTCCAGTTCCTGGCTCAGTCTCAACGCCTTGGACAACGCGTCACATCCTTTGAACAGGCGTCTCCTGTCTTCAGTCCTCTGTCTGCAGAGATTCCCCAGTGTATTGGACCTGTGGAACTACAGGTTCCAGCTGTTCCATTCCAGTTCAGTTTCCAGTTACAGTCTGCAATCCCCTGTTTCCAGCGCTCTCCTATTTCTGGCATTTCCAAGTTGTTTCCCTGTTCCAGTGTTCCTGTGGAACTACAAACTCCAGCCACAGCCTGCCACAGTTCATCAGCAGTAAGAGACTCTCCTCAGGTGTTATTCATTGCTTAACTTGTGCACCTTATTAGCAGCATTCCATTCTGTGCATTGCATCCAGCACTTAACAAGCATGCTGAGTTAGGACTGTCTCCTGCCTGGGCCTTGCTTGGCTAAAGAACTTTTATGTTACAGAGACTGTGTGCTTTTACAAGTATTACCGGAGTTCTGTTTTCCAAACCATTTGCATTTATCAAGTTATTTCACGTTTGTGTTACCAGTGACTTTATTTGCTTTAAACCTTCTGCATTCTGCCATCAACTTGTCACCAATATATATTTGTGTTGCCAGAGACTTTTTATTATCACCTTGGATTCAGTTACTGTTTATCACTTCAGTTCTGCTACTACCAATGCTACGTACCATTTATTATTATATCATTGTTCTGTGACCTTTGTGTTTATTAAACATCAGCGCATATGCACAGGACTTTATTCAGTCTCCACGCTTCATATGTCATTCCAACACTGACCCACTAGTGCCCCCTCCGGAAACAGACAAAATCAGAATCCTGACAGTTTGTCCAAGGCCCATGGACCCGGACGGTGGTCAGAGTGTGGGGTCAGGGTCACTCCAAAGTTCAGTGTCAAGACTCAATGGTCAAGAGTCAGGTATCAATGGACCTAACCCGGTTCCAGCCGGTTCAAGCTTTTCTGGACCCAATCCGGTCCCATCCTTCTGTCCAGATCAGCCTCCTTCGGTTCCAGCCGATTCCAGTAAGACTCCACCGGTTCCAGCCGGTTCAAGCTCTTCCGGACCCAATCCGGTCCCATCCGTCGGTCCGGATCAGTCTCCTTCGGTTTCAGCCGATTCCAGTAAGTCTCCTTCGGTTTCAGCCGATTCCAGTAAGCCTTCTTCGGTTCCAGCCGATTCCAGTAAGACTCCTCCGGTTCCAGCCGGTTCAAGCTCTTCCGGACCCAATCAGGTTCCATCAGTCAGTCCGAATCAGCCTCCTTTGGTTCCAGCCGATTCCAGTAAGCCTCCTTCGGTTCCAGACGATTCCAGTAAGACTCCACCGGTTCCAGCAGGTTCAAGCTTTTCTGGACCAAGTCCGGTTCCATCCGTCTGTCCAGATTAGTCTCCTTCAGTTCCAGCCGATTCCAGTAAGACTCCACTGGTTCCAGCCAGCCTGAGTGGCTCCAATGATGGGCTACCTCCTTCGGTTCCAGCCGATTCCAGTAAGACTCCTCCGGTTCCAGCCGGTTCAAGCTCTTCCGGACCCAATCCGGTCCCATCCGTCTGTCCGGATCAGCCTCCTTTGGTTCCAGCATCCTCGGATCAAATCCGGTCCTATCCGTCAGTCCGAGGACTCCTCCGGTTCCAGCCGGTTCAAGCTCTTCCGGACCCAATCCGGATCCATCCGTCTGTCCGGATCAGCCTCCTACTGGTTCCAGCCAGCCCGAGTAGCTCTGTTTCCAATGATGAGCTACCTCCTTCGGTTCCAGCCGATTCCAGTAAGACTCCACCGGTTCCAGCCGGTTCAAGCTCTTCCGGACCCAATCCGGTCCCATCCGTCTGTCCGGATCAGCCTCCTTCGGTTCCAGACGATTTCAGTAAGCCTCCTTCGGTTCCATCCGATTCCAGCATCCTCGGATCAAATCCGGTCCTATCCGTCAGTCCGAGGACTCCTCCAGTTCCAGCTGGTTCAAGCTCTTCCGGACCCAATCCGGTCCCATCCGTCAGTCCGGATCAGCCTCCTTCGGTTCCAGCCGATTCCAGTAAGCCTCCTTCGGTTCCAGCCGATTCCAGTAAGCCGCCTTCGGTTCCAGCCGATTCCAGTAAGCCGCCTTCGGTTCCAGCCGATTCCAGTAAGCCTCCTTCAGTTCCAGCCGATTCCAGTAAGCCTCTTTCGGTTCCAGCCGATTCCAGTAAATTCTGTCTCAAATGACCATGAATGGTCAAGTTGTTCTGATGACAAAAGTCTTTCTTCTGCAGATGAAAGTTGGGAAGACTTTTGAGGACCTCTGCTTTTGTGTATTCCTAAGTTCTTTTTCAAGGATCCTCCAAGTTCCAGCGTGGGTGTTCGGTGCCCACCCATAAAAGGGGGGGTACTGTCAGGAATCTGCATTCTCCATCGCATCACTACTGTGGAACTACAGGTTCCAGCAGTTCAGTTCAGTTCCAGTTCCAGTTTTCAGTCTACTGCAGCCTGGAGTACACAGTGCTTCAGCTAACTCACAGCTGATCTGAACACCTAATCCACTAGTGCCCCCTCCGGGAACAGACAAAATCAGAATCCTGACAAGAATGGGCTGCGGCGCTGCTGCTCCGCTCACCAGTGTTACTATTGTGGAGGACTGTCGGCGTCACCCGGCAGCAGCTGATCTTGAGTGGAGGAGACTGAAGCACTGAACATGCTCTTCAGCAATCCCTTCTTCCTTCAGCTGCGCTGCTCAACGCCGGGCGTGACGTCATCATGCGCGCCTAGGGCAGCCAGGAAGCCTCTTCCAGCCAGCGTTCGGTGCCTGACTCGGGGAGCTGTAGCCGCAGAAGAGCCAGGGAAGACATGGGGCAGGGATCCTACACCAGCACCTGTCAGCGCTGCACTCATCCATCCAGGAGTTGGACTTACACCAGCGCACACCACCACCGCATGTTAGGGACAGATAGGGACTTATTAAAGCACTCCTTCTACCCCCGGTGGGCCTTTAACCTGCTCTCTCCATAGTTCTCCCCTCTATATGCCGCTCACCTCTCTCCCAAGCCCTCACCCCCGCGTTCCTCTCACTCACTCTCTCCCTAAACCCCCCCCCCCGCGTTCCTCTCACCCCTAAACCTCCCCATGCGTTCCTCTCACTCTCTCTCCCTAAACCTCTACCCGCGTTCCTCTCACCCCCTAAACCTCCCCCCACATTCCTCTCACTCGCTCCCCCCGTGTTCCTCTCACTCGCGCTCTCCCTAAGCTTCCCCCCATGTTCCTCTCACCCCCTAAACCTCCCCCTGCGTTCCTCTCATGCACTCTTTTCCTAAACCTCCCCCCATGTTCCTCTCACTCGCTCTCTCCCTAAACCTTCCCCTGCATTCCTCTCACCCCCTAAACCTCCCCCTGCATTCCTCTCACTTCTGTAATGTGTAAAAAAGGGGGACTGCCTGCCTAATGGGTAAAAAAAAGGAGGACTCTGCTTGCTGTTATGTGGTAAAACGAGATTCTGACTGCTGTAATGTGTAAAAAGGAGGACTCTGCTGCCGTAATGTGTAAAAGGTGACTTTACCTGCCATTATGTGTAAAAGGGGGCTCTGCCTGCTGTAATGTGTAAAAGGGAGCTCTGCCTGCCGTAATGTGTCAAAGGGAGCTCTGTGGCCATGCCCCTTTCACATGAAGCCACGCCCCTATATTTTTTTGCGCGCAGTAGCCCTGTTTTGTATGTAATGAGTTGGGGGGGGGGCGCTGATGCTGTTTCTTGCACACATCGCTAAAATGTCTAGTTATGGCACTGAGCAGATGGCAGGAATTTCTCCAGAACCGTGGAGGGTAACAGGCATAGGAACGCCAGAGGTGCTGCAAAGAGGAATGTTCAAAACTGCCCAAAGATGGGTGTCCCAAGCTTGTGGCATCATATTAAAAAAGACTTGAGGCTGTAATTGCTGCCAAAGGTGCATCAACAAAGTATTGAGCAAAGGCTGTGAATACTTATGTACATGTGATTTCTTAGTTTTTTATTTTTAATAAATTTGCAAAAATCTCAAAAAAACTTTTTTCACATTGTCATTATGGGGGTATTGTGTGTACAATTATGAGGTCATTTTCCCCCCCCATTACTGTATTTCCACTTTGCAGATAAATGATGAGATGCTTAAGGGGCCGTACACACGGGGGGAGATGTGGGGGGAAAATGTGTGTGTGTGTGAGGGGGGGGGGGGGGGGGGGGAGATGTGTGCAGCACAGCATGATGTGTGCTGAGTGAGGATGGGGGGGGGGCGGCGGGGGGGTTTGCTTATTTCATCCAACAGTGAAATTAGCGATGTGTTAGATTGAGCCTAGCACCGACGATAGTGACACGCAGGGCCGCACATAGCTATCGCTGTGGGGCATACACACGGAGAGGTCTGTGCTTAAGTTCTAAGCAATCTAGTCAGATTGCTTAGAATTTAAGCACAGACCTCCCTGTGTGTACCCCCTTTATATCATAGCCTGCAACCATTTCTGGCAAGTCTGCACAATGTTTTAAAGGGGCAATCAATTAAAATGCAAAACAAACCTGGTTTTGCCTTTTAGATGATTGCTCCTTTAAAACATCGCACATACTCATTTGGGCCTTTTTCAATTGATGTTTTGCGTGGTCGCCACTAGAGGGCGCCCGTGGGCACCCCCAATTCAATAGTTCTGCCGTTTGGGCGCCCAGCGACGGTGGAGCTCACCTTTTTTCTCGCAGCCTCCTGAGGTGCGAGAAAGGATGTCTTAAAACTCGTCACCGTTTGGACACCCAAAGCAGGGAGTTTAGACCAATTTAGCTGTTAGACAGCTAAACCCGGTCTGTTTGGTGCACCAATAGTGACAATTGTTTGGGCGTCTAAAAAGTCCCGTTTAGAGTCAGACATGACTTTTAGACACCCAAAACAATTGAATCGGCCCCAGAACTTGGAAATGTCTTCAAGTTGCAGGCTATTACATTTACCCCTTATTCTTCTATGATATTAACAGTTGTATGTACATGAGCTCATATTTGCTTTGTTTAGAAAATGAAGATCTCATATAATTTAGGTCTCTGACAGGTTTTTTGATTGCATGGTTTGAATTAATTACGGAGAAATTTGTGTTGCTGAATTTGACATTCCTCAGCAAATTCTAATCTGTGATATTGTGTTTTGTCCCAGCAAGACTCCTGGAACTGCTGCAACCAGTACAACGACATCCTCTCGGAGGTTTGTGCAAGCACTGCAGAAAATTTGCAAGTGAACTGTGAAAACATTTGCAGAATAAGCTTTGTTGCCATAACACAAACAGACAGCAGAGGGAGCCCCAGGTTAACCAACTTGTGTTAGGTTAGCTCACTGATTAATATCTGCACTCATTTCCTTAGTCCTCCTATTTAGGTCAGTGGGGTGAATTACATATGTGCAGCTTGGAAAAAGCCATAACCTTGAGAAATGTTCAGGGGCCTCTGATGTGGCCAACAGATTTAAGACTGTGTTATGAAAAGAAGTCTGCTTGTAATCCTTTCACAAAAGCAAATGGTTTTAAGTTCCATATAGGCAGTGTGCTGTACAGATGTATATTGACATCATTGCAGAGGACAACATAGCATTTAATTTCATAACCCTACTTTTTATGTTAAAGCAATAACCGTTTTTAAGGATCAGTACAACCAAGCAATTACCAAACATGTCTGGATTAAGTCCAAATGTAGCCCCAGGTGGGATAGCAGAATTGGGCCCACAGTGGCCACTGCCTCAGCTGATCATACCAGCAGCTGGTACCGACACATGAAAAGTAGTGTCACTCTATATAAACAGGAGTCTGTATCTTTATTGTACTGACAAACATTAGATCCAGTATTTACCATGACCTATTTGACCATTTCACTCACACCGCTGCTGGATTTGAAGATAAAGATGGCCGCCATTATTTTCTCTGCATTGAACTATTGAGTTGTGGCATTAGCAGTACATCCACAATATCCTTTCTGTATTCTGTATGCATTGGTCCCCAGGTCACTCCCTGCACTGCCAGCTGGCACAGACGCATGGACTGATCTACTAACAGAAGTGAGACTGAGCAGCACTGTAGTAAGGGCTAGTGAACAAGTGGGCACCACTGTGCTCTGATCTTCCCCATGCAGTCTCTTACCTGGCTGCATTTTTTGTTATTTTGTCCTGTTTAAAACCCAGTTATGGACTTTACCTCCTGCTAAGACTGACACTATGGCCCAGATTTTTCAAGCATTGGAGAGTGATAAATAACACCATGATAAGGCACCAGCCAACCAGCTCCTAACTGTCATTTTTCAAACACAGCCTGTAACACGGCAGGTAGGAGCTGATTGGTTGGTACTTTATCACTGGGCTATTTATCACCCTCCAAGGCTTGATAAATGGGGGCCTATATTACAAGTTATTTTTGCAAACCTAAAAGTTTACTCACGTCAGTTTTAGCAGAAGGATTATCCCACTTGTAATATCCCTTGCTTTGAAATGAGGCAGGTAACACCCCAAGATAGTGTTTTAGACTAGCACTTATATAGAGCAATCCTCACCACATGAGGCAAGCAGCAACCCACCGCTCACCCACCCACTACCTGGCAGGCTCTGAGGGCGGGGGAGGCTGTATGTCCGCAATGCCTGCAGCCTGCATCCAGTGCAGGGTGGGCCATGGTCAAGGAGTAGGAGGCTGCTGGGATCTTCCCTCTGGTGGGGATGGCCCCACCCAGTGAACACCTCAGCTGCTTAATGCGCCCCCTGCTGGCCAGTGCACTCTGCTGCCCAGGTGGTATAAGAATAAATCCATGTGGAGCGCCCATGTCTGTGTAGAGAACACTGGGGTTATACCCTGTACTTTTGCAGGGGATTAGCTCATCAGCATTATTTTCAGAACCTTTACATAGCCAGTCAGGATATTAAATCCTCTATCTATCCTGCACAGCCGGTGCCTTGCAGACCCCATGTGAAAGGGACTTAGAAAAAAAGTTGATAGAGTATGATCTCTGTGTTTTACCTTTGTACAGCCAGGTGACCGCGGTGTGAGGGCACAGCATGATGGTCATAGTCATACCCAGCATGCTACTGTTCATCAGTCATTGGGGTTTGACCCGATCAATGTGCTTTAATTAGCCTATTTTGTAACTTTGTTTGTTTGATTATGTCTGAAGAAACATGTAAAGCAAGTGCTGAGCATTTGAGGATAAATTTGAGAAAACAAGGATTTTTTTAGGTTTGACTTTTTTTTTTAGTGAATAGCCTACTAGTTTAAGAATAGTTGTATAAATTTGAGTTATTTATCATAAATTGGTGAAATATTTATCATGGATTGTGGGGATTACCATGCGGTCCGCCTTTGTTCAGTTACAGTCATATGGCTCTTGAGTATTAAAAGCCCCCCTTTGGATCTAGATAGTGCCGTGGTCTGGTGTTTAAGGTCTGCTTCATATCTCAATCTGAGGCTTTAACAATTACTCTCTTTTGACAGTGGGGTCATAGTAACTTTTTTAAGCTTAAAGAGTTGACCGTTAAGTGTTAGTCTCCATAAGATAAAGGTAATGCATAGGCATTAATTATAAATGTTGAAAACCTACAGTGTAACACAAGAGGTGATCAATGTTCTGAGCAGATAGAGAGGGTAGAGACAGGATTGATAACATTAGTGAAGATAAAACTCAATGACAATGGGGTTATTGGGCAAGTATGTTACCTAGAAATAAGGTGGATGTTAGGACGTTCCTGCTTGTAGGAACACTTCATGCTAATATCATTGTTGATAGTAGTAAAACATTGTTGTGAGCTCAGGAGACCTAGTACCGGCTCAAAAGCCAAGCTCATTACAGTTCTAGTTGAAATCACAGTGCACGCACACAGAAAGAAGTTACACATGATCATAATGAAGGAACATTTCTGTTTAGTAGTGCTGCTGTCATGCAGCAGTGTAAGGATCTCCACAAAGTTTCTAGAAATCCATTCAAAAACAAAAATGTTTTTAAAAAAATCCCCTGGTAAAATATGTAACAGCATTGACTGGGTGCGTCCATACCAGGCTTTCTCTGACACAGTCGCATTTGACTACTGCCATCTTCCCCTCCCATCCAGCAGTCATCGCCGATCCTTAGGATCACCCACTGCTGCTGGCTGCTCTTCTTGCAGTCAAATAATTTTTTTCATGATGTCTGTATATTAGTGTGTGTAATACCCGTTCTTCGCACAGGAGTTTCTGATTTTCATGGTTGTAAACATAAATGAGTGTTAAAAATATTGGAAAATCTATAGAGATGTAAATTTGAGATGTCTTAATGTAAGTAAATATTAATCCATGGTTCTTGGTGTTACCAGAGGAGCACCCGTAGCAGATACGGTAAAAAGTGACAGGACCATTTTTGTAGCTTATTAGATCCTACCCACTGGAGGTGCAATTCAAATTTAGATCCGATTGTCCGTTTGGACGTTATCGTACACGCAACGCAAGCCGGAAGTTGTATAAAATCAAGCAGCTAGCCATGCAGTCTTCGTTTGCAAACATTTGTGATACAAATGGGTCGTTCTGAAGAGCTGTGATAAGACAGTTCATGAAATTTCATCCCTGATGCCTATTCCATGGTCAACTGCAAGTGATGTTGGCCCTCATTCCGAGTTGTTCGCTCGCTAACTGCTTTTAGCAGTATTGCACACGCTAGGCCGCCGCCCTCTGGGAGTGTATCTTAGTTTAGCAGAATAGCGAACGAAAGATTAGCAGAATTGCTACTGAATAATTCTTTGCAGTTTCTGAGTAGCTCCAGACCTACTCACAGATTGCGATCACCTCAGTCCGTTTAGTTCCTGGTTTGACGTCACAAACACGCCCTGCGTTTGGCCAGCCACTCCCCCGTTTCTCCAGCCACTCCTGCGTTTTTACCTGACACACCTGCATTTTTTAGCACACTCCCGGAAAACGCTCAGTTACCACCCAGAAACGCCCCTTTCCATTCACGATCAACAGTGCGACTGAAAAGCGTCGCTCGAACACCAGCAAATCTACTAAGTTTTGTGTTAAATAACTTAGCGCATGTTCTCTGCATACCATGCGCATGCGCAGTTAGCAACAAATCGCAGCATAGCGAAAATCGGCAACGAGCGAACAACTCGGAATGACCACCTTTATTAGAAAGTAGAAGCATTTAAGAACAACAGCAACAACAAAGCAGTAGACCACGTAAAATCATAGAGCAGGGTCAAAGATGGCAAAGGCAAATGGTGTGTAAAAGTCTGAGGTGATGGCATTGTTGGACATCTTCCGATTTCAAAGGGAAGTAAGGTGTCTTTCATCTGATGCACTCAGTTTCCTTGGCCGATCACTTCGTCCACAGTCTTAATGTTGCCCATTTCTTTGTACTTCAATGCTGAGAAATACAGGCAGGTTCTTATTCATCATCCAGCAGTGGGGGCGCTATAGAGTTCCATTGGAAGAGCAGCAGTCACACTAGGATCCTGCTGCCCCTTCAGGGCTTGGAGCCCGGAGGCAGGCATATCTGTTGCCTCTGGGAGTTACGCCCCTGCTTGTAACTCCTTTCCCTAGAAATGTACTTGCCTGCATGATCCCAGTGCTTTGTATTGGAGAGAGTTATTGGAACAGAGGGGAGTCCTACAGATCATGCAGAGAGCAGTGAGGGTTTGTTGTCTGCGGAACAAAGTCACTGTGCCAGTCGGTGCACCCCGCATAGCTGAAGGGCGTCCAGCTGTTATTACATTGTTCGTGAAAACAACAGGTTAAAGTAGAATCCATGTAATGGAAATGCTTCTAATAAAGCTCCTTATATCGTCATTTAGTTATTTTTGCATGTAAAAGTGATAAATTGCATCTTATATAGATTTTTTCCTTGTATTGGCAGCATGTGAAGAATAACCTAGTAAATAGAGAGGCTCTGACAGTCAAGAAATGAAAAACCTATATAGATCAACCTTCTATATATAATATTTATAGGATTAGTTACATTTAAAATTGGCATACATTTGCAATCTAACATTCTACATTTTTTTGTAGGTCACAGAGGTACTAAGTGAAATTAACATTGTCGTTTTGTAAGAGGAATTTCTTTTTTTTTATTTGGGGAGGAAAGGGGGTGTATGGAGCAGCTAGTAGGACCTGTGGGGCAGCTAGTGGGACTTCAATTTGCTTGCCACTTCTAGACCTGGTCATATGTTGCCTTTAGCAGTGTCCTCACATAAGCCTTAGCCTAGGCAGCAGGTTGCTTGAGAACGTTGTGAGAACAGTCATTCTGGTTGTTACTGTACGTGGGGGTTACTTCTAACCTATCAGAGCTTAGCCATTCATTTTGGCAGGGGCTATGCAGGTAATTTGCGGCAGATTCCCTCAGGACAAGATCTTTGTAAGTTTTAGTTTTTTCTTGCCAAGCACGTGCTTGCCTACAGGAACATGGAATATAGGTATTGCCTGGCATACACTAACAGATAAAAAGCCTGTAAGACCAACTGGCATTTTATATGACAGCCTGACACCCTGCAGATATCATGACCATACACTGGGGCACATTCATCTTCCTTAATTTGGCACAATTTCTACACTCCCCAGGGGATGAAGAAATTGTGACATTCATCAAACTCTGAAAAGGTATTTTTTTTGGAGTTTGAACGGGAAACTGTTCACCGTCCGGAGCCGCCGAGTCTCTGCACAAGCTGCCATTTGTGCAGCTGGGGGGTATAGGGGGGCCACGGCTGCAGTGTGATCTCTGCAGCCGGGCAACCACTGGTAAAGATGTCACTGAGGGGGTGGGGACACAGGGGAGCTGCAGCCGTGGCCGGGACACAAGGTGTATGGCCATGACGCAGAACCTTATAGTGCCAGATGGGGGTGGGGATACAGCTATGGACAGAAAACAAGAGGTACCGGCGGGGGAAGGGGGGTTTTATGGCCGGGACGCAGAACCTTATTGTGTTGGACGCGTAGGGGGGGGGGAGGTTTGTTACCGGGATGCAGAACCTTATTGGGCGGGGTGCGGGGGGGGGGGGGAATATGCGTCCGGGACACAAGGTGTCAGCTGGGACAGGACGCCCAACCTTAAGGGGGGGCGACGACAACGGCACATAGAACAGGGTGCGGGGATGGGGAGGTAGGGTTGGCTGCAGCCGGACGGCGGGCGTGGTGGGGTGGGTGCTGCGGCTTTAGAGGGGAAAGTCTTCTCAAAAAGAAGAATTAAACTAAAAATTCTCATTGCTCAATATTTTCATGATGAATATGCCCCACTGTGAGATCTCCCACAGTACATTGGCCACCGTGTCTGTGCTCCACCCCTGGGAGGTTTCCCTATTCCTTTCCATGTGACAGAACAGAGGAAATGTCCATCAATCATCCACGACATGGCATACACTGCCCGATGCGGCTGACTTTCAACTGAGAAAATACTGTATCTCATCGGACGGACATGCTGGACGATCCGGCATGCCCTGAAGGTAGTCCTTTGACAAAGCTGTCCCTCTTGGCAGCGAAATGCGTAAGGGTCACCATCTTTGACCTAAGGACTTGCTTTGTGACATCCAGACAATCGGACTGTGGACCTACAGAGCCTGGGACCCCTTGGTTTGCCACCCTTGTGAATCAATTATTAAAAACTCCCTCGTCTGTGCACTGGAGCCATTGCTACCTGGACCATCGCTAAGGGAATTAAACTACCTTCAGGACTGGTAACTACTGTGGACTAGACAGTTCCATCAGCAAAAGGCTAATTACTATTAAGGTCCACTTACCACTGGATACTACTGTCATTGTCCATATCAGTCCAAGTTGATACCAGAGACTGTTTTTTTTATATAATTGCTCTACCATTTTTATTGTTTTTCAATTGTGCAATTGCGCTGGGTAATAGTAATTACCACTATTTTTTATGGGAAATAGTAAATAAATGTTATATGTTTTTTTTTATCACATACACCTGTCTGCTTATGTCATCTTGTTAGCGCTGTTTCTTTGTTTTTGCATTTTATTAATTTTGGAGTGACTATCCAAATTCATATAGCTGCAACCAGCTCTAATTAAGCGTGTGGTAACCCACTCTGTGAGTGAGGTTAATTCATATTATAATCCCTTGAGTACAGATTTGACTTTAGGTAAAAAAAGAAAGAAGTTATACAGTGCTAGGTCTGGCGAGTTGGGAGCGGTGTGGGCTGTTGCGTTGTCCATTTTTCCATGACCCTGGCCTCTTTCTTCTGCTTATTTTCTGCATTGTTGCTAGAACATTTTTGTAGTAATGTTGATTCACTGTTGCACCTTCTGGTGCCCAGGTGGTAATTCAGATCTGATCGTAGATGTGCTAAATTTAGCACATCTACGATCAGTTTCTCTGACATGCGGGGGGGGGGGGGGGGGAGGGAAAGCCCAGCACATGGCTAGTCCGCCCCGCATGTCAGGCCCTACCCCGCCCGCAAGGGTGCAAAGGCATCATGCTTTTGCACCCGCTGAGTAGCTCCCTGGCAGCGCAGCCCCAGCGTGCTGGCAGGCGGCTACCCACTGTGTCCTGGGTTGCAGCGGCTCCGTGTGATGTCACGCAGCCACCGTCCAGACACGCCTGCGTTGTCCGGACCGCACCCCGCCAACTACGGCGTTCTAATACTGTTGGCATGCCCATTCCATCCCCACGACTGCCTCTGCCTGTCAATCAGGCAGAGGTAATTGCAGCCCTGAGATGCTGATAGCATGTCACTGGGCCCGGGGTACGCACGCGCAGTGCACCCGCTGCGTGAGCGTCCTCCGCATAGGGCTTCAGACTGTGATCGCTGCTGCTGCAGCGATCCAGTCTGAATTAGGCTCCCAGTCTGCCAAAATAACCGTTGATATCAAAGAAAACAATTAACATGGCTTTGCATTTGGATTTGCTTTAATGTGCTTTCTTCATTCTTGGTGATGATGGTGTTTTCCAGTGAATGGACTGGCGGTTTGTCTCAGATGGTAGTGGAAGATCCATGTTTCATCACCAGTAATAACTCTTATCTAAAAAATGCGAATCCACTCTAATTGGTTCCAAAAGTTACAAATTTGCTTTCGATTTTCTTTCTGCTCGGCAGTGAGAAGCCTTGGAACAGTCTTAGCACAAAATTTTTATATGTTTAGACCTTGGTGCAAAACTTGCCTAACAGTTTCTTTGTCGATGTTTACCATTTCTGCTATCATTCAGATACTGAGTCGATTTGAATAATTTTCTCAATTTGTTCCACATTTTTCTTTGTTTTTGATGTGGAAGGCCTTTCAGGACATTCATTATCTTCGACATCCTCGCGACCATCACTAAATAGTTTGTGCCGCTCAAACACACGTGCGTGTGACATACAATCTGCTGTTTAATCCTCTGTTAGCATACGGAACGATTCGGTAGGTGTTTTATTCCATTTTAACTAAAAGTTTTAAGTTAACACTTTGCTCTATATACTATCGACTAAGCACTTTTACCCTTCTGTTATATTTACCTCCACCTCCAACATTGTTCCTGATCTTTCACAATGCAGTGAGAGCTGTACACATTAGATGTGACGTAAAACGGGATTAGGTCATCACACAAATGGCTCCAATTTTATAATAATAAAGACGACATGAGTTTTGTTGCTGACCTTGTGCAACACCTTATGATGATACAAATCACTAGAAGAGCGCTGCAATTGTTGAGTGTATCTCTATAGCAGGCCATAACATGCCAGATGGAATAGCCAGCACATGATGTTTAATGCTTTCTTTCAGATCTAACAGAGTATGACATTCTTCCTGATATACCTGTTTCTACAAAAAAATAAAAATAAACCATAACTAATCATTGCATGGGATGAGGTCCTCTGATCGTGGTGGATAAGATGTTTGAAACTAGCAGGTTGAAGGCCCATTCTTTGGTAAAGTACTGCCTTAGCAGTTCTAGCTCCTTTCAAGGGATTTGTATCGCCACATCGCCACCTGGTGACAACATTTGTAACAAATACTATTCTCAAATAAATGGCTAGTACCTGTTGTCCAAATTTCTCTCTATTACGAGCCTTACAATTCACTACACAGTGATATATATATATACTGTGGGTAAAAAAGTATCTGGACAGCCACCGATTGTGCAAGTTGACCCACTTAAAAAGATGAGAGAGGTCTGTAATTCCCATCATAGGTACACTTCAACTGTGAAAGACATAATCTGAAAAAGAACCTAGGAAATCACATTGTATGATTTTTAACAATTTATTTGTATATTCTTGCGGAAAATAAATATTTGGACAATCAAAAAGTTTAACTCAATACTTTGTAATATAACCTTGGTTGTCAATTACAGAGGTCAAACATTTCCTGTAGTTCTTGACCAGGTTTGCACACACTGTAGTGGGTATTTTGGCCCACTCTTCCATGCAGATCTTCTCTAGATCTGTCATGTTTTGGGGCTGTCGCCGGGCAACACGGACTTTCAACTCCCTCCACAGATTTTTTATTGGGTTGAGGTCTGGAGACTGGCTCGGCCACTCCAGGACCTTGAAATGCTTCTTACGGAGCCACTTCTTAGTTGCCCGGGCGGTGTGTTTGGGGTCATTGTCATGCTGGAAGACCCAGCCACGTTCCATCTTCAATGCTCTTACTGAGGGAAGGAGGTTTTTGCCCAAAATCTCACGATACATGGCCCCATTCATCCTCTCCTTAATACGGATCAGTCGTCCTGTCCTCTTTGCAGAAAAGCAGCCCCAAAGCGTGATGTTTCCACCCCCATGCTTCACAGTGGGTATGGTGTTCTTGGGATGCCATTCATCATTCTTTTCCCTCCAAACACGGCGAGTGGAGTTTATACCAAAAAGTTTGATTTTGCTCTCATCTGACCACATTACATTCTCCCAATCCTCCTTTGGATCATCCAGATGGTTACTGGCAAACTTTAGACATGTGCTGGCTTAAGCAGGGGGACCTTTCGGGTGCTGCAGGATTTCAATTCATGACGACGTAGTGTGTTACTAATGGTAACCTTTGTGACTGTGGTCCCAGCTCTCTTGAGGTCATTGACCAGGTCCCTCCGTGTAGTTCTGGGCTGATTCCTCACCGTTCTCAAGATTATTGATACCCCACAAGGTGAGATCTTGCATGGAGCCCCAGGTCGAGGGAGATTGTCAGTGATCTTGTATTTTTCCATTTTTTTATTTTAACTTTTTAAACTTATAGCACACCAATCATATACTGTATATAATATATATATATATATATATATATATAAAATCCAAAACAAGTTCACTCGCTAGTCTACATATGCAGACAAAAATATCACATATTAATGCTACCACATGTAGGTCATCAATGTTGTGTCACTGGTCGACATTTCGGTCTCCACAAATGGCCTTTATCAAAGCTGTTCAGCAGCATGTCATATTAGAGATAATGCCATACAACATTATAAACTATTTATACCCAGCTAAATGAGTTCATTATCTGCATCTCGGTGCAAATAGATTACAATAGACCACATCTGCAGGTATAGTAGCTATAAAGAGCACCAGACATAGACAATATAAAAAATCATCTCCATAAAAATATGCTTATAAAAATGTCAAGAACTTACTTTTCAAAACCACGTGTGGGCATCTCAGTAATTTGGTGCTATCTACTGTGGAATGCATCACCTGTTTGTATTAAATTGAGTATAAATCACTCCAAAGTGTAATCCCTTATTCCAGCATTGCATTATGGGAGCACCACAGCTATGCTGTTCCTACATTGAATGCATCAGGTATGTCCAGTATGTGCTAAACATCCTTAATCACAACTTCCAACAACACGACTACACATACGCACAACTCACTCCCAGAAATCCTCCGGAGATGCAATAACCAGTAGCATTCTACAGTGGAACGCAACGGGGGCTTCCAGTCTAAGAACACGTGCTATCCATTCTAAAGAGTAGCCAGCACACAATACCATGTGTTCCATTGTGGAATGCAGCTGTGTCTTAAGCTGGGTACACACCTGTAGATATATCTGCAGATCAATGGATCTGCAGATATATCTATAGCCAGATCCGTTGTGACTGATGTCACAAATTATGCAGGTATTTACATGTGCCCACCCAGTTGAGTCATCAATCACCGGCGGCCTCTGCAGCATATGTACACACACAACGATGTACCAGTATATCTGTAGATATATTGGTCATCGTGTGTGCTGCAGGGCCGACGCGATATATCTGTAAACAACGGCGTTCACAGACATATCGTTGGTACACACTGGCCGACAGGCCAGCGATATATCGGTCGTTCAATAAAACGGCCAATATCTCGGCCACTGTGTACCCAGCATTAGACAGACACTACTACAAACTACTCAGTGCTAAGTGACCCATTTACCATGCGTAAGTAGTCACAGAACAATAACCAGACAATAACAAGTGTATATCACAACCATCCAAAAAACAAACAAACAAACACATATATATATATATATATATATATATATATATATATATATGAAGGTAGTATTCACTCTAGGTGCAGGATGCTGAGGAGGGCATATTTACATTTGGAGGACAACATTTTAGACGTGATGTGCTGCTACAGCTGCTGTACCTGTAGTGATAAATCATGTCTAAAATTTTGCCCTTTCCATTCTGGAGAAAATAGAGGAATTTGGCTCCATGTCGGGCTTCACCATAAATACTTTCAAATCAGTGGCTATGCATCTAAATACCACTTTCATGCACCCACGTTGGGGAAGCTCTACTCCAGTGGTCGGGGAACAGGGGTAAATTACCCCAAATGGGGTAAAAATGAAATTCCTGGGGGTAACGTCACACCGCGCTCCCTCCTGCCCACCCTGCGCTGTGCTCCTGGCCGCCCTGTGCTGTGTTCCTGGCCGCGGTGTGACGTGCTGACATCACACCGCGCTCCCTCACGCCCGCCCGTCCTGCGCTGTCCTGTCCACCCGCCAACCCACACACAGAACTTGAAGTGTTCTGTGGCTGACCGCTGACGGAGTTCCGCAGGATCAGACAGTGGCCCACATAACAGTGGGAAATTCCCACTGACATTACTGAGGAGAGGATGTGACCATCTGTCTCCTAAAAGTCGTGTGTGTCCCCCCCCCCCCCATCCCCTTTCCCCCTCATCCATCTTTCTTACCTTCATTCTGGTGTTTTGGAGGGAATGTGTTAATTAACCCATTTATTGGCAAAAAATAATTTGCGAAAATAATAATAAAAATAATAATAATTATATATATATATATATATATATATATTCACAGTATCTCAGAATTGCCATATAAACAGTGATAACCAGTATATGCACAATAATATGATTTCCTTCCTTTCAAATCAAGGGGGTAACGTCGGCGTATCTAAATATATTTTGGGGTAAAAGGTAAAAAAGTTCCCTGACCCCTGCTCTATTCAGTAACAATGAGTCACACTGAACCATACTTGGGGATCCATCTCCTTGAAAATGCAGCTCAGCTTTATAATTTAACTATCAATAGTGCAATTAAAGACCTAGACAATGAATTTATACTATACGTTCTTGGCAGAGCTAATCTAATTAAAATGGTCTCATTCCCAAAACTGCTACATTTACTCCAGTCCCTCCCTATTCTCCTTACAAATAAAACCACACCAAACATATTGGTTCTTTATTTTGGAATTTTAGGGAGGGGTGGACGTGGACATGCCAGGATCAGCCTTCGGAAGTTACATCAACCCAGTAATAATGGAAGCATCACCGTCCCTAGTATTACTGACTATGAGCCTGATTCAGTAAGGATTGCAAATTCTGCTAATTAGCAGAATTTGCAATCCTTTTGCTAGCATGCTGGGGGCCGCCCATCACGGGGCAAGGCCGCCCAGCATGCTGACCACCGCCTCCCCCCTCTTCAACAAGCAGAAATTGCAAACACATTGCAATTTCTGCTTGTTAGAAATAGAGGATGCCTCCTGTCGGCGCAGCTAAGCTGCGCCCACAGAAGGCCCACCACCATGTTCCCGATCGCGGCTGTTGCGTGTGACATCACGCAGCCACCGCAATCATGCCCCCATTCGCGCTACACCACCCCCACAATGCCCCGTCTCCGCCGTGGAAACCTAGCATTGCCGACCTTCCCCCGCCATGCGACCGCCTCTGTCTGATTGACAGACAGAGGCGATCACATTTTCTGCGGTTCCCCCCTGCAGAAAGTGCAGATGCATGCACAGGACGGGCGCTGTGCATGTGCCCGCGGGGTGATCGTAATAATTCCATTTGGATCACAATTTGCGATCCAACCTGAATTAGCCCCTATAACCATGCAGCCATTTGACATTAGCTGCGGGATTGGTTAAATGACACTGAAGTATATACATGTACTGGGCTAGAACGGAGCTTTGTTTACCCTCTAACCCTTACTAGTTTCCTTCACCAGCATGACAAAGGCGATTCCTTTAGACCTCCTTTTATTTTGGAGCACTCTTTGCATATTCTTCACTAGAGATGTGCGGCGGCACTTTTCGTGTTTTGGTTTTTGTTCTGGTTCCATGCTCGTGTTTTTGATCTGGATTGGTTTTGCCAAAACCACCCTTTTGTGTTTTGGTTTTTGATCTGGGTGATTTTTGGAAAAAAACCAAAAACAGCTAAAATCACAGAATTTGGTGGTAATTTTGATCCTACGGTATTATTAACCTCATTAACATTAATTTCCAGTCTATTCTGAACACCTCACAATATTGTTTTTAGGCCAAAAGGTTGCACCGAGGTGGCTGTATGACTAAGCTAAGCGACACAAGTGTGCGGCACAAACACCTGACCCATCTAGGAGTGACACTGCAGTGTCAAACAGGATGGCAGATTTAAAAAATAGGCCCCAAACAGCACATCATGCAAAGAAGTAGAAGAGGTGCAATGAGGTAGCTGTATGACTAAGCTAAGCGACACATGTGTGGCACAAACACCTGGCCCATCTAGGAGTGACACTGCAGTGGCAGACAGGATGGCACTTACAAAAACTAGTCCCCAAACAGCACACGATGCAAAGAAAAAAAGAGGTGCACCAAGTTCACTGGATAACTAAGCTAAGCGACACAAGGGTGCGGCACAAACACCTGGCCCATCTAGGAGTGACACTGCAGTGGCAGACAGGATGGCACTTAAAAAAAAAAAATAGTCCCCAAACAGCACATCATGCAAAGAAGTAAAAGAGGTGCAATGAGGTAGCTGTACTGCTAAGCTAAGCAACACAAGTGTGCGGCACAAACACTTGGCCCATATAGGGTTGATACTGCAGTCCCACTGCACTATACCTGTCAAGGCCTCAGTTATCCGCTTTGCAAAAGGATGACTGCTGTCATATTTAATCTTCCTCGCAAAGGACTGTTGGACAGTCATTTGCTTATTTGAAGTAGTACAAGTGGTCTTCCGACTTCCCCTCTGGGATGACGATCGACTCCCAGCAGCAACAACAGCAGCGGCAGCAGCAGCAGCAGTAGAAGGAAGTGGTTCTTGATCTTTCCCTATTTTATCCTCCAAATTTTTGTTCTCCATTATTTTTCTGGAGTTATATAACAAAATGCAGCAAAGGAGAGCGTACCTCTACACCACACAGGAGAAACTCTGTAAAAATTATTTGGATTAAATATTAATAACCCCTTTATTTGCAGTAAATAATATACAGCACAGGACAGCACCACTGAACTTATATGGCAGCACCACTGGACTGGACTTATGCGGCAGTACCACTGGACTGGATTTATACGCCAGTACCACTGGATTTATACGGCAGTACCACTGGACATATACGGCAGTATCACTGGATTTATATGGCAGTACCACTGGACATATACGGCAGGATCACTGGATTTATACAGCAGTATCACTGGACATATACGGCAGTATCACTGGACTGGATTTATACATCAGTACCAATGGATTTATACGGCAGTACCACTGGACAAATACGGCAGTATCACTGGAATTATATGGCAGTACCACTGGACATATACGGCAGTATTACTGGACTGGATTTATACGCCAGTACCACTGTATTTATATGGCAGTACCACTGGACATATACTGCAGTATCACTGGACTTATACGGCAGTATCACTGGACTTATACGGCAGTATCACTGGACTTATACGGCAGTATCACTGGACTGGATTTATACACCAGTACCACTGGATTTATACGCAGTACCACTGGACATATACGGCAGTATCACTGGAATTATATGGCAGTACCAGTGGACACATATACAGCAGTATCAATGGATTTATACAGCAGTACCACTGGACATATACTGCAGTACCACTGGACATATACGGCAGTACCACTGGACTGGATTTATATGGCAGTATCACTGGAATTATACGGCAGTATCACCGGATATATACGGCAGTATCACTGGACTTATATGGCAGTACCACTGGACTTATACGGCAGCACAGCACCACTGGACTGGACTTATACAGCAGCTTTGGACATATGGCAGCAGAGGACACCACTACTGTGACTGGACTGATGCAGCACAAGACCCCACCACTGGACTGATGCAGCACAACACAGCACCACTAGACTGGACTTATACAGCAACACCGGACATATGGCAGCAGAGGACACCACTACTGTGGCTGGACTGATGCAGCACAAGATACCACCACTGGACTGATGCAGCACAACACAGCACCACTGGACTGTACTTATGCAGCAGCACTGGACATATGGCAGCAGAAGACCCACCACTGACTGGACTGATGCAGCACAAGACACCACCACTGTACTGATGCAGGACAACACAGCACCACTGCACTGGTCTTATACAGCTACACTGGACATATGGCAGCAGAGGACACCACCACTCTGACTGGACTGATGCAGCATAAGACACTACACTGGACAGAGCAGCACAAGACAGCACTGGAATCGCCACCCCACTTTCCCTCCCGCACAGACACTGAGGACGGAGACACGTCCTCTCGCTACACTTTCCAATTCCGGAGTGAAAATGACGGCGACGCGCGGCTCCTTATATGGAGTCCAAAACTCACGAGAATCCGGCAGCAGGATGACGACGTTTTGCCTCGTTCTGATTTCCGAGTCAGGTGGGAAAACCCGAGCCGGGCTCGGATCCGGGCTCGGGTAGTGAAGTCCCGTAGGGTTCGGTTCTCAGGGAACCGAACCCGCTCATCTCTAGTCTTCACCATAAAGCCACCTTGAACACACACAAATCACTCCATGCATAATGTCTCAGTAATCTAGACTTTTATGCGGTATGGCTTCTTACCGCTTTCATATATGGGGTATGGGAGGTGTGTATTCTTGTTCCCATCTAGTCAGTGCCACAGGTAAATGGCTAGTAACATTTGCTGAAGCCCCAGACAAATTTGAGGCCTTAAGATCTTATTCTATGGCTTTCTTACAGCCCCCCTTCTTCACATATGGTGTCCGATCCCGGGTTTTAATCCCAGGATTGGAGTTTCCAATCTTGGGGATTTCGTAATTGGCCACCACCTTACTTTTTTATACTTTTTTAGAGGCACAGACACTGCCCGGCTCCCCTTGCACAGCCCCCCATGCCCCTGGGTGTGCGCACTCACAGCGTGACGTGAAGTCAGAGGTCACGCTGCACAGCCATCCGCCCACCAGAACCTGCACTGCCCTGCATCTCACCTCCGCTCAGTAAGTGACCCACCCCTCTGCCGGTTCAGATTAGGGTCAGTTATGTCGGTTGGGCAGGGAGGGGGAGGGGGACACACACATAATCCCGGAAGTCGAGGGATTGATCATTTTTCGATTTTGAAAAAATGGCCTGGGATTGGCCACCCTACCCCCACAGGGCTCTGCCTGGCCCAGGCACAATCTAGCCCTGTTACAGGGTGCCGAGCGGTCAGCGCGGTCCTGGATGGTGGCGCCATCTTTCTGGGGACAGAGACATTTAAGGAAGAGCGCCCTATACAGGCTCCCAGTGTTGTCTAAACCAAGTGCTTTTCTTCCTCAAGGGGAAATAAACACACTTTACACTGGAGAAGGAACCCACAGTGTAAGGGACTGAAGTGAAACTAATTAGGCTGATTTTCTCCATACTGCATATTGTGCTTCTTAGTGACCTGTGTCTCAACTTGTCAAAGTCTCAGCTCGGCTCCTCTCCACTGCAGCTGCCTCAGTAAGGCTGAGTATTATTATTATTATTATTATTATTATTATTACTGTATTGCTTTTACTGTTTTGGGAATATTCTACAGTTGCTCAGTAATCTGTTTTTTTTTTTACCATTTCAGGGGATTTATTCCACCTACATCTGTTATATATATATAGTTAGATCCCGTAGGGATTATGATGGACAAAGCTAAACGCGCAAAGACAAAGTTTGTTACTATGGCTTTGTATTTCACTTGTGCCTAATGTAATATTAAATTACCATGTGGACAGGTGGACTCTGGTGCATTGTGTGCAGACTGTCAAGCAGGGGCTAGTGTTGCACAGATGCCCAAGGCCACTGCGTCTGCCCTTGTGGACATTGAGGTTTATTCAGAGTTGTTAGCAAACTAAAAAAGTTAGCAATTGGTCAAAACAGTGGGGGTAATTCAGATCTGATCACTGCTGTGCGTTTTTGCGTATGCACCGCAAGACAGCTACAACCGGCATTGCTGATCAGTGACAGGATGCTGCGATGGATCCATTTGCATGGACGTACGCAAGGTGAGTGAGAGGAAGAGGCTGTTTGTAGGTGGTAACTGACCGTTTACAAGGAGTGTCCGGAAAAACGCAGGCGTGTCCAAGCGTTTTGAGGGAGGGTGTCTTACGTCAGCTCTGGCAGTGATCAGCAGGATTCAATTGCACTGGAAAAGTAAGTCCTGGGCAGCGCAGAGATTGTTAGGAGCTCTGCAAACACTTAGGAACGCACACTTGCACAGCGAAAATACACTCCCCCTGTAGGCGGCGACTATCTGATCACAGGACAGCAAAAGAGCAGCCCAGCGATCAGATCTGAATTACCCCCCATGTTGCACTGCAGGTGGGGCAGATGTAATGTGCACAAAGATTTCGATTTGGGTGGGTTATATTGTAAATATCGTCTGCTTTAATTTTACAATTTAGATTTCAGTTTGAACACACCCCACTTAAGTGTAATCTATCTGCACATGTTACATTTGCCCCACCCACAGTGCAACATGGTTTTGCCCATTAGTGTGCTTTTTTGGTTTACTAACAACTCTGAATAACCCTCATAGGCTCTGGGTCAATCAGTATCTGACTTAGTAAATCTTGTTGCATTTCAGCGGGAGGATCAAGTTAGGGCAGCTGATGCTCCTGTTTCCTTGATGTGTGGTGCTGACATGCCAACTCCCCAAATGGTGTCTGATCCACCTTGATCTGTACCATAGAGCGTACGGCGTCAGAATTTTAAAAAGTTTCCTCTGATTTGGAATGCTTTTTCGAAGATCCTCAACTGCGCATAGCACATAAGCGTCCTCCTCCTTCCAATGCTCTTTAGTAAGTTTAGAGTTCAGGAGAGGAGGAAGGTGACCTTCAGGAGACTGATGTCATTACAGAGGTTGAGGACCTTGGGGTAAATTTACTAAGATGGGAGTTCTATTTAAGATGGGATGTTGCCCATAGCAAGTAGAATCTGATTGGTTGCTATAGGCAACATCCCATCTTAAACAGAACCCCCATCTTAGTAAATTTACCACCTAGAGTCAGAGGTGGATTCCCAAGTGGAGACTGTGGGTCCATTCATAAGCCCGCACAGGAGGGTCATTACTTTCCTGTCTTCTTTGGATTTCACCAATCTATTTGAGGAAGCCTGCATAAAAAATTCTCCGTTCCTCGCAAATTTGCTTCACTTTATCTGCTCCCAGCAGAGCATGTGTGTAGCTGGGTACTGCCCTCCAAGTTTGACATTGCAGTTGAACATCTAGCTTAACACAGCCGTTCCTGTTCAGGGCTCTGTGTTCTTTAGGGACCACCAGATAGAAAGTTGAAGGTTGTCTCAAGTCCATTTTTATGGCTCAGTAGTAATTATCTGTCCTTTGTTTGCCTCAGCTTGGGTGGCTCGGGTCATGGAAACTTGGCCGATAAACTCATTGAGGACATTCACTGCAATGCATCCAGGAATTCACTTTTTGAATTGGCATTTGGGGTGCAGCGAAATACGGGTGTGAGGCTTTGCAAGACAGTGCTCAAGTGGCTTCAAGGATTTTAGCTACGGCTATCTCAGCTCATAGGGCTCTTTAGCTCTGCACTTGGTCTTCAGATTTGGAAGCTTTACACCAGAGCTGGATACCATTTTTGCACAGGCTACCGGGGGGAAGCATTTTTTTCCTAGTGGCCCCAAGCAGCAGTGTACTAAATTGTAAGCCTTTCGCTCTTCCTTTCGTGGTGGAGTATCCACTAAAGGTCAGCCAGCCAGGGGCCGTGATTTCCCTGTCCTGGGCTCAGCCTTGAGGCCTAGTTTTCAGATAACAACCGATGTTCCGGAGCCCAGTACTGTCACCTGTCAGCAGGGGTATATCTAGGGGTCAGAGCACCCCCGGCAAAGTAAGGGACTGGCGCCCCTCCCCCCCATTTGATATAGGGAAGGTGCATGTAACTATGTTTGTGTGTGTGTGAGGCTGCACAAAAGGGGGCATGGCCACTCAAAGAGGGCGTGTCCCTTATACACATTATTCACCACAATAGTAGGACCCCTTATACTATCTAGTACTGGTGCAACTTTCACATTACGCCACATGGAATGAGCCAAAATTCACATTACGCGACAAAGTATAAGCTGAAATTCACATATGCCACATGGTATGAGCCGAAATTTACATCATATTACACAGTATGAACCGAAATTCACATATGCCACACAGTATGAGCTGAAATTCACATTATATCACACCATATGAGCAGAAAGTCACATATGCCACACAGTATGAGCCGAAATTCACATTATGCCAAATGGATTGAGCCGAAATTCGCATATGCCACACAGTATGAGCTGAAATTCACATTATATCACATAGTATGAGCCGAAATTCACATATGCCACACAGTCTGAGACGAAATTCACATTAAGCCACACAATGTAAGTCAAAATTCACACTGAATGAGACAAAATTCACATTATGCCACACGGAATGAGCCGAAAATCACATTATGCCACACAGTATGAGCCACAAGTCACATTATGCCACACAGTATGAGCCACAATTCACACTGAATGAGACAAAATTCACATTATGCCACACTGAAAATTCAAGGACAGGGAGAGTGACAGCAGGGACATAGAGACAGGGAAAGTGACAGCAGGGACAGGGAGAGTGACAGCAGGGACAGTGACATAGGGACAGGGAGAGTGACAGCAGGGACATAGGGACAGGGAGAGTGATAGCAGGGACATAGGGACAAGGAAAGTGACAGAAGGTACATAGGGACAGGGAAAGTGACAGCAGGAACAGAGAGTGACAGCAGGGATAGGGAGAGTGACAGCAGGGACAGGGAGAGTGACAAAGAGAGGGACATCAAGGACATACAGTAGGGACTAGGGAGAGAGAAAGGCAGCAGGGTAAGAGATTACCTAATGAGCAGCGGTGGTGCGGAGGAGTCTGTGGTCGCTGGTGCAGAGGAGGAAGAGGCTGTGGGTGTCTGCAGCGTGGAGAAGGCTGTGGTCGGCAGTGCGGTGGATGAGGAGGCCCTGTGCCGTAGCGGTGCAGAGGAGGCGGCTGTGGGCGTCTGCAGCTGTGGGCATCTGCGGCATGGAGAAGGCTGTGGGCGGCGGCGCGGGTAAGGAGGCTCTGGTCGGCGGCCTTCGAGGCTGTTCCTATGACTGCCACCATTATCAAATCTTTTCCGCGGACCGGTAGCCAATCAAGATTTGCCGCACGGCCGCTCCTGATTGGCTGCCGATTCAAGAACTCCAATTAACGGTGAATAGCGTCAAATTGGAAAAAGTTGCGACGGCTTTCTGCCATGGTTGATGCTGGTGCGGGTGAGGAACTGCCAGGGGAAGGGGAAACAAAGGTGCGAAGTGTATCTACCTCCTGGCCACGGGTGGCACTGTCGGGGGGCACCGCTCCTCGGCTGGCGCTCCTGGCGAGTGCCATCCTGGCCAATAGGTAGATACACCTCTGCCTGTTACGACTGGAACACCCACAGAGTCACTAGGGCATCCACCGCCACTGCTTGTGGGTCCCTCGACCTGGAACAATACCGCCAAAGCTTCTTGTTGAGACGAGAGGCTATCATGTCGATCTGGGATATGCCCCAAAGATCTGTTACCTTCTTGAACACCTGGATGGAGACCCCACTTCCCTGGATGGAGTTACCTTCTTGAACACCTCTGGATGGAGACCCCACTTCCCTGGATGGAGATCGTGTCTGCTGAGGAAGTCCGCTTCCCAGTTGTCTACTCCCGGATTGAAGATTGCTGACAGCGCCAATGCGTGTTTTTCTGCCCAAAGGATTATTCTTGTTACCTCTGACATTGCAGCTCTGCTCTTCATTCCTCCCTGTCGGTTTATGTAAGCTACTGTTGTCACTTTGTCCAACTGCACTTGAACTGCCCGATTTCTCAGAAGATGGGCCGCTTGAAGAAGACCGTTGTAGACGGCTCTTAGTTCTGGAATGTTTATCGGCAGGCCAGCTTCCAGACTTGACCACCTTCCCTGGTAGGTCTCCCCTTGAGTGACTGCGCCCCAGCCCCGGAGACTTGCATCCGTGGTTTGAAGGACCCAGTCCTGAATCCCAAACCTGCGGCCCTCCAGAAGGTGAGGCAGTTGCAGCCACCAGAGGAGTGAAATCCTGGCCTTTGGTGACAGACGTATTCTCTGGTGCATGTGTAGATGGGATCCCGACCACTTGTCCAGGAGATCCAGTTGGAAGCACTGAGCGTGAAACCTCCCGTACTGCAGTGCCTCGTAAGAGGCCACCATCTTTCCCAGAAGGCGAATGCATTGATGAACCGACACTCGGGTTGGCTTCAGGACATCCCGGGCCATTGTTTGTATCACCAACGCTTTTTTCTCTGGAAGAAACACCCTCTGCACTTCCGTGTCGATGATCATTCCCAGAAAGTACAACCTCCTGGTTGGTTCCAAATGTGATTTTGGAAGATTCAAGATCCAGCCATGTTCCCTGAGAAGCTGGGTCGTGAGAGCTATGGACTGTAACAGCTTCTCCTTGGACGATGCTTTTTTCAGCAGATCGTCCAGATATGGAATTATGTTCACCCCCTGTCTGCGAAGGAGAACCATCATTTCCGCCATCACCTTGGTGAATACCCTCGGTGCTGTGGAGAGGCCGAATGGCAGGGCCGGGAACTGAAAATGACAGTCCAACAGTGCGAATCGAAGATAAGCTTGATGCGGCAGTCAAATCTGAATGTGGAGGTACGCATCCTTGATATCCAGGGATACCAGGAATTCCCCCTCCTCCAGACCTGATATCACTGCCCTCAGAGACTCCATTTTGATCTTGAACTCCCTCAGAAAGGGGTTTAGTGATTTTAAGTTCAGAATGGGCCTGACCGAACCATCCGGTTTTGGTACCACGAAAAGGTTCGAATAGTAACCTTTGTCTTGCATATGAGGTGGTACTGGCAGAATGACCTGTGCCTCCACCAACTTCTGGACGGCTTCTTGCAAGACAGTCCTGTCTGCCAGCAGAGCTGGCAAGCCTGATTTGAAAAATTGGTGAGGAGAGAGATTTTGAAATTCCAGCCTGTACCCCTGAGACACAATATCTTGCACCCAGGGGTCCAGGCCGGATGACACCAAGACGTGACTGAAATGCCTGAGTCTCGCTCCCACCGACCCCACCTTCGGGGCGTGCCGTCCACCGTCATGCGGAGGACTTTGGTGTACCTGAAGCAGGTTTCTGTTCCTGGGAACCTGCGGCCGCAGGTTTCTTGGACTTGGATCGACCTCCCTGAAAGAAGGTGTTGGATGGCTTGGCCTTTCTGGGTTTGGGAAACCGAAAGGGCTGTGACGTAGCAGAAGAAAAGGGTTTCTTCGGAGCAGGTGTAGCTGAGGGAAGAAAGGGTGACTTACCAGCCGTAGCCGTGGAGATCCACGCATCTAACGCTTCCCCAAAGAGAGCCTGACCTGTGTAGGGTAGAGTCTTCCCTGTCGGCAGACCACTGGCGCAACCACAGTCCTCGTCTAGCTGACACAGACATGGAAGAAATTCCCGCAGCTATGGAACCCAGGTCTTTCATGGATTCTACCAGAAATCCTGCCGAATCCTGAATGTTATGCAAAAACAATTCAACCTTTTTTGAGAGTCTGGATACTGACGCGTCAACAATAGGCAGGATTTCCCATTTTTTCCTATCCTCTACTGGGTAAGGAAACGCTACCAGACCCTTTTATGGATCTGGAATTTTTTATCCGGGTTTTCCCAAGCCTTTTCAAATATAGCATTTAATTCCTTTGACGCAGGGAAGGTTAGCGAGGCTTTCTTATTGTCAGTGAAGTAAGCCTCCTCAACCGGCTCGGGTGTTGTATCAGCAATATTCAACACATCCCTAATAGCATCTATCATCAACTGCACCCCTTTTGCAACAGATGCTGCACCCCGCAACACATCCCCATCACCGTCTGTAGTATCAGAATCGGTATCGGTATCATCATTTTGGATACCTGTGGACTTATATCGGACAACGTGACCATGTCCTTAAGATTACAACTTCTTTTATAAGCAAAAAGGTTTACTTCCACAGGCGTCTCCAATGGCTGGATCTGTTTGAAGGATGTGCCAGTGCCTCTGAATGGATTCTTTGAGCCAGTGGGAAGAAATGGAATATGTGCTTGCAAATACCATACGGTCCATTGGAGTTTTAATGTTGATTTCACTGAGGAGTGCTTTACTATCCAGTGTCAAACATCTCTGAATGGCATCATCAATTTCCATTTTATTGTAACCACGTTGTATGAAAGTCTCTCCCATTTTTCGCAATGCATCTGGTAACGTGGTCCTGTCTGATGTAATTCTTACTACACGTACCAGTTGAGAGGGAAGTCGCTTTTTTAGTGGATTGGGATGAAAGCTATCTGCTAACAACATGGAGTTCTGATCTGTAGGCTTTTTGTAAATAGAGGTCTCAAATTTGTTATTCCTAATGTTAATGGAGACATCTAAGAAATCTATGTGTAGAGGGCTGCTCGTATAGGTCAATTTGATGGTACTTGTCATGGAATTCAATGAGTGCATAAAGGTCTCTAAAGACCTACTATCTCCTGTCCACACCAAGAAAATATCGTCGATAAAACGTGTGTAAAAAGAAATACATTTAGAAAAAATAGTGTTACCCAGAAAATTAAGTTTCTCATACTCAAACATAGATAAATTGGCATATGATGGGGCCATGTTTGACCCTATCGCTGTGCCCTGTAATTGAAGAAAAAACGTGTTCTCAAATAAAAAATAATTCTTGTGCAAGATGATCTCAATAAGTAACAATAAGAATTCACAAGGTGGGCCTTTATAATGGGGATTAGCGGTGTTGGCTCTCCGAACTGAGTCAATGCCTTCCACATGTTTAATGTTAGTGTATAAACTCGTTATATCACAAGTCACACATACAATTGCCTGGTGGGTCACCAAACTCATCAAGTCTCTTCAAAAAATCAGTGGTGTCTTTCAACACAGTCGGTGTGGCTGACACCACCGATTGAAGAAAAAATCAACAAACTGTGAAAGGCTTTGACACAATGATCCTCTACTGGAGATGATGGGTCTCCCAAGGAGGATTAATCAGCTACTTATGCCCTTTGGGCAAGATATATAACAATGGAGTAACCGGATGGTCTTGAGTTAAGAATTTTACAGTGACATCATCTATCCAGCCATTATTTAAGCCAAGATAGAACACACCCTACCGCCCGAATGACATCAAAGTTGCCGCTGATAGCACCCCCACCCCTACCGCTGGAGGATGGGTAGGAGCCCCAGTGCATTGCTGTGCCCAGGGGCCTACACTGCTGTTAAAATGGCCCTGGACTCCGTAGGGCGGACACTACTCCCCCCCCCTTAATCCCACGAAGCAGGGAGGCTGTTGTCAGCAGCCTCCCTGTAAAATAATAAACTCTAAAATAAACTTTACTAGAGAAACTTTGGAGAGCTCCCCTAGCTGTGACTGACTCCTCCAGGCACATTTTCTAAACTGAGTCTGGTAGGAGGGGCATAGAGGGAGGAGCCAGCCCACACTCTCAAACTCTTAAAGTGCCAATGGCTCCTGGTGGACGCGTCTATACCCCCCATGGTACTAATGTGGACCCCAGCATCCTCTATGGACTACGAGAAAAGGATTTACCAGTAGGTAACCAAAATCCTATTTTTACTGTAACCTAAAATTTTGTCAGATAAAAATTATTTTACATATATATATATATATATATATATATATATATATATATATTTCTTTTTAAAAAAAAATTCCCTTTCAAATCAAGGGCAAGGTGTGCAAAAGTCCATAAGGTTTCTCTTATTCATAAAGGGTATTCCAAAACTTGCAGGGTATAAGATGTAGTGCAGCACCATCTTAATCGCCTTCCCCCAGAAGGCACAAACTGTATGTAAAACACAAAAAATGGGGGAGCACACTAGTGAATGATAAAAGAGGAAACAATTCCTCTAGGACGTAAGAGAAACTGGTTTCAGTCCATTCTGTACTGTAAAAGATGAAGTGGCTATTTGTTGCGCTATCCAAGAAATAGAAATATTTGCACTCCTGCATAATATATAAATGTTGTAGAAATATGTGTGTGACAGACAGATTTGCACACTTCAGTCGATCTAACTGATACCACACAGACAACGCACAAAGGAAAAGTCACACCCCATAGAAAATTAAGGAGGTGAAGGAACTTGTGCAATGGACGATTCAAGGTAATCTCATATTTAAAAGAATGTTTCTCTCAGTGATTTGTCTTTTGTAGTAATATGATGCCCAATATGATCTCCTAAAATGACTGATTTATGATGTGAGAGGTGCAGAGGTGACGTGGGCTGTGAGGACCACCAAGACTCAGGGATGCCAAATCAAGGCTTTTGGATGTTAAGATCACCACTTACTTTATACTGACTGCCCTATAATCCTCCCCCATTGCCCACTGCAGACTGATCCAGTAGGCAAAGTACAACATAAAAAATTAATATATGAATGTATCCTATAGTTTACATACATAATTACTATAGCCATGTACAGCTTGTGTGGCAGCATGCACGGTTTCATATTCATTTTACTGTACCAGGATTTTGGCAGCTATTTTTGCTAGAAGAAATTCTGTATGAGCATACAACACTTTGGAAACGACCTATGTGCCACAAGAACAAATCCATAGACTTCAGTGATCTCCAGATAGCTGCTGCTTTTTTTTTTACCATCAATAGTTTTTATTGGATTTTATGTCAAATGCAAAAAGAAAAGGGGGGGGGGGGTACAGAAAAAAGAAAACAGGGTGGGGAGGGATGTACACGTCAATTTAATACAACATACATATAAGACAGATAACATAGCACTAAGCAGGTTTTCAGGTATCCTAGTCAAATTAACAGAGGGAAGTGTGCAGATCTAGTTCAATAGGGTTTATCTACTCCGCCCCTAGCAATAGGGTGTAAGCACTTAATAGCATTATAGACGTAACGGCTAGTATAAACGAAAAGGGAAATCTTGGGAGATGAAGCACTTAAGAAGTGAAAGATTCCTCATTTAGGCTAAATTGTAATGGGGAAGTCTTCCCTGGGTGTGTTATGAGAGCAGATCCTTCCCCCTCCGTGACGTATTCGTGTCATTGGAACCATTTTACAATGGGAGAAGAAGCAGAGGAGGAATAAGGCACATACTCAGTTTCCATGGTATAATGGAAGTGAACTTTATGAAACACTTTTAGAGCAGGAGGGACTACCGCTTGTTTCCAGGCTTGGGCCAAGGTTGCCCTTGCTGCTATACAAATGTGTCCCAATAAGTACCTTTGGGAGGCCGAGACCTCTAGGGGATACATATGTAGGAGAGCTAAAGCTGGGGATGGGGTTAAAGATAGACATAAAACTTTATTTATCAGCGTAAATACTTCTGCCCAGAAAGCATGGAGAAGGGGACATGACCAGAAAATGTGGTACAAATGTCCTGTTTCTCTGCAGTTTCTCCAACAGAGTGGTGAGCAGGAAGGCCAGAATGTGTGCAGTCTGTCCGGGGTCAGGTATAATCTATTCCGTAATTTAACATGCATTTCTGAATGGTTTAAACAGCGTGACATGCGGAATGTTAAACAGTATAATTTCTCCCATTGTGACTCTGCTATGGGAATACCCAAGTCCCCCTCCCATCGCCTCTGAGCATTTGACTTGTGGTATGGGACCAATGAGATGAGCACATTGTACCAATAGGTAATATCTTTAGTTGATGTAGGTAATACCACGCGGGATAGGATAGACTGAACTAGAGAGTTGGGGGGAGTTTGTACAATGGGTAGACCCTTAAACCAATGTCTGATTTGAAAGTAGTGTAATACTATTCCCATATAAACAAAATTTATTATAGGAGTACCTATATGTACATAATTTATACCTGACTGTTTATTTCTGGTTAATTGTATATATATATTTAGAGACTATTATATATACACGCTAAGGTAATTGATATAGAATTGATGGAATATCCTTAAGATGTCAGGGAAACGTGAAGTTTACTATTACCACAGGACATGATTGGTGAGGTAACCTTGGCACTTAACTTGGATTGAAATAAGATGGTTACCTGATTGGTTGATGCGGTGCCTGACATAACCAGAGGCACATGTGTATACATGTGGCTCACGAGCCCCCGGCGGGAAGGACACATCCACGCGACCTGGATGGCAGCGGTATAAATAGAGGAGACACACGGCAGACTGGATCTGGAGTCGGGTGCGCAGCTGTGGTAGCGGTCTCCTCTCCTCAGCGCTACGGAGCTAAGCTGTAGAATCAGCGGGCGCCGGAGGAGTGTGAGCCGCGGCTACCAGCGGTAGCGCACTACAGGGACTGACGGCGGAAGGTGTCATCAAGGCAGCGGTGACGGGAGGCAAGCGGGAGGCGGAAACAACAGATTAGGCGGAGCAGCCTGAAGGCAGGACGAGGGGCCGGGGGAGCATCAAAGAGGTCCATCCCCTGCAGCGGCAGCCTTACCAATAGCCGGCACATAGAAGGAGATCCTCGCTTGTCAGCACAACACCGATCCAGTGAGGTCATCCAGCCACATCAAAGTGCCTGCGGAGAGGTGAGCGTTGAGGGGGAATTACTGCCTTACTGCCCACCGACAAGAATAATAAAGGAGAAAGGCCAGTCTTCAAGTCTTCCAGCTATTGACAGGAGTCAATAGTGAAAACAACTGAGGTCTGTGAATATTGCAATCTACATTACACCTCTATACTAAAGGAAACATATAGGGGCAGAAACATATAGTTACCTCCCAAATATTCCCTGACTATAACCCTTTGTGGCAACTGTATTTATTATCATTGCCACAGTGAACAGCAGTGACTATGGTCAGTGGCAATAGATATACATCTGTAGACTGAGGCAGATTATTTTCAGTACAGGCATACTAAAAGTTTCTGTGCTAATATCAACAGCTAATTCTTATTTAACTAATGGACAGAAGAGGAATATAATAGTATCTCTATATAGACTATGCCAGCATATTCCAACTATTTATTCTATTCTAAAGAATACACTAATTGAGTGCAAGAACAAGATCGTTTAGTGACAGCTGGAGGATATTTCTGATATAACTTCAGTAATAACCCACAGGAAAAGATTGTTTAGTTTCATTGGATACAATACAGCAACAGTACTGTCAAGGGAAACTCAGTGGATACAATTAACTATAACTATTTAATAACAATTCAGGTTGTTTCCAAATTACCACCAGGATCTACAGGACAGTGCAGGATACATAACCTTAGTTAAGGGTTATCAACTCAACTACAAATTAAAATATATATATATATATATATATATATTTACATCAGATATGATCATCCGGCTTCTGTTGTGATTCAGTCCAATCCACATATATATGCATATATATAGAGAGAGACTATAAGTAAATAACTGACTGAAATAGCAAATGGTATTTGATATGTTGTATGGAGATATATATTTTCTGTATGTACATGGGTAAAGTATAATTTGAAAGTAATTTGCTGGTATATTCAATATTAATTAAATGAAGTAAAGTATCATAAAGCAAGTAAAAACAAGTATAGTGTATGATACCGGTTAAAGTATATGTGTATTACTATAGGTAGATATATATATATTTATAGGGAGGTCCTCGTTAACAAGTGGATATTGGCCTGTCTAGAATATTTAGATATATGAATTTATATATATAAATATATTAAATAGAAATATACTAGATGTATTAAAAATGTATATTAAAATTGAATGCTTTACCCTTTAAGAAAATGCAGTAAAGTTTTACTGATAAACATGTCTCATTATTGAGAGGGAACTTACTTGGATATTAATAGACGAGCAGTGGAGATGAGCTAAGGAGGTCGTATACTTCTGCACCTGTGAAATAAGAATTCATACAGATAAGGTTTCCCAAACTGATCCTATAACATAGGTAAATACCTACCAAAAGTTTGGGTGGAGGCACTTCAAGGGAATATAACACTTAGGGTTACAGTAGTGAAATAGTTCAGTACTCGGGAGGGAGAATTTATCGTGCAATTGGGCGAATGAAAGAAAGGCGGTTCCCTCTAGTAAGTCTCCAAGGGTATGAATATTACAAGCATTCCACGCAGAGATATGTAGGTTGGGAATTAACTTACTCACTGCTTTAAGTGAAAGGGCCTTGTAGGGGGTAGTAATGCCTGGGAGCCTACTCATCAAACTATCCCATATTCGTAAAGAAGAAGCCGTAGATGGAAGGATGGTCAAGTCGTTGGGACGTAGGGCTTTGGGAGTCCACAGCAGATCTGCTAAGGGGTATCCTATGCAACTAACATCTTCGATATGGGCCCACAAGGATACAGGATTGGAGGGGTTCCAGGATTTCAGTTGGGCAAGCACACATGCTTCCTGATACATACTCAGGTCGGGTAACGCGAGACCTCCTCTGTGTCGAGGAAGTATCATTCTAGCATGTGCCAATTTTGGGGGGTGCGATTTCCACAGATATTTCGTCAGGACAATTCTGCATTTATCAAGATATGGTTTGGGGAAAGTATAAGGTATAGTGCGAAATAAATACATAAGTTTGGGTAAAAGGGACATTTTAAAGGCAGATAAACGACCCAGCCAGGATATCTCATACAAAAGCCACGAGGATGTCAGGGTCTGGAGAGTGAGTATCAGGGGAGGGAGATTTAAATCAAAAACAGTAGAGGAGATAGGAGAAATATGTATCCCGAGGTATGTAATTGAGTCGAGTTTCCAGTTGTATGGGTATTGAGATCGTAAAGCAGCCGTGAGTGTATCGGGTAAGTGGACAGGTAAAGCGTCAGTTTTAGTTGTGTTCAGTTTGTAGTATGAGGCCTCACTGAAGCTATGTAGTATCGAATGTAGATGCGGGAGAGAGGAGGAGGGTCGAGATACAAAGAGAAGAACGTCGTCGGCAAAGAGACACAACTTATGGGAGAGTCTCCCATGGGTCAGGCCGGGGAATGCAGCATCCGCTCTGATTTTAGCCGCCAGGGGTTCAATGCTAAGGGCATATATCAAAGGTGAGAGAGGGCAACCTTGGCGTGTTCCATTAGTGATTGGGAAGGCGTCCGACAAGAATCCATTGCTAAATACTCTTGCTGACGGTAGAGTGTATAATGCTAAGATTGACGTCAGGATCTGGGCTGAAAAGCCAAATTTAACTAAAACAGTATGCATATACAGCCAATTTAATCTGTCGAACGCCTTCTCAGCATCCAATGAGAGTAATAAAAATCCCTCGGTGCCGGGGGCCCTGTCTATCAAGTTGAAGACCCTACGGGTGTTGTCCGAGGCCTGTCTTCCAGATACAAATCCAACCTGGTCAGGGTGAATCAACAATGGTAAATAGGCACTAAGTCGGGATGCTATCATTTTAGCATAGAGCTTAACATCACTATTAAGCAATGCGATTGGTCTGTAATTGTGGCAATGGGCAGGGTCTTTCCCAGGTTTGGGGATAGCTACCACCTGGGCCTCCAGCATTTCCTTAGGGATGGTACCAGTACTGGTTATATCATTAAACAGAGCAGTCAAAATGGGGGAGAGACGGTCCGTAAAGAAAGCATAAAAGTCGTTAATAAACCCATCGGGGACAGGGGCCTTGTCCTTAGGGAGGGATTTAATCGTAGATTCAACCTCTAGTGCGGTCCAAGGGGCATTTAAGGCATCTAACTGACCAGGGGTTAAGGTAGGAAGGTTGACAGAAGAAAGAAACGCTTGTATAGAGTCAGGAGTAGGCTGGAATGTGAGGGGGTCAGAGTGTAAATTGTACAATTTAGTATAGTAGTCTGCGAATTGGTTAGCAATATCTAGAGGGTTTGCAAGCTTAGAGCCTGTAGAGGAGAGAATAAGTTTAATTCTATTGCGAGCTCGATGAACACGAAGTCTGCGAGCAAGCATTTTGCTGGGTCTATTACCTACTAAATAGAATTTCTGTCGTAATCTATTGAGGGCTGCTTGGGTTCTAAAAACCAACAGTTTTTGTAGTTGGCTGCGAATGTCAGATAGTTCCTTACGCAAGAGCCGGGTGGGGTGTTTCTTATTCTTATCTTCAGCTATTTTAAGTCTCTGTTCTAGGTCTAGTTGGAGTTGTTTGGCTTGCTTTTTAAGCGTAGCTCCAGCCTGGATAGCAGAACCGCGGACAACCGCTTTTAACGCACACCAGTAATTTGGCAAGGAGGTGTCCGAAGGGGAATTAGTGTCTGTATACAGGCACATGCAATCGGAGATAATTTTTTTGGCCAGCGGGTCGTGCAATAGGTGGGGAGATAATCGCCATGGTCTGGGGGGCACGGGAGCAGAGTTAATGTGCCATTTCCAATATAGCGGTGCGTGGTCGGACCAGGTGATAGCTAGGATATCGACCGCACCAGAATCCTGTAAGGTCCATTTATCACATAACACAAGGTCAATTCGTGAATATGAATTGTGAACCGGTGAAAAGAACGTGTAGTCTCTACCTGAGGGGTTGTGAATGCGCCAGATGTCATATAGGTCGAACTCTGCTAACACGTTACGTAGCGCTAATGAGGGGCCAGGGCGGGATTTAGATGTAGTTGAAGAGGGTTGGGACGATTTATCAAGTTTGAGATCTAATACTAAGTTAAAGTCTCCTAGGAGGATTAGGGAGCCGACCCGGACCTTTTGGATAAGCAAGCAGAGCTTCCGAATAAAGGCCACCTGGTTTGAGTTAGGTGCGTATAGAGAGACTATAGTGACAGGTTTACTTTCCAAAACACCCGTGAGGATCAGGTATCGGCCTGCTTTATCTGCAATTTGGGAGTGGAGAGTAAAAGGAACATTATCTCTAAACAACAGAGCTACTCCATTTCTTTTAAAGGGGCCGTTAGCGAAATATCCTATAGGGAACCTGTGGTCTTTCAACACAGGGGGATTATGGGAGGAAAAGTGAGTTTCTTGTAAGGCGACTATATCAGCTTTGTATTTATGAAAGGAGGATAAAGCTAATCTACGTTTGTTGGGGGAGTTTAAACCCTTAACATTTAATGAGAGAATACCAACCATACTTATTTAGTAAAAATACAATGCAAGTGACGACATCCCATCCGGATGGGGGGGGGGGGGGGTGAGGGGAGGGATATAAAAAACACGGAGAAGGGGCGATAGATTCAAAAGCAATAAAATAAAGGGGAAGGAAAAGTAAACTGACCCAGTACATCGGGTCTGCATAGCTACTGCAGGGGAAAATGAATGCAGTAGATAAACGAGAGTCATTGAGAAAACAGATAGCTAAAGTGTAGGGAGAATAAATGCACATCTCCCTCCAAACAAAAGTGGCACATGGGGAACAAACATCTATTAAAGAAACACAAATGCAGCACAAAATGGTATGGCATATCTTACTAGCGGAAATACATCCGACTGCTGTAATCAGCGTGTACTGTAAAGATAGGCCATTTAAACAGATAAACAGGTAAACTGGGGCATGAACTGAACAGCCACTTTTAAGTAGGAGAGTATGCACTATGAAATCCAGCAAGGAGAGAATGTAACTGACCTAGAGGAATTCAATAACCATAAGAGCAGCAATAAACAGAATTATAGTAAAGTTAATATCTCTAACGAAATATAGAAAGGCATGTTAGAACATTCATTAATTACGTAGTGCGTTCACTCAGTGGACCATTCCGAACGAGGTGGAGGACGTCTTTCGTGAGAAGATGGCAGTTTCACTGAGATGTCCCAGTCTTCGAGTAGTTTCACTCCGGCTTCCAGCTCCGATATAGTAAATGAAGAGCCGTCATAAAATACAATCAGCTTCACTGGAAAGCCCCACCTATATCGGATATCTTGGGCCCGGAGGGCGGAGGTGATCGGAGCTAAACTGCGTCTCTTAGAGAGAGTGAGTGCGGAAAAGTCCGGGAACAATTGCAATCCTCCTAGAGTATCAGAGTTCTCTGCATCTCTAGTAGCTTGGAGAATACGTTCTTTGACAGTGAAGAAATGTACCCGGAGTAACGTATCTCTAGGTGAGGAGTTGGAGAGAAACCGAGGTTTAGGAAGGCGATGGATTCGGTCAATTAACAGTTCCGCATCGGGTACTCCAGGTAGCAGTTTACGGAACAGGGCCATGGCATATTTCGTCAGATCCGAGTTATCGACTGAATCGGGTATTCCTCGTATTTTAATATTGTTCCGTCTGGAACGATCCTCCATATCTGCCATTTTGTTTTTAAATGTGTCCAACTCGTTTTGTTGTTGGTCATGAGCTGTAATGAGATCATTATGTGACGTCACCAGTTCTTCCAATTTGCGCTCTAGAGTGTCGGTTCTATCCCCAATGGCTGTCAGCTCAACCTTGACTTCACGTATGGCAGCTGTGAGGTCATGAGTTAAGTCCGATTTGAAGGCCGTCAAGACCTGGCAAAGGGTCTTCACAGTAAGGGGAGCATCAGAATTCGGATCCACGCCCGACACTGAAAGCGAGCTGGTCAGAACAGATGAAGAGGGGCTTTTCGTAGAAGGGGCTGACACTCCTCGAGATGGCGGGGACGCCTGATGTTGTTTCCGGATCGGGAGAGATACCTGAGGAGGTAGTGTGCCTTTTGCTTTTTTAGGTGCCATAGTGAGATAGAAGACACAATGGAGAAAAAAATAAATGAATGATCTGAGAGTGTTGCAGCAGACGGATCCCTCTAGGCTGGTGCGTTATAAAGTAGACAGGATACTGGTTTTCAAACGTAGTTCCATGTTAAACGGTAAGACTCTGGGTGGGGAGGTCACATATTAGAGGTCACATCGCGACGGGCTGTAGGAGTGTAGAGGCGAGGGTCGTCTCAAACCCAATAGTGATGGTATGAAAGCACTAGACAGCACTTGAGAGCAGTCTCAGATTAGTATGAGAGGGCACGATTAGATAGCCAAACGTACTGCAGCCAGCAGTGTATTATATGTCTTCAATAGGTTTAGGCCACTTGTATATATATAGCAGGCAGGGTTTGTGAATGGAAATGCTGCTACAGAGCTGCTGTGCAGTGTCCCTGTGTTATGCTGCTTGTGGTGACAAAAGCTGTGGGATGCTTTTCAAGATGGCCGCCGCCAGAAGTGCCAGCAAGGAGTCTCTCCTTCTACCTGCTAATCCAGGCACAGGAGAGGAGCCTTCAGCCCCCTGCAGGTACCTGGGGGTCTGGGGAGTGTCTCCACTGGCCAGGGGATGTGTGGAGCGCCCGCAGGAGGTCCGCCGGGTCCCGCCGCGGCCGCGAACGGGTCCCGGAGCTCGTCGCCGGGATGCTTCCTAACTCGAGGCCCCGGCTTCTGGAAGTGGTATAGGCCGCAAGCTCGTAGCGGCGGAAATAGACTCTCAGCGGTGCGGGACTTCTCTCCAGAGAGCCCAACGCTGTCAGCAGCTCACTGGGGTATAAGTCAGGGGCCAATAGAGGGTATATTAGATGCTTTGTGGATGTTTTGAGTTCCTTATTTGCAGGAGCTCTAGCCCGAGGTGACTGCAAAGCACAGCGTCCAAGCCACGCCCCCCTAGCTGCTGCTTTTTACTGACCTAAAACGTTTGTAAAATGCAGATACTATGCTAACCTAATGTAATGCTGGACACCCACTCACATTTGATTTGCACTTACAAATACAAGTTCTCAAATGCATTTTACTTGCGTTTGGGAAGTCATTGGATTTCACTGAATTGACCTTAATGTGTTTAACTTTGGTGTAATACGTTGAATGCAACCAGCAGTTTTTGGAAAACTGGCAAGATGCTTCAGAATACGAGTAACATCACATGTGGTTTTGGGATCATTAAAAGCCATACTTTGCATTTTCAGAATGTTTTTTTGTGTGGGTATGAAGCCATAGGGTTTATTTTTGCAGTGAGTTGCAACATTATTCAAATAAATTAAACTAGTAACACTAGCCTGAGAACTAAGACTACAGTATAGGGGCTCATGCGTCAGGGTAGTAAAGGCGCAATTTCCCATTCTCCTGATTTTCTACCTATTCCCCGATGGATAGCCAATCAGCGAATCTGATTGGCATCTGGGACTTGCCAGCCTTATGTAAGGCCTTCATATGTTTTTACGCTGACCTGTTAGCTGTGACAATTTATGTGATGCACCACTCCAGTGTGTACATTGTATCTACTAGGTTGTTCTGTTTTCTTTTACTTTGAAAGCTTGGGTTTGTATTTTTCTGGAAAAATAATTATTTTACCCTTTTTTTTTTTTAAAGAAGAAAATGTACGCTAGTAGCGTGTGTGTGTGTGTGTGTGTGTGTGTGTGTGTGTGTGGTGTGTGTGTGAGTGTGTGTGTGTGATCTCAACATCATCGAGTCTGTCTAGGATTACATGAAGAGACAGAAGGATTTGAGCAAGCTTACATTCAAAGAAGATTTGTGGTTAGTTCTCTAAGAAGTTTGGAACAACCTCCCTGCCGAGTTCCTTCAAAAACTGTGCAAGTGTACCTAGGACAATTGATGCTGTTTTGAAGGCAAAAGTTTGTCACACCAAATATTCATTTGATTTTGATTTCTCTTTTGTTCATTCACTTTGCATTTTGTTAATTGATTGATAATCTGAGTGTCAGGTTACCCGCGGCACTCAGATTACCCCCTGGGAAACGTCAATACTCGTACCTTGGTTTCTGATATATAGTGCAGCACTCACACGCTGCTTCTGCCATCCAGCATGCCCAGCACGCCATCAGCTGCACACTGCAGCTACACAGCCGGAAACACAGGTGGGCAGTATCAACTGACCAACTGCTAGAGGCCACACACTGCAGTAACCCGACCACATGCGTTCCACCTGTGTTACTAGTGGAATGCATTGTAAATGCCAATCAATAATAGTCCGGTGGGTTAAAGCAACAGAGGTGTGAAACCAGTGGGAGTATACTATATACAGTATGTAATAATTTCACCTGGCAAGCAGGTGGGTCACTTTTCAAACGATTCTCTCTGAAAGTAGCATGGACTTTTCCTGAACCATTGCCATCATCCTTTTCTGTTTATAAGAGGCAACGCAGACTCTAAAATGCTGCATGGTCAGGAAGTACAGATGGTGTAACAGACCCTCCAACATGATCCGCCCCACTAGGTACAAAATGCTCTGTTTCTGGACTTCCCTCTTAATTTATGATTTCCATCACCTGTGTTGAACTAGTTAAATGATAAGAAAGCTGTTTCTTCACAGGTGATGGCAATAATAAATTAAGGTGGAAGTCCAGAAACAGAGCATTTTGTACCTAGTGGGGCGGGTCATGTTGGAGGGTATGGTGTAATGGTTTGCATTACTGCCTCACAGCACTGAGGTCATGGGCCTAACTGTGTGGAGTTTGTATATTCTCCCTGTACTTGTGTGGGTTTCCTCTGGTTACTCCGATTTCCTCCCACAATCCCCCCCCCAAAATATACTGGTAGGTTAATTGGATCCCAGCAAAATTAACCCTAGTGTGAATGTGTGTGCATGTACATGTGATAGGGAATATAGATTGTATGCTCCACTGGGGCAGGGACTGATGTGAATGGCCAAATATTATCTGTAAAGCGCTGCGGAATATGTGTGCGCTATATAAATAACTGGTAATAATATTAATAAGTAATTCCTTTAGAGGTAAACAATACTGTTGATTTAGGACAAATGACACCCTTACTTGTTTTCTGACCAAAAAAATAGAAAGCAAACCTTATTTATTAAGTAATGTTTTAAATTTTAATTCTAGTAAGAAGAGTCTACACATTCAAAAGTATAAACTGTCACCAAAAAATGTCTTCTTCCCATTACCAAATTTGGGACTGATTTGACAGTGGTATAGTGTTTCTATAGTTACCAGCTGTAACCATGGCAACATTAAACCACTACCAATCTCATGTTAGTTAATAGGTAAACTAAGTCTTGACTGAAATTCTGCATCTCTTCTCAGCAATAGCCACTTTCCCACCCTTATATTGTGGATTGTCTCATGAACTATGTGTTCACTTTTTCGTTTTCTTATTAACATGGCCTTAATATGTACACTGCTCAAAGAAATAAAGGGAACACTTAAACAACACATCCTAGATCTGAATGAATGAAATATTCTTATTAAATACTTTGTTCTTTACATAGTTGAATGTGCTGACAACAAAATCACACAAAATTATCAATGGAAATCAAATTTATTAACCCATGGAGGTCTGGATTTGGAGTCACACTCAAAATTAAAGTGGAAAAACACACTACAGGCTGATCCAACTTTGATGTAATGTCCTTAAAACAAGTCAAAATGAGGCTCAGTAGTGTGTGTGGCCTCCACGTGCCTGTATGACCTCCCTAAAATGCCTGGGCATGCTCCTGATGAGGTGGCGGATGGTCTCCTGAGGAATCTCCTCCCAGACCTGGACTTAAAGCATCCGCCAACTCCTGGACAGTCTGTGGTGCAACGTGGCGTTGGTGGATGGAGCGAGACATGATGTCCCAGATGTGCTCAATTGGATTCAGGTCTGGGGAACAGGCGGGCCAGTCCATAGCATCAATGCCTTTCTCTTGCAGGAACTGCTGACACACTCCAGCCACATGCGGTCTAGCATTGTCTTGCATTAGGAGGAACCCAGGGCCAACCGCACCAGCATATGGTCTCACAAGGGGTCTGAGGATCTCGTCTCGGTACCTAATGGCAGTCAGGCTACCTCTGGCGAGCACATGGAGGGCTGTGCGGCCCCCCAAAGAAATGCTACCCCACACCATTACTGACCCACTGCCAAACCGGTCATGCTGGAGGATGTTGCAGGCAGCAGAACGTTCTCCTTGGCGTCTCCAGACTCTGTCACGTCTGTCACATGTGCTCAGTGAGAACCTGCTTTCATCTGTGAAGAGCACAGGGCGCCAGTGGCGAATTTGCCAATCTTGGTGTTCTCTGGCAAATGCCAAACGTCCTGCACGGTGTTGGGCTGTAAGCACAACCCCAACCTGTGGACATTGGGCCCTCATACCACCCTCATGGAGTCTGTTTCTGATCATTTGAGTAGACACATGCACATTTGTGGCTTGCTGGAGGTCATTTTGCAGAGCTATGGCAGTGCTCCTCCTGTTCTTCCTTGCACAAAGGCGGAGGTAGCGGTCCTGCTGCTGGGTTGTTGCCCTCCTATGGCCTCCTTCACGTCTCCTGATGTACTGGCCTGTCTCCTGGTAGAGCCTCCATGCTCTGGACACTACGCTGACAGACACAGCAAACCTACTTGCCACAGCTCGCATTGATGTGCCATCCTGGATGAGCTGCACTTCCTGAGCCACTTGTGTGGGTTGTAGACTCCGTCTCATGCTACCACTAGAGTGAAAGCACCGCCAGCTTTCAAAAGTGACCAAAACATCAGCCAGAAAGCATAGGAGCTGATAAGTGGTCTGTGGTCACCACCTGCAGAACAACTCCTTTATTGGGGGTGTCTTGCTAATTGCCTATAATTTCTATCTGTTGTCTATTCCATTTGCACAACAGCATGTGAAATTGATTGTCAATCAGTGTTGCTTCCTAAGTGGACAGTTTGATTTCACAGTAGCGTGATTGACTTGGAGTTACATTGTGTTGTTTAAGTGTTCCCTTTATTTTTTTGAGCAGTGTACTAGTGTGTAATGTTTGTTTACCCTTTTAGATTGCTGTTAACAGGGTACAAATATATATATAAAATACATACACATATATACCTGGGTGCATGTGTGAATATATGTGTGTATTGCGTCTATTTAATATAAGTATGTATATTGTCCCCTAGGGGGCAAATGGACACAAGGTATAATCTGTTTGTGTACCCTTTTGGATTGCTGTTAACAGGAAAGAGCTAAAGGGGTATAAATATATATATATATATATATATATATATATATATACACTGCTCAAGAAAATAAAGGGAACACTTAAACAACACAATGTAACTCCAAGTCAATCACACTTCTGTGAAATCAAACTGTCCACTTAGGAAGCAACACTGATTGACAATCAATTTCACATGCTGTTGTGCAAATGGAATAGACAACAGGTGGAAATTATAGGCAATTAGCAAGACACCCCTAATAAAGGAGTTGTTCTGCAGGTGGTGACCACAGACCACTTCTCAGCTCCTATGCTTTCTGGCTGATGTTTTGGTCACTTTTGAAAGCTGGCGGTGCTTTCACTCTAGTGGTAGCATGAAACGGAGTCTACAACCCACACAAGTGGCTCAGGTAGTGCAGCTCATCCAGGATGGCACATCAATGCGAGCTGTGGCAAGAAGGTTTGCTGTGTCTGTCAGCGTAGTGTCCAGAGCATGGAGGCGCTACCAGGAGACAGGCCAGTACATCAGGAGACGTGGAGGAGGCTGTAGGAGGTCAACAACCAAGCAGCAGGACCGCTACCTCCGCCTTTGTGCAAGGAGGAACAGGAGGAGCTCTGCCAGAGCCCTGCAAAATGACCTCCAGCAAGCCACAAATGTACCTTCAGTGTTCATTTGGAGAGTAAAAAAATCAGTACAAAGCCCTTTTTGGCAGGTACAGACCCCCCAAAAAAGGTACTGTACCAGCCAAGAAAGGTACAGTTGGAGGGTATGTAATATACCCATTCTGTCCGGCTTCCCATCGGCCAAACATGGACACTTCCTGTTCACAGGGCACGGACAGGAGAGAGACACAACTTCTGGGAATTAACTTCTTCCCTGGTACCAGGTGTAATCATTTGACCCTTTCTGTAGTATAGTGTTTATTGCCCAGCAAATGGAGATGCCACCTTGGGCAGAGTGAAATATGTAATAACTACAGGATCCCATCTCCTCCTTCCTGCTCTGGCATACTGAGGATACATGTTTTGGATCACATAAAAGTCTGATTTTCTATTTTCCATTCAGCCCCCTGCTGGTCACAACACTTATTTAATACATTGGCACATTTTGTTGGCATGCAGATTGGACACAGGACATTAGGTCTGGCTCTACTGGAAATAAGTTCTCTATAGCTTAATCAGTTCTTGCATAAATGTAACTATTGTGACCTTCCTATAGCATACACATAGTCATTTAGTTTGCTGATACAATTTTTAAAAATGAAATTTCCATACAGTACTATATATACATGGTTACAACATACAATTGGAACAAGACAATTTTTTTGGGCTCACATCCATGATGAATCATGACAAGCGCGCTCGCAAATTAGTTGACTGCCGCCTCAGGCTGTCTCCTCCTTGTCTCCCTCTCTGCCTCCTGGAACAATGAGCAACCATTTAAGACACATTGGTGCCACAGCGCAGAGGGAGAACCCTGGGCTCCTGTCACCTCTATACCTTGCTCCCAGTGGCCTTATAGTTTGCCTACACTCCTTCCTGCTAACTCTGGCTGGATTGTTGAGTATTAATGTCCATTTCTTCAGTGCATTTAGTGTACTGTGTGCATGTATCTTCTCTGCTAGCGTTCCTGTGTGTTTTTGCTGATACTGGTCACACTAGGAGCACCCCACAGGTCTGTGTTGCGTTCGGGGTTGTTATAAATCTACATTACATATGTATACTGTAAATATATAGATATAAGATCTGGCACTCCTCGGGTTCACATGAAAAAACAATAGATTACCGGGTGCCCTCAACGACGGATGTCTAGCATGGATGTCTAGCATGTAGTTTGCAGCTAGGCGGCACTCAAGTCAATGATCACACATTACAACAGCAAGCTTGTTTGCAATGTTTCAGCGTTGTTTATTGATGCTATTGTCAAGCAGTATACATGTGTGTGTGTATATATATCTATATATATATATATATATATACTAGGTGATTCATCGCGCTCTTCACACCGTCGTAAGGGGCTACGCCCTCTTAACCCTTACACACCCTTGTGGCTTGCAATATTTTTATTATATGGAGTATTACCTCCAATAATAATTGTGTGTGTGGTTAAATATTGCTCGGACAAAGGGCGTGCAATGGTTAAGGGGTCGAAGCCCCTTGCAATGGGGTGAACAGCGCACGCAGGGCCTGATGAATCACCTAGTAGGTGCTTTGGTTGGGGGAGTGGCGGGTCAGGGAAGATCCGGATGGGATCCAGAGGTGCAGCGGGAGGGGGAGGGGCGCTTGCGCCGCAGGAGGGGGAGGGGCTAGTGCGGTGGTGCCACAGGTGGGGGTCCGGAGCCACCGTGGGTGGGGGAGGAGCAGTTGCGTGGGTGCCCCGGGTGGGGGAGAGGCGAATGCAGTGGTGCGGCAGGAGGGGCGGGTTGCTGCCGGTGGGTGAGGGGGTCCGGAGCTACCGCGGGTGCTGGAGGGGTTGTGTGGGGGTGCTGCGGATGGGGCCCGGAGGTACTGTGAGTGAGGGAGGGGCGGGTAATGCTTATCCTGCTTCTCCTCCTGTCAACAGCTAAGCTGCTGTCCTCCCTTTAGCAGTTGCTCTCCCGGAGACTCGCACAGTAGCCAGTCACTATTGTTAGCGCCGGTGTCCCAACGCACTGCATTACAGGGAAGAAGATGCACTCAATAAACTACAGCTCCCAGCAGCCCTAAGGGCCGGAATGCTTCGGCGCTAAGGGCTGCTGGGAGCAGTAGTTTATCTTGTGCGTTTACTTCCCTGTAATGCGGCGCATTGGGACACTGGTGCTAACAATAGTGACTGGCTGGCAGAACTGAGAGACTGGCTGAATCAATGTAAAAGGTGAGAGTGCTGTGCAGTGTCAGTGACAGGCCCGGCGCTAGCCGCTCAGCAAAAGGATGCAGTGCAGGGAGGCAGCAGGAAGGATAGGCGTTCTCCCTGCTCTGCATCCCTGTGCTGAGCTGCTGCTATCCCTGCTGCTGCTGCTGGATGCTGTCGCACATGCAGCGGCGCCAGCAGCACAAAACCTCCTTTTCCCCCCCTCGGTGCCGGCAGCACAAAGCCTCCTCTCTCCTCCCGCTCCCCTGTGTGACATTCAGTGGCCGGGCGGGAGCCAAAGGGGGCGGTGCTAGATGGGAATAAGGGGCGGCGCTAGACGGGACCATGCTGTAGCAGGAGGATGAGCTGCTACAGCTTCGGACAGCCAGACTTCATTAGGTAAGTGTCTGGAAAGAGAGTGAGTGTGTGTGTGTATATACAGTGTCTGTGTATACTGTATATATGTGTGACTGTGTATGTGTGTAATGTATGTACAATATGTCAAAGTCAGAAAAATATCTCTACACACACTGCCATATTTGCACCTCATACTGGTCCGCGCTGCGCATGCGTACGCTCTCCCGTACGTGCACATACTCACAGTCGCGGGCACCCGCAGGCGCACGGTATGCGTATTTACGGTAGAGTTTATGTAATCGTAGCGTGCGACTCATTCGTTACATATTTTCACTAATAATGTATTTTGTAGATCATGGTCCCTTTGATAGATACTGAAAGTTTAGTTAACATAGCATGTTCCTGAACAGAGAGATCCCTCTTTGTATTGTACGAAGGGTCTAACAGGGGTCATACAGTAGTGTTTGGTACCCATCGGAAGAGTATTTAAATAGCAATATTCCGGTGTTGGTTTGGAGCGGATTAATCGCTCGTGCGAATAGTTATGGACATAAGAAGTTTATGTCCATTTACTATTATTTGTTCTTACTTAGTCATGCGGCGGGAAACCCAGTATCCCACCCACCTGGACAGTTGGAAACAGTCACAGCCCACCTGTATCAATCAACCTATGACCTTTTGTTATAATGCGAAGCCGAATTCCTGTGTCCAATGAACAATGAGATTGTAGGGACCATTGAATTGTATTGTGTGTGGGGCATAAATAGGCAGGCCGACCGTATCCAGTTCACTCTCTTCAACGGTTCTCATTGCTGATAATCGGGAGCTGGATATCGAGGCGCATGCGATCGTTTCCCCTTGTGCGTAAGATTTCTCCGCAATCATATTGTCTTGATGTTATTGTGAGCCATTTCTCTCTCTCTCTCTCTCTCTCTCTCTCTCTTCTATTTCTCCCGTATTTTTTCCCTTAATTGTTTTGTATTGTATTTCCTGTGTAGTTATCTGGTTAGTTAGTCTATGTTATATTGTAGTGTATGCTTTGTACTGTGATTCTTTTGCAAGTATAATAGTCATAATACATATAATAGGTTTTGGACCCTAAGCCCAGGTATCTGTGTATTTCTTATAGTGTTAAGTATTCCCTGAGCGTCGGTGACGCTCAAGCAGCTTTGTAGTTAATCAGGTTACACCAGGTTGCACTTACACTCTGTCACCACACTAAGGTTTACTGTATATTTCGTTGTTAAAGGTATAGATATAAAGGTTTAACGTTATAAGCGTCTGCACCGCTGGTGATCTCCTCGTGGTCCCGAGCGTCCGCTACGCTATAGCGAATCATTACGTTAGTCGGCAGCCAATAGCGTGCCTGCCTGTGATCTCTGGGCCGTAAGCGAACGTGACGCTTGAGCGTCTCGACTACGGTTGAGCGATCGTTACGCAACTTGCGTACCCTTACGGTACTTCTTACGTAGATAGCGTACAGTGTTCTTAGACCTCTTAAAGTGTTTTATATACGATAAATATTTAGCTTTATCAATTGCGGGCTCGTCCAGTCCTTCACATATCTGCACTAGGTAGATCAGCAGACATTATCCCTCAGCAAAGGGCTGGAGGTTGTATCCCTCGTAGTGCTGACGGGATAAGCGTCTGCTTCGCTTAGGTAAAGGGTGCTGAAGGAATCCGGGAACCGGAGGTAAGAGCAAAACGCTAGTGTCTTTTAAAACTGTTTATTTTTCTATCTTGCGTACACACGCACACATATATATCTGCATTCCTTTTTCATTTGTGTATTTTCGTATATCACTCTCCTGTCTGCCAGTTTTATAGTTGATAAAAGTGCTAAAAGAGATTTGCTGTTATTTCATAATTTAAGAATAGAGGTAATAAAGTTAAAATATAGACAAACACACAGTTTTGCCTGGGAGATAAGGCGAAGTCAGTGTGGTGTGTGGTAGATGATCAAGGATCATCTACATTGATAAAAGTATAAATTGTGTTACGGTGGATCTTTGCTTTGCGTACACGTGTCTCTAACAAAAGACTGAGACTTGCGTACGCAATCCAAAGGCCGACGCACGCAGCGTATATTACGCAACGGAGCGTCCGGTTACGCCCACGTAGCTCAAGTCACGATAAGTTGATTTTTAACGCAAAGCGATAAATAACGCAAAGCGATAAATAACGCAAAGCGGTAAATAACGCGAGGCGAGAAATAACGCAAGTCTATTTTTGGGTGTCCGAAATTTAAATTAACAGATCCTGCTCCTAATTGGTAACACATCTGGTCTAAAGAAAAATTTCTGCGCAGAAATAGAAATAGAAACAAAAGTGTACATGTGAGGAGTGAGTGTTTTTGTATTACATAAGTTTATATAACTTGGAGGTTGAACCAAAAGAAATCACCGAGTACTCGTGAGGAACATACGTGTAAGTGACATGCACGGTGGCTAGGGAGGCATCCTTAGTTAAACATACAATTTGAGCATTAGAGTATAGCGGACCAGGAGGTCGTATAAAACAAGACCAGGAGGTCAGACCAGGAGGTCGTATAGAACAAGACCAGGAGGTCATAGTAGACCAGCAGGTCCAGGTACAGTAAACAAGGAAGTCCGCTATACAGTCCACAGGCACAACACCGAAAAGGGTTGGTGCAACACCCATATAGGCCATACAAGCTCTTGCTGAAGGAATTCGCAGCCGCAATTTTCGATTCCATTGGTCTTTCCGTACATAAGCTTAGTTGCTTGTGTGCTGAACGATTGGACCGCACGTAATTGTGTACAGTAGTTAGTAATCTGACCTAGTACCATTAGAGTAAAGGGGTCACAAACGCTATTTGTACATTCTAACGTGATTTGTGTAATTTTTTATTTTTCCAAAAAGGGAAGTTCGCTGGTCACTCAGGAACTATCTGACAACCCCACCTTTACTGGAAAGGGTAGTGCTCTTCGGATCACACTCGCATTTTTCAAGTAAACAAAGGTTAATAGGTGCCCTGGGTCGAGTGCGCCAGCACCATATCGGTGTGATCAGGTCGCATTGGTCGGCGTGGGCGAGCGAGTGGGGTGCTCGGTAAACTTCACCGTCTGCCTATCGTGAATATTTTGGTTTTCTGTAAGGGTTCGCTGAAGACCCTGATATAGAGATCAGAGGTAGAGCAAGCAACACCTGCAGATTATGGGGGCCAGTTGTTCAGGAAGGGGGCGATCAACCTCGGTTCGGGTTGACTCTGTAAACCGACCAGTAGGATCGGCCAGATACGTAATGTGTGAGAAATATGGAAGTCACACAGAGGTTTTATGTGATGAATGGGAGAGAATGACGGTACATGACGGGGAGAAATTCCCAAGAATAGGTAGCTTCAGCCCAGAAGTGTTACAAAATTTAAGGAGGAGGATATGTCTCATAAAATCAGCAAAGAGACGAATCAAGCATTATGATTATTTGCAGTTGTGGCAACAGGAAGGTGAGATACAGAGAGGTTTGGCTCAGGCGGCGGGATCTGGGTCGGTCAGGAAACTGATAGCCACGGCCCCGCCGCCACCATATATAGCGGGAGAGAAGTTGATTGCGGAGAAAGACGCACTAAGGTGTAACACACAATCACTTAGTAACCATGTAAATGTTAAAGATAATGTTGAACCATTAACCCATGCAAGTATTAACCCGTGCAAGTTGTACCCTGTTTTGAACTTTCCTCAGGAGTGTGATCAAGAAGACGATTCGGCAACAATTTCAGCGCTCTCTCTAGCGGCCACCATATCGGAAACCACAGTAGGAACTGCTCCACCCCCGAGATTAGTAACAAAGGCCCCTAGCGGAGGGATAGGTGAGGTCGTGTCAACGGGTAAGTACGGCACCATACATTATGCTGAAACAATTTCACCACAACCTGTAGAATCTACACAGAATGAGGTTGTTAGAGTAAATCCCGTTAAGGTGATAGTAGTTCCAAATGGGAAAACAGACACGACAGGAGCCACACCCGTTAGGAACATTGCCATGTATTGCCCGTTTACCCGAATGGAATTGAGGACCATAGTGTCTGAATTCCCTGACCCTAGAAAAGATTTAGTTGCTAGCCAAAAATACATCAGGGACCTAGGAAACACTTTAGAGCCCAATAATAAAGATTGGCAGATATTGCTAAGAGCTTGTTTACCCTCCAATGTCGACGCAACTCAATTCTTAGTTGACTGTGGACTAGATCAGGATGTACCTCTTACAGATGTGTACAACAAAGATAACGTAAAAAGGATAAATTTACAGTTAAAGGAGTATTTCCCAGCCGTTGTTAAATGGAACAAAATATTCTCCATTAAACAAAAGGAGTCAGAAACGGCAGCAGAATATTTTCACTGGGCACTATTAGAAATGGCAAAGTACACTGGTATAGAGGACATTAAGACCAATGCAAACCATCAAGAAGTAGCAGTATCTGTACTAATGGATGGTTTAAAGGAAGCATTAAAGGCAAGGGTACAGACCACGCAACCATGTTGGCGAGGTCTGTCAGTGGCCACTTTGAGAGAGGCTGCTATTGATCACGACCGGAACATCACCAGACACAGGGAGTCACAAGGTGATAAGTTAATGTCAGTAAGTATACAGGCCCTGACCACAAAGCAGCCTGTGGTAATATCACCAAACCCTGTGGGTAAGTCAACTGTGGTAACATGTTATTTTTGTCACAAACAGGGACACTTTGCACGAGACTGTAGATCAAGAAATAGACAAAAGTCTTACCAACCCCCTAGACAACGACACGACACACGACATTGGGATCAGGGTCCACAGAGACGGAGTTATGAGCCACATACAGGGGAAACAAAAAGATATCCCCCGAACAGAAACTGGCATGCCTCTGGTAGTTCCCAGCTATCTCCCTCACAAGTAGTTGCTGCCAGCGGGATTCAGGGAGGTCACCATACCCAATAGGGGTGTGGCCATACCTGTAATCTGCAGCCAGTAAAATTGATTGCAAGCCTTGGAAGTGAACCCGAAATTGCAATTAATGTAGCTGGTAAATCATTAAACTTTCTTGTAGACACAGGGGCGGCCAAGTCAGTGATAAATTCGACAGTGGGCATGAGAACCACTGGTAGGACAATTCCAGCCATGGGAGTAACAGGAGTAGTCCAGCACTACCCTGTTATCAAACCAGCCGAGATTACAATAGGGCCTTTGCATACCAAGCATTCCTTTTTGCTGGCTGCATCGGCACCAACTAATCTCCTGGGAAGAGACTTACTGTGTAAAATGGGGTGCGTCATTTATTGTACTCCTGAAGGTGTATTCTTGGACATACCTGAGAATCACGCTCAGGAAGTGCGAGACATGTTAGACTCCCCATCAAAATTAATGTCGCATACCATTATGACAAATAGGAATCCATCCCAAGTAGAAGAGATGACATCTCAGATACCAGAGTCACTTTGGACAAAAGACGGACAGGACACTGGATTAATGGCAAACGTAGCTCCAGTAGTTGTACAAGTAAAAGATGGTAGGATAGCTCCAAAAATCCCACAGTACCCTCTGAAGCCAGAGGTGGAGTTAGGAGTTTACCCAGTAATAGAGCGCTTGCTACAACAGGGCATTCTGGTAAGAACGTCCAGCACTGCCAATAGTCCCATCTTCCCTGTTAAAAAGAGTGGGGGGAGGGGTTACAGACTAGTGCAGGATCTAAGGGGGATTAACAAAATAGTTGAGAGTCAGTTCCCCGTAGTGCCAAATCCAGCTGTCATCCTAATGCAAATCCCTCCCACTGCCAAATTTTTCACTGTCATTGACCTCTGCTCCGCTTTCTTTTCGGTACCTCTGCACCCTGACAGCCAATATTTATTCGCATTCACATACAGAGGAGTCCAATACACGTGGACTCGATTACCCCAAGGTTTCATAGATAGTCCAAGTATATTTTCTCAGGCTTTGCATGATTGTTTACAGTCTTTCCAACCAGAGAGTGGATCAGTATTGATACAGTATGTGGACGATTTACTGCTGTGTTCAGATTCACTGGAAGCATCCCTGAAGGATACGAAACAGCTCCTGTTTCATCTTTCAGACACAGGACACAAGGTTTCCAAAGACAAGTTACAATTATGCCAAACTAAGGTAAAATATTTGGGACACTGTCTAACACAAGGACTGAGACACCTGACCGCTGATAGAATCCAAGCAATTAGAGACATGACTCTGCCACAAACCCAGCAACAGATCAGAACGTTTTTAGGAATGTGTTGGTATTGCCGTAATTGGATCCCAGGGTTTTCCATTTTAGCGTTACCTTTGCAGGAAATGGTCTCCTCAAACAAACCTGATAGGATTTCGCATACAGACGAGTCTGAAACAGCATTTGAGAGACTTAAACAGTGCCTAACGCAGGCACCAGCACTAGGTATGCCAGACTATGGGAAACCCTTTGAACTATACGGAACAGAAAGTGCTGGTTGCGCGGCAGGCGTACTAACCCAAAAGCACGGTGATGCCAGCAGGCCAGTTGCATACTACAGCGCTCAGCTAGACACGGTAGCGCGATCCCTCCCCACATGCTTGCGAAGCGTTGCTGCGATAGCATTGCTAGTGACAAAAAGCGAAGATGTCGTGCTAGGCCACAACCTCACAATCCATACGCCACATGCAGTGTCAGCCTTATTGAATTCTGCCCAAACCAGACACGTATCATCAGCGAGGTTTACAAGATGGGAATTGGCCCTAATGGCCCCCGTAAACATCACCATAAGGAGATGCAGTGCATTAAATCCTGCAACATATCTCCCAGGTGTGCCTGGTCAGGCACAAAGGGTGGAAGGTGAGAGTGATGGGGAAGGAGGATTTAATACAAAGGAAGATACACATGATTGTATGGAATATTTGACCCAAAATTTTACCGCAAGGCCTGACATCAGTGACAACCCACTGGAAGATGCAGAACTCACGTTCTACACGGACGGTAGTTGTCATAGACAGTCAGACTCGGGAGACTTGTGTACTGGATACGCAGTCGTAGATGACCAAGGCACCATAGAAGCGGAACCGCTAGGCCCACCTCACTCAGCCCAGGTTGCTGAACTGGTCGCCCTAACCAGAGCATGTGAATTGGCTAAGGGCAAATCAGCCAATATCTACACCGATTCTAGATACGCCTTCGGGGTAGTTCATGATTTCGGAGCCCTATGGCGCCTCAGAAATTTCATGACGGCAGCTGGTACACCGGTAGCGCATGCAGCTCACATAAAAAGGCTTCTAACAGCGATACAGGAACCCGACAGAGTGGCTGTTATCAAATGTAAAGCACATACATATAGCCAGGACCCAGTATCACTTGGTAACAGCCGAGCAGACGAAGCAGCTAAGTTAGCAGCTGCTACCCCCAGACAGACAGACACAACACAACTGATGGTATTTAATACCATCAACACACAAAAGTTGTGTGAAATGCAGAATTTGTGTTCCACACAGGAAAAGGCAGTCTGGAAGGCAAAGGGATATGGCCAGGAGTCCTCAGGACTCTGGACGGATGGACATGGTAAACCAGTGGCCCCCAGAGCATATCTTCCATGTCTGGCTGAAGCAGCTCACGGGCTGACTCATCTAGGCAAGGAAGGGATGTGCAAATTGGTAAGAGCATATTGGTGCGCCCCAGGATTCTCCTCTCATGCGAGTAAAAGAGCAATGTCATGCCTTACCTGTTTGAGAAAGAATATTGGAAAGGCAATACCTACAGAACCATCCCATATCCCACCTGCCGGCGGCCCTTTCCAGGTAATACAAATTGACTTTATACAATTACCCCCTTGTCGGAATTTGAAATATGTACTTGTCTGTATAGATGTTTTCTCAAATTGGGTCGAAGCATTTCCTGCGGCTACAAATACCGCTATGTTTACTGCTAAGAAAATTGTGCAGGAATTTGTATGTAGATATGGTATCCCTAGAATAATCGAAAGTGATAGGGGTACCCATTTTACAGGTGATGTCTTTCAAGGAATGTGTAAGTTGATGGGAATTGATAGCAAGCTGCACACTCCGTACCGTCCACAGGCGAGTGCGAAGGTCGAAAGAGTGAACAGCACTATTAAAAATAAATTGAGTATAGTGATGGCAGAGACAGGATTGACATGGCCAGAAGCTTTACCCATTGTATTGTACAGTATCAGAACCACTCCCAGGTCCCCTCTTAATCTGTCCCCTTTTGAAATCTTGGCCCTCATTCCGAGTCGTTCGCTCGGTATTTTTCATCGCATCGCAGTGAAATTCCGCTTAGTGCGCATGCGCAATATTCGCACTGCGACTGCGCCAAGTATCTTTGCTATGAAGATAGTATTTTTACTCACGGCTTTTTCATTGCTCCGGCGATCGTAATGTGATTGACAGGAAATGGGTGTTACTGGGCGGAAACAGGCCGTTTTATGGGAGTGTGGCTGAAAACGCTACCGTTTCCGGAAAAAACGCAGGAGTGGCCGGAGAAACGGGGGAGTGGTTGGGCGAACGCTGGGTGTGTTTGTGACGTCAAACCAGGAACGACAAGCACTGAACTGATCGCACAGGCAGAGTAAGTCTGGAGCTACTCTAAAACTGCTAAGTAGTTTGTGAGCGCAATATTGCGAATACATCGGTCGCAATTTTAAGATGCTAAGATACACTCCCAGTAGGCGGCGGCTTAGCGTGTGTAACTCTGCTAAATTCGCCTTGCGACCGATCAACTCGGAATGAGGGCCCTTGTTTGGTCGACAACCGCATGTCATGATTAACCCTCAGGATGATTTGAAATGTAACAATGAAGTGACTGTAAAGTACTTGATTAACATGAGTAAACAGTTAAGGAATCAAAATGATAATCTGAAGTTGGTGATTCCTGATTTACCAGATAGTAATTGTCATGACATTGAACCTGGGGATTATGTAATGATACGGAATTTTCTACGCTCAGGTTGCCTTATTGACAGATGGGAAGGACCATACCAGGTCTTATTGACTAGCACTACAGCATTGAAGGTTGCTGAGAGAGAGACTTGGGTTCATTCGTCCCATTGCAAGAAGGTCGCTGATCCAGAGAAGTCCTGTGATAAGGAACAGACGGTAGAGGTTGTATCACTGGAGTGTCTGTTCCAGGAGGACTGAGGCGGCACCTGAGCCGTGAAAATCTCAAGACCAAGAGCTGTTGTCGACTCCCCACTCCCTTTTATTGTTTTTCTCCACTTCCCATCCCCTCTCCCTAAAATTTATTTTTCCCCCTTCTCATTCTTCTCCGTTTCCTCCTATAAGATGGACTTGCCCCAAGAGACTGTGATCCGGATTTTCCTGTTAACCATGATGTTGACCAGAGCAGTCTGTTCCGGCGAGAGTACCATGGAGGTCGAGAGAGGTTCTGGAATGGGTTCTGATGATAAAGATGGAGGCGTAGTTTTCCAAGATCAACCTAACCAACAAGCAAAGGCGAGTATCAGAAAACGATCCGATAGCATTGACCATAGAAGAAATTGCGACGGATTGTTAGCTGAAGAAAACTGTATCTGTAGGCTCTGTAACAATGTCATTGAGGATGGGTGCATTAAGAAATGCCAATCCAGTTTTAATATCCATATGGACCGGCATCCATTGAGTGACTATCACTCCTTAGTGGGTAGTGTGTTAAACAAAACAGATTGTTGGGTATGCTCTCAAGTACCTCAGGGTCATAGCAAATCAGGGCTAGTACCATTTCCTTTAACGATAGGGGAGGTACTTGAGTTAAATGGTGGGAGACCGGTGGACCGGAGGTTTAATATCTCCAGTCCTCCTAGTTTAAAGCTCCACCAATACCACGTGGATAGGTCCCTATTATGTTTCAACATCTCCAATCCCCGAAAGCCAGGAAATTGGGAAGTGTCATGGAGCAACCAAACCATGACCTTTTCGCATAGAGCAGATAGAATGCCTACAGATACAGAGCTTGTACGCCACATAGCCAGTAGAGGAAAATCTTTCCGGTATAGGTACACCTTAGGAAATAGAATTACGAGAGTTGGAGAAGTATCACCAGGATACTGTGCACATATCGTACAACCTGATACGTGTACTAAGCAGATGGAAGAATTAGGGTCAGGAGATTTCACATGGAAGGTGTGTAATATGGTTATGTCCTACTCCGTCCCATATGTTCTCCCCGATGATGCATATTTCATATGCGGGAGAAAGGCGTACAAGTGGCTTGCCCCAAACTCTGAAGGATTGTGTTATATTGGAAAAGTATTGCCTGAAGTAATGACTGTGTCACATGACAAAATGAAAGACATACACCGTGGTGCCCAAGCTCCTTATACTCACACCCATTACGAGCACGTTGTTAAAAGGCACCTGATAGAGAAGACAGAGCATCCGGCCTCTGATCTGATAAGTGAATCCACCGGGATTCAATTCTTAATCGCGTTAGATTTCACCCGCACCGCTAGAGGAGTGCTGAATTATAAATACATATCGGCGCTCGCAAATTTGTTAGATAATATCACTGAAATGTATGATGACACGTTTAGATATACTGGAAGGGAACTTCAAGCTTATAAAACAGAACTGGTGCAGCATAGAATGGTTCTTAATTACCTCACAGCAGTGACAGGCGGATATTGTGTTACATTGGCAACACAGTATGGCGTGAAGTGTTGCACGTATATCACGAATAGCACCGAGGATCCGGTCGAGGTCATAGACCAAAAGATGGACGATATTCTCCAATTGAAGTGGGAATTTCGCCGAAAACACAATCTCACTCTTGCTGCTGTAGGTAATGAGCTGACTGGTTGGGTGTCATGGTTGAACCCGCGAAATTGGTTCTCCGGTTTAGGAGACTGGGCTCAAGGAGTCATAATGGATGTTGGGAAGTTTCTCCTATGTATCTTAGGTGTTGTCATATCAATTGGCTTGATATTTAGATGCGGTCAGGCTTTAATGAAGTGCAAACAAAGTACAAGAGTAATGAGTTTGAGGAGTGAGGAAACTGTAATTAACCTGGATTTGATTTATGACCCAACAATAGAAACAATGATGTAATGAAAATGCGATTATACGGTCCGTTTCTTTCACCTGTTTTTCTGGTTTTTTTCTCCAAGATAAAAAGACCCACTTGGACAAGGAAGTTGACGAGACGCTATACAGACAACGGATTGACCAAAGAAGAAGTTTTGACCACTGTAGATACGGACATTTGATGAACTTTGCCATGGATCCCCAGTTTCCCTAGAATTCTTAAACTTACGCTAGCCCAACATTTTTTTTGTAAATCTAATGGCATTGACAAAGCTTTTTGCTCGCACCTAATGGGCAAAACAGCGCAAAGAAGACGACTTTCAACTGATACCGAACAAAACTTCAACCGACAGATGTACATTAACCTGACATAGAATACCACTGCATTTTCCATAAGTGTTCTTTATCTTCATCTCTACAACCCTCAGGTAATAACACACATAGTCGATAGGGAATACAGGCACAGATATCAGCAACCACATACCTCCCCTATTCATGTATCATCAACTAAAATGTGCTTCCCCATTTTGTTACAACTGAAAGCCGAAATGAGCTCGGTAGAGTTTGACAGCCCATCCACAGACCCTTAATACGGGATAAGAAGGAATTCAAATGTATACTTCGCAATACCTCGAAGCTTGATTTACAACACGTACGGCACGATGATACATGACCCCCCAAACATGGACTCATACACACATGCTTCTGCTATCTCACTAGGTCATACCCTCTTCCCACCTACTCCTCTCTCCTCCCTTACCCAACCATGGAAATGAATTAACCCCTGACATATATTTTTCTCCTTTTGAAATGTTTTAGAAGGTGGCAGTTATTATTGACTGCCAAAGGGTGGACTGTCAAAGTCAGAAAAATATCTCTACACACACTGCCATATTTGCACCTCATACTGGTCCGCGCTGCGCATGCGTACGCTCTCCCGTACGTGCACATACTCACAGTCGCGGGCACCCGCAGGCGCACGGTATGCGTATTTACGGTAGAGTTTATGTAATCGTAGCGTGCGACTCATTCGTTACATATTTTCACTAATAATGTATTTTGTAGATCATGGTCCCTTTGATAGATACTGAAAGTTTAGTTAACATAGCATGTTCCTGAACAGAGAGATCCCTCTTTGTATTGTACGAAGGGTCTAACAGGGGTCATACAGTAGTGTTTGGTACCCATCGGAAGAGTATTTAAATAGCAATATTCCGGTGTTGGTTTGGAGCGGATTAATCGCTCGTGCGAATAGTTATGGACATAAGAAGTTTATGTCCATTTACTATTATTTGTTCTTACTTAGTCATGCGGCGGGAAACCCAGTATCCCACCCACCTGGACAGTTGGAAACAGTCACAGCCCACCTGTATGAATCAACCTATGACCTTTTGTTATAATGCGAAGCCGAATTCCTGTGTCCAATGAACAATGAGATTGTAGGGACCATTGAATTGTATTGTGTGTGGGGCATAAATAGGCAGGCCGACCGTATCCAGTTCACTCTCTTCAACGGTTCTCATTGCTGATAATCGGGAGCTGGATATCGAGGCGCATGCGATCGTTTCCCCTTGTGCGTAAGATTTCTCCGCAATCATATTGTCTTGATGTTATTGTGAGCCATTTCTCTCTCTCTCTCTCTCTCTCTCTCTTCTATTTCTCCCGTATTTTTTCCCTTAATTGTTTTGTATTGTATTTCCTGTGTAGTTATCTGGTTAGTTAGTCTATGTAATATTGTAGTGTATGCTTTGTACTGTGATTCTTTTGCAAGTATAATAGTCATAATACATATAATAGGTTTTGGACCCTAAGCCCAGGTATCTGTGTATTTCTTATAGTGTTAAGTATTCCCTGAGCGTCGGTGACGCTCAAGCAGCTTTGTAGTTAATCAGGTTACACCAGGTTGCACTTACACTCTGTCACCACACTAAGGTTTACTGTATATTTCGTTGTTAAAGGTATAGATATAAAGGTTTAACGTTATAAGCGTCTGCACCGCTGGTGATCTCCTCGTGGTCCCGAGCGTCCGCTACGCTATAGCGAATCATTACGTTAGTCGGCAGCCAATAGCGTGCCTGCCTGTGATCTCTGGGCCGTAAGCGAACGTGACGCTTGAGCGTCTCGACTACGGTTGAGCGATCGTTACGCAACTTGCGTACCCTTACGGTACTTCTTACGTAGATAGCGTACAGTGTTCTTAGACCTCTTAAAGTGTTTTATATACGATAAATATTTAGCTTTATCAAATATGTATGTGTGTGTTGTGTGTGTGTATGTATGTGTGACTGCGGCATAATGTGTGTAAGCGTCACTGGTACAGGGGGCGTTACATGTGTAAGCGGCACTGGTACAGGGGGCATTACGTGTGTAAGCGGCACTGGTACAGGGGGCATTACGTGTGTAAGCGGCACTGGTACAGGGAGCATTACATGTGTAAGCGGCACTGGTACAGTGGGCATTACATGTATAAACGGCACCTGTACAGGGGGCATTACATGTGTAAGCGGCTTTGCTACAGGGGGCGTTACGTGTGTAAGCGGCACTGGTACAGGGGGTGTTACGTGTGTAAGCGGCACTGGTACAGGGGGCGTTACGTGTGTAAGCGGCACTGGTACACGGGGCGTTACATGTGTAAGCGGCACTGGTACAGGGGGCATTACGTGTGTAAGCGGCTTTGCTACAGGGGGCGTTACGTGTGTAAGCGGCACTGGTAAAGGGGGTGTTACGTGTGTAAGCGGCACTGGTACAGGGGGCGTTACGTGTGTAAGCAGCACTGGTACAGGGGGCGTTACGTGTGTACGCGGCACTGGTACAGGGGGCGTTACGTGTGTAAGCGGCACTGGTACAGGGGCGTTACGTATGTATGCGGCACTGGTACAGGGGGCGTTACATATATAAGCGGCACTGGTACAGGGGGCGTTACGTGTATAAGCATCACTGGTACAGGGGGGGGGCGTTACGTGTGTAAGCATCCCTGGTACAGGGGGGCGTTACGTATCTAAGCGGCACTGGTACAGAGGGCATTACATGTGTAAGCGTCACTGCCACGGGGGGCATTACGTGTGTAAGCGTCACTGCTACAGGGGGCGTTACGTGTGTAAGTGTCACTGGTACAGGGGGGTGTTACAGGTATAAGCGGTACTGGTACAGGGGGCGTTACGTGTGTAAGCAGCACTGGTACAGGGGGCGTTACGTGTGTAAGCGGTACTGGTACAGGGGGCATTACATGTGTAAGCGGCACTGGTACAGGGGGCATTACGTGTGTAAGCGGCACTGGTACAGGGGGCATTACGTGTGTAAGCGGCACTGGTACAGGGAGCGTTACGTGTGTAAGCGGCACTGGTACAGTGGGCGTTACATGTATAAACGGCACCTGTACAGGGGGCATTACGTGTGTAAGCGACTTTGCTACAGGGGGCGTTACGTGTGTAAGCGGCACTGGTACAGGGGGTGTTACGTGTGTAAGCAGCACTGGTAGAGGGGGCGTTACGTGTGTAAGCGGCACTGGTACAGGGGGCGTTACGTGTGTAAGCAGCACTGGTACAGGGGGCGTTACGTGTGTAAGCGGCACTGGTACAGGGAGCATTACGTGTGTAAGTGGCTTTGCTACAGGGGGCGTTACGTGTGTAAGCGGCACTGGTACAGGGGGTGTTACGTGTGTAAGCGGCACTGGTACAGGGGGCGTTACGTGTGTAAGCGCCACTGGTACAGGGGGCGTTACGTGTGTAAGCAGCACTGGTACAGGGGGCGTTACGTGTGTAAGCGGCACTGGTACAGGGGGCGTTACGTGTGTAAGCGGCACTGGTACAGGGGGGCGTTACGTGTGTAAGCGGCATTGGTACAGGGGCGTTACGTATGTATGCGGCACTGGTACAGGGGGCGTTACATATATAAGCGGCACTGGTACAGGGGGGGGGGGGCGTTACGTGTATAAGCATCACTGGTACGGGGGGGGGGGGGGTTACGTGTGTAAGCATCCCTGGTACAGGGGGGCGTTACGTGTCTAAGCAGCACTGGTACAGAGGGCATTACGTGTCTAAGTGGCACTGGTACAGAGGGCGTTACGTGTGTAAGTGTCACTGCCACGGGGGGCATTACGTGTGTAAGCGTCACTGCTGCAGGGGGCGTTACGTGTGTAAGTGTCACTGGTACAGGGGGGTGTTACATGTGTAAGCGGCACTGGTGCAGGGGGTGTTACGTGTGTAAGCAACACTGGTACAGGGGGGACGTTACGTGTGTAAGCATCACTGGTACAGGGGGCGTTACGTGTCTAAGCGGCACTGGTACAGGGGCAGTTATGTGTCTAAGCGGCACAGATACAGGGGTGTTACGTGTCTAAGCGTCACTGGTACAGAGGGCGTTACGTGTCTAAGCGGCACTGGTACAGAGGGCGTTACGTGTGTAAGCATCACTGCTACAGGGGGCGTTACGTGTGTAAGCGCCACTGCTACAGGGGGCGTTACGTGTGTAAGCGTCACTGGTACAGGGGGCATTATGTGTGTAAGCGTCACTGGTACAAGGGGGGCGTTACATGTGTAAGCGTCACTGGTTCAGGGGGCGTTACGTGTGTAAGCGTCACTGCTACAGGGGGTGTTACTTGTGTAAGTGTCACTGGTACAGGGGGGCATTACATGTGTAAGCTGCACTGGTACAGGGGGGACTTTACGTGTGTAAGCATCACTGGTACAGGGGGCGTTACGTGTCTAAGCGGCACTGGTACAGGGGCCTTTATGTGTCTAAGCAGCACAGACACAGGGGTGTTACATGTCTAAACATCACTGGTACAGAGGGCGTTACGTGTCTAAACGGCACTGGTACAGAGGGCGTTACATGTGTAAAGCATCACTGCTACAGGGGGCGTTACGTGTGTAAGCGTCACTGGTACAGGGGCATTACATGTGTAAGCGTCACTGGTACAGGGGGGGCGTTACATGTGTAAGCGTCACTGGTACAGGGGGCGTTACGTGTGTAAGCGTCACTGCTACAGGGGGTGTTACTTGTGTGTCACTGGTACAGGGGGGTGTTACATGTGTATGCGGCACTGGTACAGGGGGCGTTACGTGTGTAAGCATCACAGGTACAGGGGGGAGTTACGTGTGTAAGCATCACTGGTACAGGGGGCATTACGTGTCTAAGCGGCACTGGTACAGGGGCCGTTACGTGTGTAAGCGTCACTGGTACAGGGGGCGTTACGTGTCTAAGCGTCACTGGTACAGGGGGCGTTACGTGTGTAAGCGTCACTGGTACAGGGGGCGTTACGTGTGTAAGCGTCACTGCTACAGGGGGTGTTACTTGTGTATGGTCACTGGTACAGGGGGGCGTTACATGTGTAAGCGTCTCTGGTACAGGGGGTGTTACATGTGTAAGTGTCTCTACTACAGGGGGTATTATGTGCGCTGTGCCTTTGTAAAGTATGCGAGGGTGCAAATGTATAGTTTGCAGGGGGGCGCAGAACACCCTAGCACCGGCCCAGACTGCACACTCACTGCACTGTGCAGCACTGTCACCTTTTACATTGATTCAGCGTCCAGACATTACACTCCACGATATCACCCACTCTATCCGTTACATTAGCCATTTCGGGGCTTCCAGGCCGGCAGCCCAGGTGCTGTGTTGCGGAGTCAGGGCCTCTGGGGATCTGGGCGTGGCTGTGGCTGGGAGGTACTTCTGTGACATCACACGCAGAGGAGGCTCCGGGGCTCAGAGAGTATGCGGCGCAGGGAGGGCTATGAAAGCCATCTGCTGCACCGCTTTCATACACATCTATGCCTGTGGTCCCAGCAGCTTTTGTTCCACCTGTGCTGCGGCTAGGGAGTGGGGATTGTTGATCCCGGAGGGGGCAGGCGGACTGGCAGCAGGACATAGCACGCTGCAGTAAAAGGATTTTTTTCCCCCTATCTGCAGCGCAGAGACTTGCTGCAGATGCAGTGGCATACCCTCCAGCTGCACGTTTTTGGCAGGTACAGTTCCTTTTTTTTATGGTCTGTACCGATTTTTGACTCTCCAAGCTTCCATTAAAAGTATAGGAAAAGAGGCGTGGCCACGCAGCTGTACCCGTGGCCACACCTCCTTTTCAAATTTGCATCAATTTTTATGTGTACATTGGCCCTCATTCCGAGTCGTTCGCTCGGTATTTTTCATCGCATCGCAGTGAAATTCCGCATAGTGCGCATGCGCAATATTCGCACTGCGACTGCGCCAAGTATCTTTGCTATGAAGATAGTATTTTTACTCACGGCTTTTTCATCGCTCCGGCGATCGTAATGTGATTGACAGGAAATGGGTGTTACTGGGCGGAAACACGGCGTTTTATGGGCGTGTGGCTGAAAACGCTACCGTTTCCGGAAAAAACGCAGGAGTGGCTGGAGAAACGGGGGAGTGGTTGGGCGAACGCTGGGTGTGTTTGTGACGTCAAACCAGGAACGACAAGCACTGAAATGATCGCACAGGCAGAGTAAGTGTGGAGCTACTCTAAAACTGCTAAGTAGTTTGTGATCGCAATATTGTGAATACATCGGTCGCAATTTTAAGATGCTAAGATACACTCCCAGTAGGCGGCGGCTTAGCGTGTGTAACTCTGCTAAATTCGCCTTGCGACCGATCAACTCGGAATGAGGGCCATTGTTGGAGGGTGTGTTGCTGCAGATGCAGTGGGACTATTTTGGGGTGTGGGCCTGGAGCTGCAGCTCCATCAGTCCCATTGCTAATCCTGCTATGTGAAAACACAGCAGGCAATGGGCAGAGCCTCCCACTGGATGTAACCTGTGTGGGAGGGTGTTTCTCGCCCAATCACCTATGGACTGGGTGTGATAGACCTGCCACTAACCCAATGAGAGCTCCTAGCCACGCCCAGGGTTATGCACAAAGTCACAGATCTGGGCTATTATATAGGAGATATATATATATATATATATATATGCAAACGAAATGTCCTTAATCTGAAAACTTCCCTCAGCAGCACCACAGGAGGAACCTGTTAGCAAGAACCGATAAAGTAATAGCAATATGTAATGTTCCAAACAGTTCCAAACTGTACATAACCATCTATATTGAACTACCCACATACCAAAAAAAAAATCACCCAACAAATAGGAGCCCAAAGGCTGAATTAGTATTTAACAGTATTTGAACATTTATTCAAAATACATAAAATAGTATACAATCGTTCAATAGCAAAAACATAGAAACATCAACGGCCCACACAAAAGTGGTCTAGATGGTAAACAATACCCTCCCTCACCTTAAAAGGTGTGAGCTCTTGGGGAGTAATGATGCCACTATGTAAGGGTCTGTACTAGATGACCAGTATGAATTACCAACGGTCGGGATGCCGGCTGTCAATATACCGACAACGGCATCCTGGCCGGCAGTGGGGCGAGTGCAAAAAGTCCCCTTGCGGGCTCGCTGCGCTTACCACGCTATGGGCTAGTTGGCTATCTGCACTTGCCACAGTTTCTATTCCCACTCTATAGGTGTCATGGACAACCATGAGTGAGAATAGCCCCTGTGAGTCGGGATTCCGGCTATCGGTATTGTCAGTAGTCGGGATTCCGGAGTTGGTATCCTGACCACCAGGATCCTGACTGCTGGCAAATTAACTGCACTCCCTTATATATATGTATATATATTTCTGTAGCTGGACCACATATTGTGTTTGGGACTGTGACCACTCTTGCACTCACCTACGGTACACACCACTGCCTCAGCTTTTGTGTGTGGGGACACACTGGGTTTGCTTTTACTATGTCTTCAGAGAACAAAGCTCCCAAGCAGGTGGGTGCTATTGTGCCATGAACTTGTAGAGTCTGTGTTAGCATTCTCTCTCCCCAGAACACAGACAACGATGGCCTTTGTGTCTGTTGCTTCACTGCTACAATGCGGGAGACCCCTTTAGCCACACCATCAGCTCAGGGCTTTGGCTTCAACCTTGACACAGGTAATGTCTCAGTTAATGGACCGGCTTGCAGCTCCAGCGCCAGCTCCTCCTGGTATTGTAGAGACACAAGTGCAGGTGTCCACAGTGGAGCCTACATGGATGCAGTATATTTGCACAGTCCATGCATAGGTTGGCTCAGCTGCTGTACAGGGATGTCCAAACGTTATGTCTCCCAGGCGGAAGAGTGCTACAGCCTAGGGATGGACACTGGAATCTGATGGTTTGCAACCATCAATGTTTTAAATTTGATGGAAATATTTTTTCCATCAAATTGCAGGAATCCGATGGATGCCAGCCATCAGATACAGCTTTCCGATGCCCATCCGGTGGATGCCTATTCTTTTTTTTCAGCTGCAGACACCCAGAAATGGTGTCAGTAGCTCAGCTATGACTGCTTCTGCACATGTGCAATGTTCAAGTGTATGAATGGCTGTGAAGTGATGGCTAGTGCTATCACATCGCTGGATTTGAGGTCGGAAGCACATCAACCATTTGATGCCAGGCTTCCGATGTCCATCCCTACTATAGCCTAACGTGCAGGTGACTCTGATTCAGATGTTTCCTCAGATCACAACGCTAGTGTCTCAGTCGCCTCAGATGTAGAGACTTCCTCTGTGCCTGAGGATTCTGTTTCGCTGAAGGATATATAGACAGTAGTCAAGGCAGTTAGATCTGTTCTCCTGATTGAGGATTTGGAGGACTAATCAGAGATGGACGCAGATCTTGCTTCCGCAGCAAGATCTGTGTCCATCTACTCACATGCCTGGGGCCGCCCAGCACAGGTCAAGGCCGCCCAGCATGTGTGTTGTGCTGCCCCATGATGCATTCGCAATTCAGTTGTGAATGCATCAATTAGAGGATGACCCATGGCTGTGCTGGCAGGCTGTACGGCATAATTTTTTTTTGTCTGGACCATGCCGACCAAATGCTGCGGCTACCAGACGACCTGCTCCCAAGCCAGCCAACAAGACTGCCGTATGACTGGGTGTGCCTCCAGCGTGATGCTTCTCTACTAGATTTCCAGAAAATCCAGTAAAAGTGGAAGCTCTTAGGGTGTCATTTCACTACCTTCCTGCCTGCATGGTCATCATCCCAGTCCTCCAATCTCTAAGAAGTACGTGTTTTACGCAAACCTCTTTCTGATTCAAATGCCGAATGGCTCGTTCCAACCTATCCTCACTCTGAAGGTGCTGAACAAATAACTGTGGGTCTCCATATTTTGCATGGAGTCTCTTTGCTCTATTATCCTGCCCATGGAATCGTGGAACTTTATGGCATCATTGGATATCCAGGATGCATATTTACACATCTCCATTTAGGAACGCCAATAGCACTTCCTCAGGTTATAGATTCAGTCCGATCATTACCAGTTTTAGACATTACCATTTGGACAGTCCATGGCACCTTGGGTGTTCACCAAGGTTATGGTAGGCCACCTGCGCCTCAGGTGTGTCAGAATCCTACCCTATCTGTGTGACTTTCTGCTCCAGGCCCAGTCGCCGGAGCTTTTGGCGAACCACATTCAGCTAACAGTGGATCTTTTACAGTCACACGGATAGAAGCTCAATTGTCGCAAGTCTATGCTAACACGAGAGATATTGCACTTGGGAGCTCTGCTGGATTACACAGTTCAATGAGTCTTCCTCCCCAAGGACAAGATTTGGGCCCTGCAGCCCAAGGTTCTTACATTCCTCGGACTTCGTTGGGTGTCTATCCATTCTTGCATGTGGATCCTTGGTCTCCACGTTCGACATGGTGGAGTATGCCCAGTTTCACCTCCATTCTCCACAGCTGGAGGGAGGTTCTTTCTAAGTGGAACAAGTTACATCTACACATCAAGGCACAGACAATCATCCTCTCGTATGAGGTTTGCGAAAGTCTCTTGTGGTGACTGCACCGATCCCACCTGGATAGGGACCGCCCCTTTTGGGTCCAGGAGTGTGTCCTATTAACCACTGATGTAAATCTGCGGGAGTGTGGGGAACATAATAAATAGTTGATGTTATAGACTTGGCATCCAAATTCCCCAGATCTGAATCCAAGCAAGCATCTGTGGTATGTGCTGAAAAAAACAAGTCTGATCCATGGAGGCCTCACCTCATAATTTACAGGACTTAAAGAACCTAGTGCTAATGTCTTGTTGCCGGATACCATAGGACACATCAAGTTGTCTTGTAGCTTGCATGCCTCAACGGGTCAGAACTGTTTTGGTAGCACAAGGGGAACCTGCACAATATTAGGAAGGTGTTTTTAATGATATGGCTGATGTGTATACACTTAATAATCTCTGGGTCTAGCTTTGCCCATAGACTTTGTGTAAAAAATTCTAAATTGTGATGCAGTGCTTTGAAAACCCCCAAAATAGAAAATAATTATTATGCAAAATGCGCAAAAATATATAGCTTGTGAACCATTTGCAGTTCAGTTGCACATTTGCCTAAAAAGCATACCACATAGCGATAACAATGGTGCAAATGCTGTAAATTTTTTCCCCATATATTACTCATGCAAAGAATATACTATGCAATAGTACCCAAATACTGGACAGGTTTATTTTTAGTCTAGGATGCAACCTCCACATGAATTTGCTCCTAAGGCATTTAATATCATCAAGGCATCATTAAAATATGTCTGTACTCTGATCGCTAGGTAGTCTTAGCACACTTCTTGGCATGTATTCTTAAAAATGTTTTACGTCATTTAGGCTGTGGCATCATCCCCCCTTCTGTTTATTTTTTTATTCTTTTGGATCTAGGCCTACCTTCATTTTTATTTATACATTTATTTTGTCTCCATCTTAAGTACTTTACATGATTAAAATGTGGCATTCCTCCTTATATGTATGTGACTTTACTACTTCCATTTCATACTTACATTATGCATTTGATGTGTGTTTCCATGCTTCATGGAAAAAAAAAGGATTTTTTTTAATTGTATCAAGTTTTTCACATGAAAACGTGCAGCCAAAAAAAAAAAAAAAGGTAATTTTCACACCAAACTGTTGAGAATAAATCTTAAATTATATCTTAATATTACATTAAATAATGTAAAAATGGCAATACGATATAAAAAAAAAATTGTATATAACAATTGTTTTTGGAATAGATTGTCAATGTTGTTTACTCCATGTATTTTTCATTTGTAATGAATGCTGTATGTTTGCCCCTTTATAAAGGATATAAAGACAATTTCAAACATTTTTTTTGCCCAAAGAGAATCTGTTAATGTAGGCTTGTCTGCTGTTCTTGCTCATACCTGATGGAGTTAACACATACAAATGTGAAATGTTTTTGTTTTTGATTTGTGAAATATTTAAAGCCTTTTTTTTTTTTAATTCGTTCCTTGTGGATATGACACAGATGTCTGTGGGAAATCCAGCAGATTGATTCCAGTTCTGGTCTTGCCATGAAGCATAAGCGGAAAGACCCAAGTAAACTGCATCCTTCTAACTGATCTGTTACACACGTGTCACCGTGGATGTGGCACCAGGGGGCAGTATATGAAAGCAACTGTAGCATTGACACATCATAACGCGTGTTTCACATTTCTATATTTATAGTGTAAAGCAAAAATAACCAGGTTCTGGGAAACGCCATCATTTCGTAGGTGACCCTGTAGTCTCAAAAAGTGGTCTGAAATCTCCAGACGAAATATATATCTTCTAGTTGATTGTCATTAAATATTTTTATATTGCTCTCCAAGTCTTGGTAGTCTCCTGTATGCCACAGATGTACTGTGGCATAAATGCAGATAAAATCAGTGAAGCTATATCTGGCCAGAAGAGCTTTCAATCCTGCGCACATAGCTGGTTGTATTCCATTAGAAATGTGACTGCCTGCATTTCTTGGATGAACCCAGATCACTCCCCACAGAGAACAGTTAACAATACACTGTCAGGCAGAACAAAAGGGAAATCCGCAGCAAATCACAGACTGAAGATGCAGTTTAACATGCTCTGATAGGCTGTAAAGGGGTCCAATGGCTGACCAGCATCTCTAGGCTGTCAAACACACGTGGGAGAGGTGATTAGAGCCTTGTAGTTATTGGCTGAATGGAACCCCCCTTCTCTGGGTCTCTCTACACCTCCTCTGCATCTTACTCACATACTGAGCTGCTCCCTGTGTCTGGTCTCTGCCCAAGCTGCTATTAACCCCGTGTGTGTCACATCATTCTGAACACAAGGAAGGATTATACTGTATGCAAGTTTTACAGTCCACAGTCGTCCTATCTGCTTTTCAAATCCTATAAATTCATTGTTAGAATCTGTAGTCTTCGCTACTGACATTATATTGCGCTCTGATTTCACACTTATGCACACATTATATATATATATATATATATATTTATATATATATACACACACACACACACACACACACACACACACACACACACACACACACACAATTATATAAGCACACAAGCATATATATATACATACATACACACACACACACACACACACACACACACACACACACACACACACACACACACACACACACACATATATATCTATATATATATATATATGTATATAACAACATGTTAAATCAAGATTTTACGTGGTGCAGTTCTGTTTCTAAGACATTGACGACTGGCATAATGCAATTTGCACTGAACACAGGAGGAAATAATTCTGTCTTAATACAGTAATATGAATGATATATGTAAATGTATTCGTGGATTTAGGGTTGACAATAAGCATGACAACAGCAGCAGTTTTATTAGAACCATTCCTCCATAAATCACCAACATATTTCACAGCCCTGTGAAGGAATTATATTCCAAATGTAAATACAAGCACATGGACACATACAATCAAGGAAATAAGATGTCTTTCTTATAGGAGCTTACAATCCAAAAGATTACAGTGAAAATGGGACACGAGGTGACAAAAATATATTTTATTTCAAGAGGTAGGAAATGAAAGATTTGCAATCTTTTTTTCTTCTGCTTTCCTCCAGGGATATTTCTCCTAATCCGGATGTAGAAAAGGTTTCAGAATGCATGGAGACTAGAGTCGGGTAAACATGCTACCATGAAGCATTCTATCTGTAATGTGGATGCAGGGTTAAACACAGAAATTACATCTCTACTAGTTAAATTTCAAGATTCCAGTGTATTACACTTCTGTATATTTTGATTTATCTTTGAGTTGAAAGCCATTGAAACTCCCATCCGAATTACAGTATGTATTTTGAACAGATAGAAGCATCTGAGTGTACTTCACAAAAGGGGGCGTCCTAGCCTACCATGCAAGTGGACAACCAGGCCGCGGATTGCCGTTTCTGTCCAGCTATACCCTGCTGTTGTGTTGCATTTATGGCTTATTGTAATAAATATTGTCACCAGTCCGTGGCCAGTATTTACTAAAAATCCGAGTTTTGCCGATTTGTGTTTTTTTTTCTAAGTCCCAATCCGGGAATTCACTAAGCAGAAAACTCGGCAGTGTCTGGTCTATTTGTAATGGTTTGATTGGCAAAGTTCTGAAATACGAATGAATAGACCATCGGTCAAACGCGGCGGTTATTTCATACAATACGGGTATTCACTATTCATTCGTATTTGGGTGTTAGTCTCTGAGTGCTCAAGTGCGGGTCTATTTTTTTTTCGATTCGTTAAAAAAAGCAGGAAAAAAATAGACCTGCTTTTTCCAGTCGAGTTTGGATAACCATGCACGGATCAGTGAGATCTGTGCATGGTTATCTATGGGAAAGGGTGTGTTTAGTGTCAAAAGTGAAAAAAAAATTGTGTGGGGTCCCCCCTCCTAAGCATAACCAGCCTCGGGCTCTTTGAGCCGGTCCTGGTTGACAAAATATGGGAAAAAAATTGACAGGGGTTCCCCCATATTTCATCAACCAGCACCGGGCTCTGCGCCTGGTCCTGGTTCCAAAAATACGGGGGACAAAAAGCGTAGGGGTCCCCCGTATTTTTAAAACCAGCACCGGTCTCCACTAGCCAGGTACATAATGCCACAACCGGGGGACACTTTTATTGTGGTCCCGGCGGCCCTGGCATTACATACCCAACTAGTCACCCCCGGCCGGGGTACCCTGGAGGAGTGGGAACCCCTTAAATCAAGGGGTCCCCCCCTCCAGCCACCCAAGGGCCAGGGGTGAAGCCCGAGGCTGTCCCCCCCCATCCAAGGGCGGCGGATGGGGGGCTGATAGCCAAGTGTTAAAAATGTGAATATTGTTTTTAGTAGCAGTACTACAAGTCCCAGCAAGCCTCCCCGCAAGCTGGTACTTGGAGAACCACAAGTACCAGCATGCGGTGGAACACCTGGGCCGCTGGTACCTGTAGTACTACTACTAAAAAAATACCCCCAAAAAAACAGAACACACACACCGTGAAAGTATAAGTTTATCACACACATGCACACCTCCATACATACATACTTACCTATGTTCCCACGAGGCTCGGTCCTCTTCTCCATTTTGAATCCTTGGGGGACCTGTGAAAAAAATTATACTCACATAATCCAGTGTAGATTCTGTCCTTTGTATAATCCACGTACTTGGCAAAACAAAAAAACGGAAACCGACCACGCACTGAAAGGGGTCCCATGTTTACACATGGGACCCCTTTCCCCGACTGCCAGGACCCCCCCTGACTCCTGTCAAAGAGGGTCCCTTCAGCCAATCAGGGAGCGCCACGTTGTGGCACTCTCCTGATTGGCTGTGTGCTCCTGTAGTGTCTGTGAGGCAGCACACGGCAGAGATACAATGTAGCGCCTATGCGCTCCATTGTATCCAATGGTGGGAACTTTGCGGTCAGCGGTGAGGTTACTTTCGGTCAACCGCTGACCGCAAAGTTCCCACCATTGGATACAATATATGGAGGTGTGCATGTATGTAATAAACTTATACTTTCACGGTGTGTGTGTGTGTCCTGTTTTTTGGGGGTATTTTTTTAGTAGTAGTACTACAGGTACCAGCGGCCCAGGTTTTCCACTGCATGCTGGTACTTGTGGTTCTCCAAGTACCAGCTTGCGGGGGAGGCTTGCTGGGACTTGTAGTACTGCTACTAAAAACAATATTCAAATTTTTTACACTTGGCTGTCAGCCCCCCATCCGCCGCCCTTGGATGGGGGGGACAGCCTCGGGCTTCACCCCTGGCCCTTGGGTGGCTGGAGGGGGGGACCCCTTGATTTAAGGGGTTCCCACTCCTCCAGGGTACCCCGGCCGGGGGTGACTAGTTGGGTATGTAATGCCAGGGCCGCCGGGACCACAATAAAAGTGTCCCCCGGCTGTGGCATTATGTACCTGGCTAGTGGAGCCCGGTGCTGGTTTTAAAAATACGGGGGACCCCTACGCTTTTTGTCCCCCGTATTTTTGGAACCAGGACCAGGCGCAGAGCCTGGTGCTGGTTGATGAAATATGGGGGAACCCCTGTCATTTTTCCCCCCATATTTTGTCAACCAGGACCGGCTCAAAGAGCCCGAGGCTGGTTGTGCTTAGGAGGGGGGACCCCACGCAATTTTTTTCAGAATTTTAAAGACTTTAAACACCTTTTTAAGGTACACAATGAAGCCCTGCACGGATCTCACAGATCCGGCCGGGATTCCTTGTGTTTTGTCAGGCAGTGTTTTACTCATCACTCCCGTAAAACACTGCCCAGTGCCTGACATTACGAATCACATCGACATCGGAAAATACGAATTGGGAAAAGTCGTCAGCTTAGTGAATGACCGTATCAGGATTCAAAAAGTTGCAGTAAAATGCACCCGATACCATTCGAGATCAAACACCCTTCAAAATGGCCAAAACACGAATCTTTGTAAATATACCCCCGTGTGTTTCCATCGCCTTCAATAATGAGAAGCAGTATTAAGAATAGAGCTGTGTCAAAATGAGACATCCTCAGGCAGATGTCTCATGCAGTAGATATTGGAGTTGAGCAAAATGAGGTGCATTAATTTAACAAACGCCAAGTTTACTGGTGCTAAAATCTAAATGATCTGTATTTACCTTTTCTATGGTTAGCTCTAATAATTCTTTGCAGAATTCAGTATATATGTCTTTCATAATACACACAAGTAATTTCAGTTCACAATTTATTTAAAAATACAAAAACCAGAACCAAAAAAACAGAATGACTTCGTGGTTATTAAGTCAATATTTTAGTTTACATCTAGATTTTCTGAATCAACAATGATGGCTGACTCGAGTACAGGATTCATCCTTTGTGTGTGAGCGTCTCATTAATGGACAGTTGAAAGATGTGAGTTGTACTGGAACACTACCCGTGAAACACAAGATGCCTTTTATATTAAGAAGTTACTAATAACATTCACAGATATATATGTAAAAATTCCCATACCTTGTCAGAATGTGAGATATTTCACATTTGATATACATTTGCTACTGTTCTCTATTATGTCATTTCAGGTCGAAGGGAGGCTGACTGCAGTGTCCTGACAGGAAGTCTGCTGTGAATAGGAAAATTTCCCTCTCTCCAACAATCACAAATTTTATCCCAAACATCTTTCCATTTCCAAATATTTATGCAAAAGCTTTAAGTGCTTATTGAAAATTAATAGTAGCTCTCCAGGGCAGCACAATGTTTAGCATTAATAGCTCCCAGCGCTGGGGACATTGGTTTAAATTTGAGCAGGGACCAATCTCTGTGGAGTTTCTACGTTCTCATCATCTTTGCATGGGTTTCCTTCAGGTCCTTCAGTTTCGTGCCACAGTCCAAAATGGCACTAGTTAGTTAGCTTACAATATGTATTAAACTGGGTCTGCAGTATACATTAGAGATAAACACTGTAGACCCACAGCACAGCAGCCTCCCGTTATGCAGCAAGCTCTGGAAGGCGAAACTTTCTGGAGCTCTGCACGTTAAGGAACACCATCTATAGATCGCATTGCCTGTAGAAGTATATGGGGTTCTTTATGCATAAATCCCCGGAGAGGGGTCTGTAGGATTCTTCTCTGTCCACCCCAGGGCCATCTTAACATATAGGCACACTGGGCAGCTGCCCAGGGCCCCATAATTCTAGGGGGCTTCTGCAGGGGTGGGCTGGTGCCTCTGTAGCTTCTTGGGAGGCAAGTTGAAAAGGCAGCCCAGCTGCTCTGAGTTACGCAGAAGAGCAGTCATGCAACATTCCCTACCTGCTGCCTCCCAGCCTACAGGCAGAGAGTTAATGGCAATCGGCACGACTCATGGATGGCTGGAGATATCTACCAATAAGAGTGCTGACAGCCATTCACTGTATGGAAGCATGTGGAGAGACAGCGAGACCGCAGGAAGGGTAATTTTTTATTTTGTTTTTAATTTATTCCTGTAAATGGGTGGATAAGGACCCCAGTGCATTGCATTGCCCAGGGCCTACAGTGCTGTTAAGATGGCCCTGCGTACCTCTGAAGCTTAGGCTGATGTCCACATCTGACCAGTAGGACTTGCGGTCAAAAACCCAGAATTCTTCTTTTCGCAAGGGACAGCTCTTATTCAAAGAGCTATCCCCTCGGGTAAGTGTACCTGTGCCGGTATGCAGCCGCAAGAGGATGGGATGCATCGCAATTTTCATGTAAATAATTGATACATCCCACAGTCTCTGTACAGAGCTGTATAATTGGTGCTAAGTATATGAATGATGATAAGCCAACTTGTATTTTAGGTTTAGTGGTCTTTTAATAGGTTGCAGTACCATATCCGTCATTTTTGCTGTGTTTTCAAACCAGTACCTCTCCTGTAATATTCATGAGGTAAACTGGCAATTATTCATGAACCTTGACAAATACACCTTTTACTGCCAGCACTTTGTCCTGGACTTGCAGTACCTTAGGCCCCAGATGACCTCCCGCATTGCTCCATCTCCCACCCTCTTCACCTTTGACTTCTGCTAAATGTCAGGATTTGGTCACCTACAATCAGCATTCAGTTCATAGTCTCCCTCAGGAGGTATATAAATATTTGCTGCTTTTCATGGACAAGTCCTGTGCTATCTTTGGATAGTCAGATAATTCCTCTTATACTGGGCAGACTTTAGAAACATAGGCCCTCATTCCGAGTTGTTCGCTCGCAAGCTGCTTTTAGCAGCTTTGCACACGCTAAGCCGCCGCCTACTGGGAGTGAATCTTAGCATAGTAAAATTGCGAACGAAAGATTAGCAGAATTGCGAATAGACACTTCTTAGCAGTTTCTGAGTAGCTCCACACTTACTTGGCAACTGCGATCAGTTCAGTCAGTTTCGTTCCTGGTTTGACGTCACAAACTCTCCCACCGTTCGCCCAGACACTCCCCCGTTTCTTCAGACACTCCCGTGTTTTTCCCAGAAACGGCAGCGTTTTTTCACACACGCCCATAAAACGGCCAGTTTCCGCCCAGAAACACCCACTTCCTGTCAATCACATTACGATCACCAGAACGAAGAAAAAACCTTGTAATGCCGTGAGTAAAATTCCTAACTGCATACCAAATTTACTTGACGCAGTCGCAGTGCGAACATTGCGCATGCGCAATTAGCGGAAAATCGCTGCGATGCGAAGAAAATTACCGAGCGAACAACTCGGAATGACCACCATAGGTCCTAATTCAGAGTTGATCGCAGCAGCAAATTTGTTAGCAGTTGGGCAAAACCATGTGCACTGCAGGGGGGGGTCAGATATAACGTGTGCAGAGAGCACTGGCGTTTCTATAATGGGTGCAGTGTGTGCGGTGCACACGGGCCCATTAGTCCAGAGGCCCCCACTGCACACACTGCACCCATTTTTAAAATACTCACCCCTCCGAAGTCCAGCGCCGGCATCCGCAGCGCTATTAGAAACAGTGAAAATGGCTCAGCGGCCATTTTCACGGAGTTCTGTGCATGCGCAGTAGATAAATCTCAGGGAAAATGGCCGCTGCACCATTTTCACGGAGATCTGCGCATGCGCAGTAGAGTCTGAGCCCTCTAGTGCTCAGACTCTACAGCGCTCCTGGCAGAGAGGAGGGGGCCTGAACAGAGGAGGCTGAACACGGGCCTCCTCCTCTCTTAAAACGCCCCTGGCAGAGAGAGTTAGATTTGGGTGGGGTGTGTTCAAACTGAAATCTAAATTGCAGTGTAAAAATAAAGCAGCCAGTATTTGCCCTGCACAGAAACAAAATAACCCACCCAAATCTAACTCTCTCTGCACGTTATATCTGCCACACACAGTGCACATGGTTTTGCCCAACTGGTAACAAATTTGCTGCTGCAATCAACTCTGAATTACCCCCATAGATATATGAGTGACAGTGGGTTATGGTCCACCTAGTTGGCCAGCTCCTTTTGTGTTTTGAAAATACCGTTATGCCAGTAAAGAAAAGAATGTTGCGCAACAGGTGCTGTACATTTGTGTGTAAAATGTCCTCCAATCCCTTGTGTGGCTGTATTCAGATTCTGACATGTAAAGGGAATATGGGGGTCATTCCGAGTTGATCGCTCGCTAACAGTTTTTAGCAGCCGTGCAAACGCTATGCCGCCCCCCACTGGGAGTGTATTTTAGCTTAGCAGAAGTGCGAACGAAAGGATCGCAGAGCGGCTACAAATACAAAAATGTACAGTTTCAGAGTAGCTCCGGACCTACTCCTAGCTTGCGATCACTTCAGACTGTTCAGTTCCGGATTTGACGTCACAAACACGCCCTGCATTCGGCCAGCCATGCCTGCGTTTTTACTGGCACGCCTGCGTTTTTTCAAACACTCCCTGAAAACGGTCAGTTGACACCCAGAAACGCCCCTTTCCTGTCAATCACTCTGCGGCTGGCATTGCGACTGAAAAGCGTCGCAAGACCTTGTGTAAAAATACATCGGCCGTTGTGAAAGTACGTCGCGCGTGCGCACTGCGCCGCATACGCATGCGCAGAAGTGCCGCTTTTTAACTTTATCGCTGCGCTGCGAACATTTTTCACTAGCGATTAACTTGGAATGATCCCCTATGTGAGGAAATTTGTAACACTTAGAGCATCGTGGCTCATTTATACTGAACAAAATAAGTGCAAAAATAAGTCTGTTAGAGCTAGAGGCACAGGAGATCTACATGACAAGTGTATAGATTAGAAAGGGCATCCGTTCAGATGGTCGACAATGTTACATATTACAGTAACATGGTCGACATGGACAATTGGTCAACACATGAAAGGCCGACACATGAAAATGTCGACATGGCTTTTTTTAAATAGATTTTTAACTTTTTCATTCTTAACCATGCACGTGGACTACGATTGGGAATAGTAACCTGCGAAGCGAAGCAAGCCATGCAACGAGTGAAGCGAGCCATGCAAGGGGACGCAGTACACTAATTGGGGTTTCTGTTCATGTTACGGAAAAAATTACATTAAAAACTGTTAAAAAATCCATGTCGACCTTTTCATGTGTCGACAATTTGTCCATGTCGACCATGTCACTGTCGACCAATAGTGGTCGACCTAATGACTGTCGACCTTAACATTATCTACCATTCATATCGGAACCATTAGAAAGGGAGGGAGCTTTATACAACTGTCAGGTAGACTGGTGGGACAGTTTGTCACATCTCTGAAACTTCTTTTAGTGACTGGGGGTGTTTTTAACACAATTATTTAAAGTTTTAGACAAACCTTAGATTCCATATGTATACAAGTATATAAGTGTATACAACTGGCACAATTTACCGGCTGAGTCAAATGGAGAGATTGTTTTCTACTTGTTTTATATATCCTCTTTTTTTATTTGTAAAATAAAATTGGAATGCCACAGTATTGTACACAGTAATATTATGTGTTCTTGTTTAAGAGTCTTTATCCTTAATTTATTTATTTAGATTTTTTTCAAAATATGGGAATTGGGGGGAGTGTAAATCCACTAGCTATGACTTCCAGCGCATTCGCTGGACCAGAGCCGTAACTAGGTGTGGGCGAGAGGGGCATTGCACACAGCGCAATGAGCTGTGAGGCGGAAAAATCTCTGCATGCACCCGCCGGGCCACGCCACAGTACCGCTCGCCATCGCCGCTATTTAGCTGCAGCACTGCCCGAGGAGCAAGTGCCGTGCTATACATCCCCCTTCACCTCCCCCACCCCAGACTGGGCTGCTCCGCTCACCAGTGGACTCCGGAGGACGAGGACTGTGTCACCTGGTGGCAGCTGATCTTGGGGGAGGAGGTTGATCATCCTCTTCACCAATCCTTTCTCCCCTCAGCTGCGCCAGGCGTGACATCATCATGCGCGCCCACACAGCGCTCGGCGCCTGACAGGGCTGGGGGAGTTGCAGTTGCAGAAGAGCCAGGTATGGCATGCTGCTAGTAATAGAGCGGCGGATATGCCGCCGATGCTGCTACCTGGCCTCCCAGTGCAGGACATGGCTGTGATGTAGGGTTACTGCCAGCTGATGCAGTACAAATGAGCCTTCCCCTGTGTGACAGTGCCATGTGTGCTGGGCTGCTGCCCCCAGGGCACTCTGACTGATGCCCCTGGCATGCTGGGGCACTGGCGACGTGTAGCCATGGTTTCCACTCATTATTCCCCATTGAATTCAAGTAGGAGCTATGAAGTCCCCCTGCTCCCAGCCATAGAGACTGGGGGAGGGACGCTGTCTGTCATAATGTGTAAAAAGGGGAAGCTGTCTGCCATAATGTGTAAAAAGGGGACGCTGTCTGCCGTAATGTGTAAAAAGGGGACACTGTCTGCCGTAATGTGTAAAAAGGGGACACTGTCTGCTGTAATGTGTAAAAAGGGGGACACTGTCTGCCGTAATATGTAAAATGGGGCACTCTGTCTGCCGTAATGTGTATAAAGGGGGGGCGCTGTCTGCCATAATGTGTAAAAAGGGGGACGCTGTCTGCCGTAATGTGTAAAAAGGGGGACTGTCTGCCGTAATGTGTAAAAAGGGGGACGCTGTCTGCCTTAATGTGTAAAAAGGGGACACTGTCTGCCGTAATGTGTAAAAAGGGGGACGATGTCTGCCGTAATGTGTAAAAAGTGGGACACTGTCTGCCGTAATGTGTAAAAAGGGGGACGATGTCTGCCGTAATGTGTAAAAAGGGGACGCTGTCTGCCGTAATGTGTAAAAAGGGGGACTGTCTGCCGTAATGTGTAAAAAGGGGGACGCTGTCTGCCTTAATGTGTAAAAAGGGACGCTGTCTGCCGTAATGTGTAAAAAGGGGGACGCTGTCTGCCGTAATGTGTAAAAAGGGCACTCTGCCGTAATGTGTAAAAAGGGGGACGCTGTCTGCCGTAATGTGTAAAAAGGGGGACGCTGTCTGGCGTAATGTGTAAAAAGGGGACGTTGTCTGCCGTAATGTGTAAAAAGGGGGACGCTGTCTGCTGTAATGTGTAAAAAGGGGGACGCTGTCTGCCGTAATGTGTAAAAAGGGGGACGCTGTTTGCCGTAATGTGTAAAAGGGGACGTTGTCTGCCGTAATGTGTAAAAAGGGGACGCTGTCTGCCGTAATGTGTAAAAAGGGGGACGATGTCTGCCGTAATGTGTAAAAAGGGCGACGCTGTCTGCCGTAATGTGTAAAAAAGGGGACGCTGTCTGCCGTAATGTGTAAAAAGGGGACGCTGTCTGCCGTAATGTGTAAAAAGGGACGCTGTCTGCCATAATGTGTAAAAAGGGGGACGGTCTACCGTAATGTGTAAAAGTGGGGCCGCTGTCTGCCGTAATGTGTAAAAAGGGGACTCTGTCTGCGGTAATGTATAAAAGGGGCTCTACCTGGTGTAGTGGCGCTACTGTGCAGCTTAATTTTAATAATGGAGACTACTGTGCACCGTAGCATGAACTGGCATTATTTGCCACGCCCCTTCCCCATGAAGCCACGCCCTATATATATTTTGGCGCGCCTACGGCGTGCACTGCCCTCATCTTGCATTGGAGAATTGGAGAAGGTGCCCATAGCAACCAAACAGCTATGGGGTAGCATTTATCAAGTACATTCTGTAAAATTATAGGTTGCCATGGGCTCTTTTTCCACTGGTTCACTTCTCCACTCTTCACTACCTGATACATCTCTCCCCAAGTCTTCCCTTCGCATCAGTCCTAGAGAAGAAACAAGATGAAAAGTTATATATATATATATATATATATATATATATATATACACATACAGTGAGGTCAATGGCCAGGGAGGCATTGCTGCACTCACACAGCATGAAATTTAGAAAGAACTATTAAATTAAGTAATTTGTGTTTATATGTCATCCTTAGGGTCAGTTGTGTGGTGAGGGACAAGATTTGCTTCTGTTTGTCCACATATTTGATGATTAGCAGCCACCAGCACTGGTTTTGCTTATTACATTGACCATAAATAATTTGAATTGGTCCTGGACCACCAACCCAGGGCACCCCTGCAAGTGCCCTTAGGCATACTAGGTACACAGGGGCAGATGTATAAACCTGGATAAGGCATAAGGAAGTGATAAACCAGTGATAAATGCACCAGCCTATCAGCTTCTGTTAATTTACATATTGGAGCTGATTGGCTGGTGTGTTTATCACCTTGCACTTATCACTGGTTTATCACTTCCTTATGCCTTCTCCAGGTTAATATATCTGCCCCATTGTTTGCAAACCACTGGATTTATTAAGTGGGAAGAAATACGATGTTAATTGGGGATTTGATACCCGCAGCCTAAAGTGGGGTACTCACGGAGCGATCGCTGCTTAAAATCTAAGCAATCTGACTAGATTGCTTAGATTTTAAGCCTGATTTTAAGCCTGATCGCTCCGTGTGTACCCCCTACAGCGATAGCGATGCGCAGCCCCGCGCATCGCTATCGCTGGTGCTAGATTGGCCTGCCGTGCAGCGGGTCGGCTATTTCACCTGCTGGGTGAAATGAGCAGCCCCTGTCTCCCCCCGCACGCGCAGCACACATCGCACTGTGCTGAGCGGGGGGAGAGATGTGTGCTGAACGGTTCGCTCAGCACACATCTCTCTCGCATCGGCCAGTGAGTACTGGCCATTACTCTAACCTCTCCCCTTGGTGCTTAAACCTAACCCCATGTCCCCGATGCCTAAACCTAACCCCCCCCCCCCCCACACACAGCCTAACCCTCCCCCAACCCTCTCCCCCACAGCCTAAACCTAATCTCCCCCCCCCTTGCATGTTACCTGTGGTGCGCCATGGTCTGTCCTTGTTTGGGATCCCGGTTGTCAGTATTCCGGCGCCGGGATGGTGTACCCATTCTGGATGTAGGTGTTTGCATTCAGAATAGAGTCGCTGTTCCGGCGTCGGTATGCTGACTTCTGGGATACCGACAGTCGGGATCCTGACTGGTTTCCATTTGATATTCAGACCTGATCGCAGGAGCAAAATCTTTCTCTAATGGGCAAAACCATGTTGCACTGCAGGTGGGGCAGATGTAACATGTGCAGAGAGAGTTAGATCTGGGTGGGTTATTTTGATTCTGTGCAGGGTAAATACTGTCTGCTTTATTTTTTTACTGCAATTTAGATTTCAGTTTGAACACACCCCACCCAAATCTAACTCTCTCTGCACATGTTATATCTGCCCCCCTGCAGTGCCCATGGTTTTGCCCAATAGAGAAATATTTTGCTGCTGCGATCAGGTCTGAATTAGGCCCATAGTTTCACACAGTGTTTGATTTGTAAAATCATAAAACTAGGAGCAATGGTTCAATTATGCCTCGGGACACTTGCAGGGGTGCCCTGGGTTGGTGGTCCAGGACCAAATCAAATTACAGTATTTATGGTCAGTGTAATAGGCAAAATCAGTGCTGGTGGCCATCAATCACAATATATGTGGACAAACAGAAGCAAATCTGGTCCCTCACCACATAACTGAACCTAGAGATGACATATAAACACAATTTACTTAATTTAATATTTCTTTCTAAATTTCTCAAAAGAAACTTTTGGCCTAGGGGTGCCGTGAAAAAAATTCTAATACTGTAGGGTGCCACGATTCAAAAAAGTTTGGGAATCACTGAGGCAGTACAATGATAGAAGCACATGAAGATGGCAGTGGTTTATGAATACATCAGTCAGTGATATAGTGAGTGTTTCATAGTATCGAATGAACTGCAGAGGTGCTTCCATAAGTTGTACTGATGGACTCTATGGAGATAATTCAGATCTGATCGTAGATGTGCTAAATTTAGCACATCTACGATTATTTACTCTGACATGCGGGGGACGCACAGCACGGGGCTAGTCCGCCCCGAATGTCAGGCCCTCCCCCCAGCACAAGTACAATAGCATTGCACAGCGGCGATGCTTTTGTACTTGACAAGTAGCTCCCTACCTGCACAGCTCCTGCGCTCTGGCAGGGAGCTGCTTGTCGCATTCTGGGTCGCAGCGGCTGCGTGTCACGTCACGCAGCCGCCGCGGCCCGCCCCCCACACGGTCCATGCACGCCTGCGTTGCCCGGACTGCGCCCCCAAAACGGCAGCCGACCGCCGCTGGCTCTCCCCCTCCCGCTTAGCGAACGCCTCTGCCTGTCAATCAGGCAGAGGCGATCGCTGGGCTGAGATGCCGATCGCATCTCTGGCATGCGCACTGCGGCGCATGCGCAGTTCAGACCTGATCGCTCACTGTGCGAAAACGCACATCAGCGATCAGGTCTGTATTAGCTCCTATGTCCAGGGCTAAATGTTTACCATAAACTGGAAAGAAGCTATGTAAAAAATACTGTGTTTTCATTGACCATTAGGCATACCATTGTTGTTTCGCCATTGCCATGGTTTTACCTAGTACCTTGAAATTGAATGAATGTGATGTATTTCAACATTATAAAACGTCATATGCTAGTAGTATTTGTTTTATGAGGAAACGTCTAATTCACATTGCGCTGCATTCAGCCTGTAGGTGGCACTGTTGCTGTTCATTGAAGATGTGTAAAATCCTTAAGATAAAAGTGTAAGCTACATGCAGCTTCTTCTTAGCTTAAGATGCAAGGAGCTGAAATGTGGTGTAGCCTACAACAACTACTGACCAGTTTTTAATGGCCACAAGCAGGGAGGTCCAGTATGATCCGTATTAGTTATAGCTTGGCCACAAACAGTCAAAATGGAAGCCTGGCTTTCTGCGCTTGCTATGGAAACATAGCTAATTTATGTCACTACAGGGTTTATTCATGAAGCAGTGAAAACAGTGGAGAAGTGAGCCACTGGAGAAGTTGCCCATGGCAACCAATCAGCTTCTCTGTATAATTTTATAGTATGCAAATTATAAATGTTACTTCAGTGCTGATTGGCTCATCTCCACTGGCTCACTTCTCCACAGTTTTCACTGCTTCATGAATAGACCCCTAACCCACTTGAAACTGCATATATATGGCTTTAACTGTAGCTGAAATAGTGGATGGCTGGAAAAGGAAGGGCGATTAGGAGTACCCCCCATGCCCCGCAACCCTTCCATGCCACTTTTGTTTTTACAGATGATGGGCAGAGCGCTGAGAGTAAAGGTGGGTACACACTAATAGATATATCTGCAGATCAATTGATCTGCAGATATATCTATGTACGGATCGGGCAGTGTGCTGTGCATACACACTGCCCGATCCGTCGGGGGACTGACGTCATGAACTGGGCGGGCACCCGCCCGCCCGCCCGGTTCAGCTGTCAATCACCGCCGGCTGCCGCAGCATGTGTACGGGCGGTCGGCCGACCGCCCCGTACACACACAGCGTCGCACCAATATATCGGTAGATATATTGGCCGTCGGCTGTGCTGCGCGGCCGACGCGATACGTCTGTGAACGACGGAATTCACAGACGTATCGGCCGTACACACTGGCCGACGGTCCCGCGATATATCGGCCGTTCAAGAGAACGGCCGATATATCGACCAGTGTGTACGGGCCTTAACATTACTCTCTGGCAGTCTGACTTTCAGTAAACAAACAAACAAACAAACAAAAATACTTCATATTTTTGTCTGTCAGTACAGATCAGTTGTGATCAAAATTTCTCCTTATTTGACTGGTAGATGTATTTTTATATCATTTCAGTAAGGTGTCAGTAAAACTGATGATTGTTAGCAAATATTAAATAAATAGGATCAGTGAAAATAATTTTCCCTGTGCAGTATATAGTAAGTATCTGGCTGTAGACTGGGTGCTACTGGCCAATGTCAGCAGTTACATGGCAGATTGGTTACCAGGGCTTGAGGAACTGAAAAATATCTGTATGTGATGATGTCTGCTACACTATAGGGCCAGCACTGCCAGCCCTCCCCTGAGCTAACCACTTATTGTCCCTTTCAACTTAACCTTCCCAGTCACTTATTCTGGTGAAAAGAGCTCCAGTGCAATTATGTCTGTTTACACAGCTTACATATAAGAAAAGTCACATTTAGAAGATGCCTTCTCTTTGATCTCATAATGTAAATAAAACTATAAATAGATCTATGAAACATAAGCCAGAGTCCTTTGGGTTTTGGGGGAGGATCTGTATACGTTTTATACTAGTGATGTGGCTCCAAGCGCTCGAGTCTAACAAAGTAGTGTTGAAAGTATTCTGGTGGTTTGGTAAGCTAAGTACAAGGAGACATGCCTGAGGTTTGGGAACCTGTTTTTCTCAGGGACTCAGCGTTCAGTGTTTGTTTACCTCAGGCTGCAATTTATCAGGAGGCCAGCAAGAATAAGCATTTGTATCTAGACACTTTTTTATCCCTGTTTTTCTTTGTAAACTGGCCGGAGCCACTTGTCACTGCATTGGGCTGTTTCTGCCTACACAGGGCCATTCCTCACAGTAGGGCCTATCAATCAATACATGCAATTTGTTTGGGATAATTGACAATCTTTATTGCATTTCTTATAACATTAACGTTGCAATTTAGCATGGGTACACAGCTGGTGATGGCGGTTGCAAAAACCTGCTGACCAGACCAAGATTTAGCTTGTGTCTATTGTATAAAAAAAAATAATATATATATATATATATATATATATATATATATATATATATAGTATCTGTAATTTTTAGGCTTTGTGCTGGCAGTGCTACTTTTCTAGACCGTCTTCCCAGCATTCAAGATCTGAAAACTTTCAGACCTTTAAAAATAGTATGATTACAACGTGTATAGGGATGGCATTGCACATCGTGTCTTAAATGACTGCAGGATATATCCATGATTTAGCTTCATAATAGCTTTGATCCTTACAAATGTGGAAATCATGCTGAAACCATTCTTCCCACAAGGACACTTTGATAATAGGCCCTATGTGTGCAAAGGTCAGGCTATAATATGTAATAACAGGATGGCATTTTGTTCTGTAGTACCACTGTCTGTAAAAACTGCATGTTGTGTAAAGCACAAATGCTGCAACCATGTGTCCTTGAAAATTGCTAAATGAGCTAATGACTGCATGCCTACAACACATGATGCCACATGACGTGTAGCTTTGTGCCTGTTCCCAGCAATGCCTTTCTCTAACAGACTCCTAACCTCTCTATGATGCACCTTGCCTATCTGCCAGCACGAGCCAAATGAGAAGCCTTTAGTGTCCAGCGCTATCTGCTGTCAGGTCGTGCAAATGTAGGTGTTGAGAACAATGGGGCAGATGTATTAACCTGGAGGAGGGATAAAGAAGTGATAAACCAGCGATAAGTGCAAGGTGATAATGCATCAGCCAATCTTTACAGATTTGAAAAATGAAAGTTAGGAGCTGATTGGCTGCTGTGCTATCACCTTGCACTTATCACTGGTTGATCACTTCTTTATCCCTTCTCCAGGCTTAATTCATCTGCCCCAATGTTCTTTGTCTTCACTCGAAACGGAAAGCTTAAAGCGTGTTCTCAAAGCCTCCTTGCAGCTTCAAGTACTACATCTTTGACGAGTTGAACTACATTATAATGTAACAACTACTGACGCTACAGGCAGCATTGACATTGACAGTAAGCTTATAGTTGTCAAAAGTGGGTTTGTTCTATATGTGTCTGAATATATACAAGTTTGTTGGCTTAAATTAATTTCTGGGCAACCAGTGTTAAGTGTGTTTAGCCGGCCTTAGTAGCTCTGTCTAAATGCCCGAATTCAATATTGAGGTGTACAAGTTCTTAAGATGCCATCTCTGGTAACGTTTTCTATCTCTTTATAACATGGTTGAAATAGCTCTGCTGTCTGCCCTCACTTACCTGTATACTACAGTATTAGTGCTCTGTAAGTCACTGTTATGTTTTAGCTATAAAAGGTTGAGCCCAGCCTGTCTGTGGAAAACAGGAGTGGAGCACATTTGATGGGTTCAGTAGGGAAAAGAGAGGCACATTCCACATCTACGTGATTTTTGAGTTTTTGCAGCTATCAAGCAGCTTCTGCCATCTAGGGTCTGCTCCACTAACTTCTAACATAGTGGCATGTGCCTATGTCTCACCAGCAGCAACATACAAATCCCTGGTATTATATTTCAAAACGTATCACAAGAGGCCCATGTGAGTTACATTATGCACCTCTTTTACACTAATCCCCTCAATAGTAAAGGTTTCCTACAGTATATCTATGGCTTCTTGCAGTGGTGAGGCCTCCTGTGTCTGTTTGAGCTGTATTATACAGATATCCAGATGGGTAGGGTACAGGATCCTGGTGCTTTGAATCCCCCCCCACACACACAGCCTAGCCAAGATCCTCTCCGACATACTTGCATTTGCGATGTCGGCTGTCAGGGTTCCCACGTCAGAATTCTGTCTGTGTCTGGATTCCGCCATCAGTCTTCTGGCCGCCAGCATTCTAAGCTTCGTTATGCCTGCTACATCCCATCCAGACAATTGCACAATGCAGCAGAATGGAGATTGACATTGTGTGATATGATCCAATATCAATAAGAATGCAGCATGTAAATTCTGCAGAAACAAGATACATCACTGAGGCATGAGGCAGTTTCCGTAGTGATATCACTAGCTTAAGTGAAGTAATAGAGTGAATATTTGTTTAGTCCAATTAAATGGCTGACTATACTGTGCATAGTTGAGGGTTACACACTTACTGGGGGGGTATTCAATTGTTTGAAAAGTCAGTTGGGTGTCTGTTTTTTCCTAATTGGAAAAAACAGACACCCAACCGACTTTTCAAACAATTGAATTGCCTCCACTGTGTCTGCATTGAATAAAGACCATACAGCATACAGTCCTGGGATAATTGGTTGGATCTGCGTTTCTTGGCCGTCGTACCTGTGAACCTACACACATACACAACATGGGAGTTCTTCAGCAGATAGCGATAGCATCTATTGAGCGTCCCAGGACCCATCTTTGGAATAAAGGTTATACTGGTCTATTTACTAAGCCTTGGACGGAGATAGTACCACTCAGCTCCAAACTGCCGTGTCACAAACTGTGTTTGAAAAAACAAAGTTAGGAGCTGGTAGGTTGGTACTTCATCTCCTTCCACTTTAACTCCATTCAAGGCTTAGTAAATAGACTAGTCCCTGGCTATAGAAATGCTGAGCAAGTACAAAAAGATATACAAAATATGTGAATATACAGTATATCTATCATGGATAGTTGTAATAAAGTTCTGGCTAATAACTCAGAAATACAGGGAAACATTGTTTAGTTGAAACTTCTGTTTGGTTCACTAGTTAAAAACCTTTAAATAAAAATATCTTTGTGTATTTGTGCCAGTCTGTAAGTGTTGGATGGCTGAACTGGAAGGGAAGTTAGGAGAGGAAAAGGAAACAGATTATAGGAGCGATGTATGTCTGAAATAACCCAGTCAAAGGGGACATCCTGTCATAGTGATATACTCCTGCACAGCTGCAAGAACACTACCCACCATAAGACTATTTATTCTCTGGGGGCAAGAATCCTGAAATAGTATGATGCAAAAGCATTGTAACTCTCTCCATCTAATGCAGCTTCTCCATTAGCTCTGTGCGTTACACACCTCTCCAGCCCAAGCATGTGATTTTCCAGTCCTTGCCTGATGCTTTGTTTGATGTATGTCCGTTTCCATAGTCAACGTTTTGTTGTACTGAACTTACATAATTTTTCAATTTATAGCTGATATTGCAGGTCCCTTCGCAGAGCAGCACAAGGTGCTTTTATTAAAGTGTATCTGTCACCTGTATACAGTGCAGGAAGCTGCTTCTGGACTGAACCAATAATTAACCTTTCCACTACAAACTAGCATCAGTACTGAGTCTTAGCACCCAGATAGCCTACTGTTTTATTGATTGATTTATTTAATAGCTCCAGCATGACTCCGTAGTGCTTGACAATACACTGTATTCTGCTGCCTTGGGCAGGTAAAGGTCTGTTCTCCAGGTATTGACACCTTGGAAAACTTTGAATAAGTACAGCGAATGGTATAAATGAGCGCTAATTGTACAGGCTACATGAAATGTGTTCACAGGGCTGTTTCTGCTTTGAGAAATGGTGAGAAATGGAAGAAACACAGATATTTACAGTATGTCCTGGCCTTTTTTACACCATCTCTCTTTCATTCTCTGGGTGCCTGCACTGCTACTCCTAACAGAATGGAGCTTGTGGTACAAACTTAAAATGTGTCGATCGGTTAGGGGGGTTGTCTTCTGTTTGCCGGCGGCCGGGCTCCCGACGACCAGCATACTGGGGCCGGAATCCTGACTGCCGGCATACCGACATCTATTCTCCCTCTTGGGGGTGTACGACCCCCCTGGAGGAAGAATAGATAGTGTGGCGCGCTTAACGCGCCACCGTGCCCGCAGCGTGGTGAGCACAGCGAACCCGCAAGGGGCTCATTTGCGCTCGCCCAGCTGTTGGTATGCCGGCGGTCGGGATTCCGGTGCCGGTATGCTGGACGCTGGGAGCCCGGCCGCCGGCATACCCTACTACACCTGATTAGGAGGCGCATCCCAGCTGTATATCGCAGTGTAAACCTAAAGTTGTTTGATATTTGTGTTCTATACTGTATGTAAAAAAGCAGCCTGTACTACTTTTGCATGTGGTGTGACTGTGATGGGCCTTCCATACTTGTAGGTACTGGAGTGTCTCTCACAGACTCCTCACTACTTGGGAGGTAGAGGTGGTAATAATGTTATCACTCATAGGAACATAGAATTTGATGGCAGATAAAAACCATTTGGCCCATCTAGTCTGCCTTTTTAGGGAGCGGTTATTAGGGTTAGGGGTTAGATTTGGTTAGGGTATTAGTGTTAGGTTAAGGGTTTGAATTAAGGGTAAGGGTTTGGGTGTTAGTGTTTGGGAAATTTTGGGGTATTAGTGTCATGGTTTAGGATTACATGTGAGGGTAAGGGTATTAGTGTTAGAGTAATAGTGTTTGGGATTAGGAATAATAATAAAAATGTTATTTCTATAGTGCACTTTATCCAATAGGGCTTAAGGGTGAGGGTTAGAGTATTAGGAGTAAGAGTGAGGGTTGGGGTACACTGAAGAGGTGGTCTTTTTGGTCCTTTGTCCAGACATCACACTCGCTTGTGCAGGTACTGACTTTTCTCAAGCATACCTGTGTCCTACTCTCAAGTCTTATTCTTTTGCAATATGTTTAAAGGGGCCGGATGTAATGCCGGATGTAATGCTGTCCAAGGACGCCGGAGCTGCGGGTTGCCAGCCAAACCTGGATGTTTTTTAAAGGAGCAATCATTTACAAGAATTGGTTTTGCCTTGTAATTGATTGCCCCTTTAAAAAAAAGTCAGAGTTCGATCGGTAACCCGCAGCTCCGGCCAACTCGACAGCATAACATCCGGCCCAAAATGACAGTTTATGGCAGCACTAGAACCTCACTAAATTCAAAAGAGAAGCATATTTTAAAGAATGATTTAATAATTATCTCAATAAATAGAAACTCTATACTAGTTGTTTACTGTATATTGTATATATTTTTGGCTTCATTTAGCAAGTATTTCAATAAGGTAGCAGGTCAGTCCCTTCTCTAGCATGCATGTTCCACAACGGCTCCCGCTACTAAGGAGATGGGACAGACCATAGCCTAGCAGGAGGACCCGGCTAGTCGCCGGGAACAGAGTAAGCAGCTCCTTACTGTTATTTCTCAAACACAGCCTGTAACAAGGCACTTAGGAGCTGATTGGCTGGTACTTTATCTCCAACCACTTTATCTCTTTCCAAGGCTTAATATATAGACCTCTTACTCTTTTCAAAGAGCTACTTGTGTCCTTTTTCCAAACGTGTGCACTTACAGCTGGCACAGCCGTCTTTATAACCACACCAGCCTTCACTGAAACATTCTATCTATACATAGACACAATACGTTTGGAGATAACATGAAACATGTTCACCCAACCATACTTCCAAATCGAACTGGTCTTTAAGGCATATTATTTTCTCTTACTGTTGATAGTCTTTTTGGATTTATTGCGGGAGCTGGGTAGAATAACAAAGGGTATTCAGACCTGATCGCTAGCAAGTGATTTTTGCTGCAATCAGATAGTCACCGCCTACAGGGGGAGTGTATTTTAGCTGTGCAAGTGTGCGATCGCATGTGTAGCAGAGCTGTACAAACTGATTTTGGTCAGTCTCTGCGCAGCCCAGGACCTACTCAGCCGCAGCGATCGCATCAGCCTGTCCAGGACCGGAATTGACATCAGGAACCCTACCTGTTAATGCATGGAGACACCTGCGTTTTTCCAGACACTACCTGAAAACGGTCAGTTGACACCCACAAACGCCTTCTTCCTGTCAATCTCCTTGCGATCGCCCGTGCGAACGGATCCATTGCACAAACCCATCGCTGAGCGGCGATCCGCTTTGTACCCGTGCAACACACTTGCTCATTGCGGTGCATACGCATGCGCAGTTTGTGCCTGATCGCCCGCTGTGCGAAAATGCACAGCAGCGATCAGGTCTGAATTACCCTCAAAGTCTGGTATGTTAACACCACTGCAGTTATATGGACAGTGTGCTGGTGCTCGATGTTTCAGGACCTCAGATTGACATTTAGCTACCTTTCTAACTGGTACTTGGCAATACTGGCTCACAGAAATCCAAGCCTCCAGTGTGTTTTCCTCCCAGCTGGTAGAGTGCCGAAGCAACTGATGATGATGTCACTTCTGCTGTTTCTCTGTGTTCCTATTCCAGTCTCCCGCTCTGCTATTCAACGCGTTTCATTCTGCTAGGCACTTTGTCAAGGATTGAAAATCAACCAAAATCAACAAAACAAATGGACCACAAAATCGACCAAACATTAGACTGATAGTTACAGGTGTTTTTTTTACTTCTAAAACACATTCTATTGCCTAAACCTTCATTATGATTCCTATAAAACGTAAAGATGAGCAGTTTGGTTTTGCTATAACCGACCTCATAAACATTGAGTTCCAAGTCAATCTGAGTTCTGTCTTGGGTCATCCCACCAAGTTTGGATCTAAAAACCGAATCTTGCATGTTTTGGATTGCATGTAAGTCACTCCCCCTCGTGATTGCGGGTGCCATTGCACACTAGAAATGAATGTTATTTATGGGTTTGATTCATAGATGGATGCTGTGCCGATGTGAGCGATTATCATAAACTGCGCATGCATATGTGTTGCACTGCACATGTGCCAAAGTCTGATAGCGATGCCACTCACATTGATAGGGGGGTGATGGTGTGTCATGTATGTTTTTGATGCTTGTCTCTATCTGTGTCTTCGAACACTTGTGAAAACAGTGTGGTTCTGACGTCACAGTTCAGGCTGCCATGCTGTGTGGCCATTGACTTACTCGATTTGCCGATTATCAAAGGATCTGCGTGTGCGCTGCAAGTGTGTATGCAGTTGCGGCGCCTTGGCTCTGGTGGGCGCCTCTATACGTTTCAGGGCGACTAGGTTTTTTGCAGAATTTCGCACATCCTCGGCATGCACAATCACAGCTACGATGTCAATAGCATCAGTCAATCAATACTGTAGTCCAAATTACAATATTTTAGCTGTTTTTAACACTTTTTATAGAAATCCATATCCAAAACCAAAACACTTGAGGGTCTAGGCACACATCTAATAAAAAGGAACCACCCATGTGGTTCACTATAGCTGTAGGAATTATAGGACTCATTAAGAGATGGAGGCAGTGGAGGCTGATATACTGGCTGATATACTGATCTGCTTCAGTTAAGGTGCATACACATACCTCCCAACTGTCCCGATTTTCGTGTGTCCCGCGGTGGGGTGGGGGGTGGGGCAGTTGGGAGGCTCTGTCTCTCGCTGCCCTGCTTAGCAGAGCAACGGTGAATAGACGCTGTGCGCATGCGCACAGCGTCTATTCAGTGGAGACAGGAGGAGAGGGGGCATGCCAGTGGCTCACAGAGCACTGGGCATGCCCCCTCAGTGATGAAAACGGGGGCGTGGCTTGCTGTCACGGGTCCTCCGTGAAGCCATGCCCCCTTTTGCACAGGCCACGCCCCTTTTTCGGGAACGCCCGCGGCTTCGCCGCACTTGTGTCCCTCCTTGGGCCAGGACAAAGTTGGGAGGTATGCATACACACGGTGAGATGTTGACTTTTCGATTCTCACTATGCGATATGCACATGTGGTCGGTATCGCAAGCCTAGATAGACTGTGCTTGTGATATTGGCTACGTGCAGTTTTGACTAAGTGTCAATTTTGACTATACTTTTATACCAGATAGTCAAAATTGACTTGCCTGCACAGTCTATCTAGGCTTGTGATACCGACCCCGCGGAACCACACATCGGGATCAAATCGGGATCGCAAGGTGGCTTGCACCTTGCGATATGCACTAACTTTCCTTGCGATGACCAACTTTTTATATAGAGGAGAACAAAGGGACTCTTGCCAGAACACAGTAGTTCACCAAACCCTGTAAGGTACTGAAGGTGTTTTCCGGCAGGAAAACCCTCTGCAGTCTTGTAATAAATATAATACAGAAGATAGCATCTGTTGACTGGGAACCAGGATGGATTTGTATTAATTCAAAATAAACCTGTGTGATTCTAGAATGCTGGTAGCTCTTTAGATGTTTTACTGAATGTATAGATGCCTTAGGAAGAAACTTGTCCTGGTATGGGAGAATAGTAACCCCCTGAGGCCTTAGCAGTGTTGCCATGATTTTAATCAAGATCTGCGGCTTCTTAGTCAGACCAAAAGAAAGAGACTTAAGGGGGGTACACACGGAGAGATCCGTGCTTAAAATCTAAGCAATCTTGCTAGATTGCTTAGATTTTAAGCACGGATCTGCCGTGTGTATGCCCTCCAGCGATAGCGATGCGCGGCCCCGCACATCGCTATCGCCGATGCTAGATTGAGCCTGCATGCAGGCTCAATCTAGCGAGTCGCTCACTTCACCGTTGTGTGAAGTGAGCGGCCCCCCGTCGGCTTTCCCCATCGCGCTGTGCTGAGCGGGGTGAGAGATGTGTGCTGAGCGGTCTGTGTTAAGATCGCTCAGCACACATCTCTCCCGTAAGTACCCCCCTTTAAACCGGAAATGAAGATAATGTATGGTGAAGCTGAGAAGACAGTGGTGTAACAAAAATAAAGTGTGGAACTGCACTTGTAAAAATAGATTATATAACACTTGTTAGTTTATAATGTTAAAAGTAACAATTTAATATCAATAGTAAAATACAGAATTTACTATAATATATAAATATAACATCACCATAAAAATGCTTCCATATAATATTTAGCCCTTAAAAGTTCATCATGCTGGTACGAAAAATATTCTTAATATTAAGTTGCTTTGGATTGATAAGCTTAGAGTTCCAAAAGTAATATCATAAACCCCAGGGGGGTTTATTTACTAATATTCGTGTTTGTGTCGATTTGATGAGATTTTAATCTCGATTTTTATCGGACGTATTTTACTGCAACTTTTTGAATCCATTTTTGGTAATTTACTAAGCTGCCGAGTTTTCTTGTTTCGTATTTTCCGATGTCGATGCTATTCGTATTGTCGGGCAGTGTTTTATGGGAGTGATGAGTAAAACACTGCCGGACGTAACACAATGAAGCCCGGCCGGATCAGTGAGATCCGCGCAGGGCTTAATTGTGCACATTATGAGTAGTGTTTAAAGAGTTAAAAGTAGAAAAAAAATTGTGTGGGATCCCTCCTCCTATGTATAACCAGCCTCGGGCTCTTTGAGCCAGTCCTGGTTGTAAAAATACAGAGGAAAAATTCCATAGGGTCCCCCCATATTTATACAACCAGCATCGGGCTCTGCGTCCAGTCCTGGTTCCAAAAATATGGGGGACAAAAGATGTAGGGGTCCCCTGTATTTTTTAAACCAGCACCGGGCTCCACTAGCCAGAGAGATAATGCCACAGCCGGGGGACACTTTCATATAGGTCCCTGTGGCCGTGGCATTACCCCCCCCCCCCCACCCCCAACTAGTCACCCCTGGCCGGGGTTCCCTGGAGGAGTGGGGACTCCTTAAATCAAGGTGTGTCCCCCTCCAGGCACCCAATGACCAGGGGTGAAGCCCGAAGCTGTCCCCTCATCCGTGGGCGGTGGATGGGAGGCTGATAGCCTTTGTGTAAAAATAAGAATATTGTTTTTGTTGTGGAACTACAAGTCCCAGCAAGCCTTCCCCACAAGCTGGTACTTGGAGAACCACAAGTACCAGCATGCAGGGAACTAAGGGGCCCGCTGGTACCTGTAGTTCTACAACAAAAAAATACCCAAAAAACAACACAACACACACACCGTGAAAGTAAAGCTTTAATTTACATACATGCACACTTACACACTCACATACTTACCTAGTGTCCCACAGAGCCACTCTGTCCCTTGTCAAGTAGAATCCACAGGGTACCTGTCAAATAAAAATTTTACTTACAACCAATCCAGTGTAGATCTGTCCCCTTCTTATCCGTCGTAATCCAGGGACTTGAATAAAATAACAAACCGGAAACCCGATCTACGCCACTAAAGGGGTTCCATGTTTACACATGGAACCCCTTTCCCCGAATGCTGGGACCCCCCGTGACTTCTGTCACTGAAGGTCCCGCCAGCCAATCAGGGAGCGCCATGTGATGGCGCTCTCCTGATTGACTGTGCGCTCCTAGCCTGTCAATCAGGAGGAGCGCACTGGCTAGAATGGAGGAGAGCACTCCTCCATTCTACCCAATGATGGGAACTTTGCGGTCTGCGTTAAACCGCAAGGTTAATTGGGGTCACCCACAAGAGTTTTGCAAGACGATTTGAAAGAAGAGGAGCTACAGATCATTTGTTTTCTCTCCTTTCTCTGTTATTCTTCTTTTGTTTTATTTATCTTGTCTTTCCTCTAACAGTGGTCTCTTCTCATTCTTCTGTGTTTCTCTGTTCTTGTTTTTCACAGCTTGGGTTAAGAGGTGGGCTTTTTCTTGCCCTGCTTGTATGGTAGTAGCCCTGCTTGCTACTGACGAGGCTCCCATTTTAAGTGAGACTATTTTTGGGAGGGAGGGAGGGAGGAGGTGAATCAGATCAACCTGGGGCTGTGAGGCCTAGAGAGTATTACAACCTGCCCCATGGGCAAGCCCGGCCCTGCCCTCAACACATTCCCATAGTAACAGTGCCCCTCCATTAAGTAAAAGGAAATTTATAAACTTATACAACATCACATTAGGCTAACATGTTGTACCTTTTTTGTCCTAAGGTTGGGGACAAGATAAAGAAGCATCACTTGACTCAAATTGAAAATGTTCCATGGCGAAATGCATGGCAGCCCATATTAATATAGAATACCCTAAATAGGAGAATCACCTCTTACATATCTTTGGTTTAATCCATAAATCAGTTGCTATTAGACAAAGAAATAGGGGTCTATTCATGAAGCAGTGAAAAGAGTGGAGAATTGAGTCAGTGGAGAAGTTGACCATGGCAACCAATCAGCTGCCCTGTATAATTTTATAGTATGCAAATTATAAATGTTACTGTTATGCACACCAGTGCCTGCAGGAATGTACTGGTGTCTGAACGGAGAGGGATGCAAAACAAATGAACTCACAGACAGACTGGGGAATATGACATTACATACATAGAAGGTGATAGGGTAACAAAATAAACACAAAGTGAACAGAGAAGCCCAAAGGCTAAGAAACTGGGTGTCTCCCTAGTATTAGGAATGCTCAGATGGAAAGAAGCGAGATGTTGTGATTTAATACGTAGAGAACCCGAAATGCTGTTGCTAAGGGCAACAGCAAAACCCTAAAGGGTTACCAACGGGTGTGGCAGTAAACTCCTTGGTCAGAGATGGAATAATAGACACAAGGAGAGTCTCCACAATCCTAGTCCTCACTTGCAGTGCACTGGTTCAGCTTACTGCCACTAAACTGACACCTGAACACCTTGCACAGTGAGAAAGGATTTTGACAGGCAAGTCTGAGAATACAGCCGCAAACTTGCTAGGTTCACAGAGTAGCAAAAGAACTCCAGCAGGTTAAACGACTGACTCCAGTCTTACTGCTAGGTCTGGATTGGCAGAGTGTAATACCAAATCCCAAGGCCTATTTGCAGTAAGCAACAAACAAATACAAAGTTTACACAGTACTAGCTAGCTTTCAGGAACTGACTAACCAACAAAGATTCAGCAGCATCTGCCTAACCTGAGAAGAGGGTTTATATAGCAGGTGCTGTCCACGCCCCACTCAGACCTCACAGACTGTGAGCACAAAAACCAGCACCGGATCCCCTGCCGTGCACAGAGCCTGTAACCACTGCACAGCAAAAGACCCGAACCGGAGTATCAGCTACGCTCAGGTTACTCCGCTAGCACTTGTCTCCCGGTTGCCATGACGACGTGGCAGCACAGAGCAGGAGACCCTAACAGTACCCCCCCTCTGACGAGGGGTCAAAGAACCCCTACCACCGGGTTTATCGGGGAACTGCGAGAAGAAAGAGCGTAACAGTCTGGGGGCATGAAGATCACAACTGCGCACCCACGACCGCTCCTCCGGGCCATACCCCTTCCAGTGCACCAAAAATGACAGCCGACCCCGAACCATCTTGGAGTCAAGAATCCTTTCAACAACAAACTCCCTCTGGCCACGTATCAGAAGAGGGGAAGGTCTTCCAGTGGAAGAAGGATTACTAATCACCCGTTTTAAAAGGGAACAATGAAATGTTTTATTGATACCCAAAGAACGGGGTAGATCTAACTGAAATGCCACCGGATTGATAACCCTAGTGATCTTATAAGGACCGATGAACCGGGGGCCTAACTTATGAGATGGCTGTCTCAACTTCAAATTCTTGGTAGACAACCAGACGAAGTCTCCTAATTTGAAGCTGCAGGGTCTTTTCCGCTTATCAAAAACCCTTTTGGTCACTAATGACACAGACACAAGGGCTTTCTTCACTTTCCTCCAAATACCTCTAAGGACCGAAACCACAGAGGAACCACCAGGCGTGGAGTCCTGGGGGTCAAAAGAATTGGCCTTAGGATGATGCCCATACACACAAAGGAAGGGAGAGATCCCTGTAGCAGAGTGAGCCGCATTGTTATAGGCAAACTCCGCCATGGACAGATGAGCAACCCAGTCAGTCTGACACTTGGAGACATAACACCTGAGGAACTGCTCCAAGGACTGGTTCACCCTTTCAATCTGCCCATTAGACTGCGGATGGTAGCCTGACGACAAGCTGACAGAAATCTGGAGATCGGAACAAAATGCCCTCCAGAATTTGGCCACAAACTGGGATCCGCGGTCAGAGACCACATCAAGTGGCAACCCGTGGAGGCGCACAACATGCAGCATAAATAATTCAGACAGGCGTCTGGCCGATGGCAGCCCAACCAATGGAACGAAGTGCGCCATCTTCGAAAACCTGTCAACGACAACCCAGATGGCTGTCATCCCCGAGGATTTGGCCAAGTCCACCACAAAATCCATTGAAATGTGGGTCCATGGCTTAGATGGAATAGAGAGTGGATGTAATGGGCCAACAGGAACCCCTCTAGGAGTCTTATTTCGGGCACAGATGTCACATGCCCGAACCCACTGATCCACATCCCTAGCCACCGAGGGCCACCACACCGCCCTAGACAGCAACTCCTGAGTTCTGGCAATACCCGGGTGACCTGCCGACTTCTTGGCATGGAATTCCAGGAACACTCGCTGTCTTAACCTAGGAAGCACAAACAAAAGACCTACCGGAAGGTCTGGAGGAGCCTGCTCCTGTGCTCTAAGGACTAATGACAAGAGGTCCTGGGTAATGCCCACTTTAATACATGATGGGGACACAATGGGCAATGGCTCCTTGGTGGTCTCCTGGATTGGAGCAAAACTCCGCGAGAGCGCATCAGCCTTGATGTTTTTTGACCCAGGGCGATATGTTATCAAAAAATTAAAGCGAGCAAAAAACAAAGCCCATCGTGCCTGCCTGGCATTGAGGCGCTTCGCTGACTCTAAATATGCCAAATTCTTATGGTCGGTGAGAATTGAGACCACAAACTTAGCCCCCTCAAGCCAGTGTCTCCACTCCTCGAGTGCATCCTTAATAGCCAACAATTCCCGGTTACCCACGTCATAATTCATCTCGGCAGGCGAAAATTTACGGGAAAAGTAAGCACAGGGATGAAGGCGATTATCAGACACCCCCATCTGAGAGAGCACTTCCCCAATACCCATCTCAGAGGCATCCACCTCCACCACAAAAGGACGCTCTGGATCTGGGTGTCGCAGCACCTTGGCCAAGACAAATGCCCCTTTGAGACGGGCAAAAGCCGCTTTGGCCTCACAAGACCAGTGAGCAACATCCGCCCCTTTCTAAGTGAGTGCCACCAAGGGCGCCACTATAGACGAAAATCCAGCGATAAATCGTCTATAAAAATTCGCAAAGCCCAGAAAACGCTGAAGCGCCTTCAAACTAGTGGGCTGCACCCAATCCAGGACTGCCTGTACCTTGGAACCCTCCATTTGGAAACCTTCTGGGGAGATAATATATCCTAGAAATGCGATTTGCTGAACTTCAAATTCGCACTTCTCCAGCTTCGCCCCAAGCCGGTGGTCTCTGAGTTTCTGGAGGACTAAGCGTACATGCTTCCGATGTTCCTCCAGGGAATGGGAGAAGATTAGGATGTCATCTAAGTCTACAACTAAGAATCTATCCAAATATTCCCTGAGCACATCGTTCATGAAGTCCTGGAAGACTGCCGGGGCATTACAGAGCCCAAAAGGCATCACCAAATATTCATAATGCCCTGAGTGGGTATTAAAGGCAGTCTTCCATTCATCCCCCTCTCTTATTCGGATTAGATTGTACGCACCGCGTAGGTCAATCTTAGAAAAAATGGTGGCAGTACGAAGCTGGTCAAACAAGACCGAAATGAGAGGCAGTGGGTATGAGTTTTTAATCGTGATACGGTTCAATTCCCTGAAGTCGATGCAGGGTCGCAACGAACCGTCCATTTTACCCACGAAGAAGAACCCCGACCCAACTGGAGACTGTGAAGGTCTGATAAATCCCTTAGCCAAGTTCTCCTGAATGTACTCTGCCATAGCCTGAGTCTCAGGACGTGACAGGGAGTACAACCTGCTCTTGGGAAGCTTAGCATTCGGCAACAAATCAATGGCACAGTCATAGGGGCGATGGGGAGGTAGTACCTCTGCAACTCTTTTGGAGAACACGTCCGCAAAATCTGCATAACATCCTGGCAATCCTGGCAAACTTAGCTGCGAAAGCCTGACTGGAAGGCTCAAGCAACTCCTGAAACAATCAGTACCCCAACTAAGAATCTCCCCAGAGACCCAGTCAAATTGAGGATTGTGGGCCCTTAACCAGGGTAACCCCAACACCAATGGGGCAAAAGTACAGACAGTCACATAAAAGGACAATTTTTCAGAGTGTGTGACTCCAATAAACAAAGAAATCTGGCTAGTGCAAGAGGTAATTTTACCCTGGGATAATGGTTCCCCGTTTAACCCACAAATCTCAATTTCCGATGCCAAGGGTACTAAGGGAACAGAGTGTTTCAGGGCGAATTGGCGGTCCATAAAAACCCCGTCGGCCCCACTGTCCACAAAGGCCTCAGTCTTGACAGTTTGACCGAGGATCTTCAAGGTCACCGGAATGATAAAAGTCTTCTTGGGAAATTCTGACTTCTGGCCTGACAGGATATTTCCCATCACCCTCAGGCCCTGAAGTTTTCCGGCTTTTCTGGGCATGATACTACCACATGACCTTTATTCCCACAGTACAAACATAACCCCTGCTGTCTCCTCCGCGTCTTCTCACGCGAGGAGAGGCGGGTAGCCCCAATCTGCATAGGCTCCTTGGAAAATTCCTCAGAGTCTGAGGTTCCCTTGGGAAAGAAGGAAACCTCGGTCTCCCTTTCAAGCCTGCGCTCTCTCAGCCGTCTATCCACCCGAATGGATAACTGCATGAGCTGATCCAAGCTATCAGGCAAGGGATATTGTACCAGTTGGTCTTTTAACTGGTTAGAAAGACCTCTTCGGTACTGGTGTCTCAGGGCTGGGTCATTCCACTGGGTATCATGGGCCAACCTCCGAAACTCCGTACAATAAACCTCAACTGGCCTTCGCCCTTGCTTAAGGATCGAAATCTGAGCCTCGGCTGAGGCCGTCTTGTCAGGGTCATCATACAACATGCCCAGTGCCGTAAAAAAAGCATCAACACTTTTAAGCGACGGACAGTCAGGCTGCAACCCATATGCCCAGACCTGTGGGTCTCCTTGTAGCAAGGAAATCACTATGCCCACCCGCTGAATCTCCGACCCAGAAGACTGAGGCCTAAGCTGGAAATATAGCTTGCAGCTCTCCTTGAAACAAAAGAACTGCGAGCGATCTCCAGAAAAACGATCCGGGAGATTTACTTTCGGCTCCTTAACCCCTGAAGGCACTGCTGCTGCGGGAGCTCCGCCAGCGGCCTGCGAGGTGTGCATTTTAATGGACAAATCATTAAATTGTCGAGTCAGGACTGCACCTGATCGACCACCTGTTGCAAAGTATTTTGAGGGGTATGCTCCATATTCCCACAAAATTTCAACAGGAGTATTAGGCTGCTGAATATGTTATGCACACCAGTGCCAGCAGGAATGTACTGGTGTCTGAATGGAGAGGGATGCAAAACAAATGAACTCACAGACAGACTGGGGAATATGACATTACATACATAGAAGGTGATAGGGTAACAAAATAAACACAAAGTGAACAGAGAAGCCCAAAGCCTAAGAAACTGGGTGTCTCCCTAGTATTAGGAATGCTCAGATGGAAAGAAGCGAGATGTTGTGATTTAATACGTAGAGAACCCGAAATGCTGTTGCTAAGGGCAACAGCAAAACCATAAAGGGTTACCAATGGGTGTGGCAGTAAACTCCTTGGTCAGAGATGGAATAATAGACACAAGGAGAGTCTCCACAATCCTAGTCCTCACTTGCAGTGCACTGGTTTAGCTTACTGCCACTAAACTGACACCTGAACACCTTGCACAGTGAGAAAGGATTTTGGCAGGCAAGTCTGAGAATACAGCCGCAAACTTGCTAGGTTCACAGAGTAGCAAAAGAACTCCAGCAGGTTAAACGACTGACTCCAGTCTTACTGCTAGGTCTGGATTGGCAGAGTGTAATACCAAATCCCAAGGCCTATTTGCAGTAAGCAACAAACAAATACAAAGTTTACACAGTACTAGCTAGCTTTCAGGAACTGACTAACCAACAAAGATCAGCAGCATCTGCCTAACCTGAGAAGAGGGTTTATATAGCAGGTGCTGTCCACGCCCCACTCAGACCTCACAGACTGTGAGCACAAAAACCAGCACCGGATCCCCTGCCGTGCACAGAGCCTGTAACCACTGCACAGCAAAAGACCCGAACCGGAGTATCAGCTACGCTCAGGTTACTCCGCTAGCACTTGTCTCCCGGTTGCCATGACGACGTAGCAGCACAGAGCAGGAGACCCTAACAGTTACTTCATTGCTGATTGGTTCTTCTCCATTGACTCACTTCTCCACAGTTTTCACTGCTTCATGAATAGACCCCATAGTATCTAATTTTTAAGCAAGCCTATAAAATATTCTTAATCCCAGTCAGCCCATACACAAGAACAGGACATACGTATGCATTCAGAAGTCATCAATCATTCCAATACTCATTCTTTATTGATCTTTATCACCTTGCAATACATTATGCAACACAACGTAGACTGCTCTACAGCCAATTGGCACTCTAATGATGTGTGAATATAAGCCTCTCAAAATGTATCTGAGATTCACATTTAATATCAGATTGAGGTATTTAAAGCTTTTAAAGTATTAATCCAGAATATTGTTGTTTATTTAGTACCCAAACAGTACACTGTGCTTTGCAGAGAAAAGTTATGTAATCATTAGATAGACAATACCAATGTCAGTATTCGGAATATCAACACCACCATATTGACATTCATGATGGCCATATTGTTCAAATATTGACATCTGAACTGCAGACATTAGCTGAATCTAAATATTAGGGTTAGGCTGCAGGATGGGAGGATTAGGCTACTGTGGCAGAAGGGGGTTAGGCACTAGAGCAAGGGTTAGGGATTAGGGATAGGGGATTGCAATTACTGGACCTTCGGTGCATCAGATGACTGATGGTCACACGACTGTCGGGACCAAAAGCCACTAGGAATAAGGTAAGTGACCACTGGGCCATATGACAACATTCTTTTAGTCGGCATTTCATCAGTGTCTATATGTTCTCATATCGACAAATCATTCATATTCCCTATTAACACACTAGGGTTATTTTCTTTGTCAGAAGACAATTAATCTAACAGTATGATTTTGGATTGTGGGGAAAAAGAATAACAAACTACACACATATAGAGTCCTGGTTGGAATTGAGCTCATGACCTCAGTGCTGGGAAGCAGCAATGCTAACCACTGCATCACCATGTTGCCCCGGATAAAGTTACTTAAATTACAGCTGTCCAAATCTAATGGCTGTATAAGTTGGTCCAGTATGTAATACTGGCAGCGACATCCCATTTGCCGGAATCCCACTCACCACGCTTCGGTTCTATTCTACACCACAGGTTCTATTCCCAATCGGTTGGTGGCGTGGACCCACTAACCAAATGGGAATTCCGGGCAGGTATAATGTCTGCTATCGGGATTCTGGCGTCGGTATCCTTATCACCAGGATCGCGAGAGCCGACATTTTAACTGCATCCCATATAAGCATACCCAATTTCTCCACTATAAGCATGCAGCTATACTATGTTATTAAAGAGATTACATACTTGAAGTAGACTAATATTCCTTTAGAATGTAACTTTCAGAAAGTGTCACAATACCTATAAGAGAAACCCCTTACCTTATAGTGTACCTATCTCAATGCTCCCAAATAAATAAAAACCCAGATTTTTATTGAGCCATAATTGCTGAACTCTTCTAATCATAGAAGGAATGGGACAGCACCTTAAGTAGTTGTTCAAGGAATATATCATTATCATCTACAAAACCATATACATTTCACACTGGCTGCAAAATATCCAGACCTTGCCCCCCCCCCCCCCCCCCCCCACACACACACAACGGACCAAAATCAATTTTCAGAGACTGTCTTATCTCCATTGCTGCACCAGAGTTCTTTGCCCTGGAATCAGATGACCTTGTGGGCTGTTGTGCATGCTATGTGTGTGTGTATTTTGTAAGTATGCTGTGTGTGTGTATGTATGTATTTAAATATCTATCTATCTATCTATCTATCTATCTATCTATCTATCTATCTATCTATCTATATTCAAATGGTGAAGAAAAACGTGCATAGGTAATAACACAAATATCTAGCAGAAATATTTATATTTTACAAAAATTAATATACAGTTACTTTGCATATGATTATCTGCTTGAAACAAGTGACAGAACCAAGCGTGTAGGTACCATAGGTGCAGGCAGTGCAGCTCCTATAGGGCCCAGAGCTGAGAGGGGCCTTCCTTCCCTGTCACAGTTACATGTGTTATAAGGGCCCTTACAAACTTTTGCCTTGGGACCAACAATATATCTAGTTACACCCCTTGACCTGCTCATTGTATTGTGGTATACAATGAAATTGAGGGCACTATAATACTAGAGAATATGAACTGGGGCACTGTAATGTGGCATATTATCAAGTGGAGGCACTATAGTGAAACATAATATGAATTTAGGCATTTTAATGTGGCATAATATGAACTGGAGACACTATGTCAATGTGAATTGGGGTACTGTGTGGCATAATGTGAATTGGGGGTACTGTGTGGCATAATGTGTGCTGGCAGCCCTACAATGTGACATAATGTGAATTAAGGCACTACTATGGTTCATAAAATAAACTAGGGCTCTACTATGGGGTATAACATTAACTAAGGCACTACTATGGCTCAGAAAATGAACTACTGTAGAGCACTATTATGTGGCATAACATTAACAACTGCTGCAGGGAGATGTCTCTTTAAAAGCATTGGCACAGGGGCCTCTTAAAAGTGTTGCTCTGGGGCCCACAGAGTTCTGGCTACGCCTCTGGACAGAACGTATGTTTGTGAACTGTTAAACTATTCAAATGAGATGTTAAAAGCACCTAATAGTGTCCTGTTTTCCATGATGAAATCTTTGGAATAGTACAAAACATGTTGGCACTATTCTGTACCTTGGACCTCCACCATGGACCGATAAGCTCTTAATACTAACATAGTAACATAGTATCTAAGGTTGAAAAAAGACAATTTGTCCACCGAGTTCAACCTATTGGTGGTCTCCTATGCAGTTTTCTTTTAGGACTAATTTTACCTCATGCTGATGTCAGCCGTTTTGTTTTAATGACAGCCGTTGTGTTTTAACAACTATAGTGCGTGACTAAGCACTAGTGATGAGCGGATTCGGTTTTACTCGGTTTTACTCGGTTCTCAAAACGGCATCTTATTGGCTCACGGATGTCACGTGTTTTGGATAGCCAATAAGATGCCGTTTTGAGAACCGAGTAAAACCGAGTAAAACCGAGTAAAACCGAACCTCGCTCATCACTACTAAGCACCATAACCCTGAATATCCTTATCCATTAGGAATTTATCTAACCCATTTTTAAAGGTGTTGACTGAGTCCGCCGTTACTACTTCCTCAGGCAGGGAATTCCAAACACGTATTGTCCTTACTGTGAAAAAACCTTTTCACCGCATTGTGCGGAATCTCCTCTCCTCTAACCTAAGCGAGTGTCCACGTGTCCTCTGTACTGATTTTATAAAAAACAGGTCCCGTGCAAGCTCTGTGTATTGTCGCCTTATATATTTGTAGATGTTGATCATGTCCCCTCTTAGTCTCCTCTCTTCCGGTGTAAACATGCCTAGCCTTACAAGCCTTTACTCGTATTCCAGCTTTCTCCATTCCCTGAATTAGTTTGGTCGCCCGCCTCTGAACCTTTTCAATCTCCAGGATATCCTTTTTGTAGTATGGTGCCCAAAATTGTACACAGTATAGATGTGGCCTCATTAGTGATTTATATAATGGGAGTATAACACTCTCGTCCCTTGCATCAATTCCCCGTTTTATGCATGCTAATATCTTATTAGCCTTCTTTGCTGCAATCCTACTTTGGGTACTGCTGCTTAGTTTGCTATCTATGTGAACACCCAAGTCTTTTTCCAGTACAGAATCCCCAAATATTACCCCATTTAGTGTTGTATGTACTGTATGTAAGCTACCTGCTATTTGTTTTTAGCATAATATTAAATTGTGTTTATTTTAAAAGATATCTTAAGTTAGGAACCTTTTTTTCTGGTTTTGGGACTATTTGGTTTCTAGTAGACACACAGGGGGTCATTCCGAGTTGTTCGCTCGTTATTATTTTCTCGCAACGGAGCGATTAGTCGCTAATGCGCATGCGCAATGTCCGCAGTGCGACTACGCCAAGTAAATTTGCTATACAGTTAGGTATTTTACTCACGGCATTACGAGGTTTTTTCTTCGTTCTGGTGATCGGAGTGTGATTGACAGGAAGTGGGTGTTTCTGGGCGGAAACTGGCCGTTTTATGGGTGCGTGTGAAAAAACGCTACCGTTTCTGGGGAAAACGCGGGAGTGGCTGGAGAAACGGGGGAGTGTCTGGGCGAACGCAGGGTGTGTTTGTGACGTCAAACCAGGAACGAAACTGACTGAACTGATCGCAGATGCCGAGTAAGTCTGGAGCTACTCAGAAACTGCTAAGAAGTGTCTATTCGCAATTCTGCTAATCTTTCGTTCGCAATTTTGATAAGCTAAGATTCACTCCCAGTAGGCGGCGGCTTAGCGTGTGCAAAGCTGCTAAAAGCAGCTTGCGAGCGAACAACTCGGAATGACCCCCACAGTGATTATTGAGCGAATATGTAGTGTTGAATCCTTACACATGATGTTCTACTTTTGTTTCAGTGTGTGGGCCTAATTCAGACCTGATTGCAGCAGCAAAATTGTTCTCTAATGGGCAAAACCGTGTGGGGTCATTCCGACCCGTTCGCACGCAGCGGTTCATCGCTTTAGTGCAAACGGGTCTTGAATGCGCATACGCGGCATGCGCATTGCGCATGCACGTCGTTGCCCGGCGACAGAGGTCATCGGGCAACGACACTGACAGAGAAGAAAACGGTTGCAGCGGCGACCGCAAGAAGATGGACAGCAAGAGGGCGTCCCGGGGTGTCAACTTACCGTTTGCTGCCATTTTCGGGGAGTGGTAAGTAAGACGCAGGCATGTCCAGGCGAACGGAGGGCAGATGTCTGATGTCAAAACCGGCCTCATCATCGCTGGATCCGTCGCACAGGGTAAGTAGGTCTAGGGTTAGTCTTGTTTTGAGTGAAACATTTTTAGCATAGCAGGGCTGCACAAGCGATCGCAGCCCTGCTATGCTAAAATACACTCCCCCATAGGCGGAGATTAGTTAATCGCACCAGCAGCAAAAAGTTGCTTGGTGCGATCAACTCGGAATGAGGGCCCATGTGCACTGCAGGTGGGGCAAATATAACATGTGCAGTTAGATTTGGGTGGGGTGTGTTTAAACTGAAATCTAAATTGCAGTATAAAAATAAAGCAGCCAGTATTTACCCTGCACAGAACAAAAATAACCCACCCAAATCTAACTCTCTCTGCACATGTTATAGCTGCCCCACCTGCAGTACACATGGGCCCTCATTCCGAGTTGTTCGCTCGCAAGCTGCTTTTAGCAGCATTGCACACGCTAAGCCGCCGCCTACTGGGAGTGAATCTTAGCTTAGCAAAATTGCGATCGAAAGATTCTCAAAATTGCGAATAGAAATTTCTAAGCAGTTTCTGAGTAGCTCGACACTTACTCTGCCACTGCGATCAGTTCAGTCAGTTTCGTTCCTGGTTTGACGTCACAAACACACCCAGCGTTCGCCCAGACACTCCCCCGTTTCTCCAGCCACTCCCGCGTTTTTCCCAGAAACTGCAGCGTTTTTTCACACACTCCCATAAAACGTCCAGTTTCCGCCCAGAAACACCCACTTCCTGTCAATCACACAATGATCACCAGAACGAAGAAAAAACCTTGTAATGCCGTGAGTAAAATACCAAACTTCTTAGCAAATTTACTTGGCGCAGCCGCAGTGCAAACATTGCGCATGCGCAGTTTGCGGAAAATCGCTGCGATGCGATGAAAAAGAACGAGCGAACAACTCGGAATGAGGGCCATGGTTTTGCCCATTAGAGAACAATTTTGCTGCTGCGATCAGGTCTGAATTAGGCTCCTTGTATCTTGTGTCTTATAATGGTCATATAATCGAAGACCGCAAAAACAAGTTAAGTTGTTGAATCTGTACATCATGTTTTGCACTTTTAGGGTGTTACCTGTTTAAATCACACTATTAGGCACTATTAACAATTAATCTCCTATATATTAGCCCAGATCTGTGACTTTGTGACTCATTTGCTAATGCTGGGCGGAGTCACAGATCTGGCCTAATAGCTTACAGACAGTTACAGGCACCACACAAACCCCCATCACCCCGCCTCCAATTACTGTCTACCCTCGCCCCGACCAAGGAGACCGACCCCCCTGCACCGCCCCGTCCTCCTCACCCGTTCGACTCACGCGGGGGATCAGCGGCGTGTGGAGCCGGCAGCACCGACCCCCCTGCACCGCCCGTCCTCCTCACCCGTTCGACTCACGCGGGTGATCAGCGGCGTGTGGTGCCGGGATCCAGTAAGAGCAGCCCGCCGCCTTCTTCCTCCCCTCCCCTGGCTTGGCTGCTGCTGTGTGTACGCTGGGCGCTGTGCAGCATGAGGCGGCAGCCACCGCTCAGGAGAGCACAGGGCCCAGCGAGAGCAGGCAACCCCCACCCGATGCCTGCGGCCTATCGCCATCCCTGCTCCCGCCTCCCGGCCTGGAGCAGCCGGCCCTGCAGCTGCGCAAGGGGAGCGCCCGGGTCCGGCCTCAACCCCGCACAATGAGCTGCCCCCATCATTCTCTGCCTAGGGTCAGTGACTCGCCGGGGAAGTGTCCCATCCAGCTGCACCAGGGTCACTGCCCAATCACATGCAATGTCCCTGCTGCTGACACAATGGCTGGGCAGGGGGCCCTGCCACTAGATGAGGATGGCCATTACTTATATCCTGCAGCTAGGGGGACATTGTGACATGTGGGGTCATACATGGCCGTGTACATGTGTCTGTAGCTACATGTGTGTGTATGTAGGGCAGGGCTCTCTGGTACAATGTAGAATTTATCCGCGCCACCCCCGTATCCACCCCTCCCCCACCCGCGCCACCTCCGGACCCCCTACCCCACCCGCAGCACCCCCGCATCCGCCCCTCCACCAACCTCAGCACCTCCAGACCTCTTCCCCTATCCGCCGCACCCACGTCCCTCGCCCACCCGCCCCACCTCCGGAACCTCCTACCCCACCCGTGGCACCCCCGCACCCACCCCTCCACCAACCGCAGTGTCTCCATACCTCCTCACCCATCCGCGGCACCCCCGCACCAACCCTTCCCCCACCCGCGCCACCTCCGGGCCCCCTACCACACCTGCGGCACCCCCAAACCTGCCCCTCCTCCAACCGCAGCGCCTCCGGACCCCCTCCACCATCCGCAGCACCCCCTCATGACCTTGCGGCGCCATGTGTCACCTATGCTGTGCCTGTGTCCCCTATATTGTCACCTCTGCGGTGCACCACCTGGATGCACCTCATGCAATCCCGTACCACTCCCAACCGCAGCACCACCACACCCTCCCCCACCCGCGGTGGCTCCGGACCACCTCCCCCACCGCGGCACCCCTGCATCCGCCCTTCCCCCAACCACGCAACCCCCGCACCCGGCCCTCTCCCACCCTCTGCACCCCCTCAACCACCCCACCTGCAGCACCCCCGCTACCCCACCACCACGGTGGCTCAGGACTCTCCACCACTCGACGCACCCCTGGACACCCTCCCCCATCCGCGTCTTTCCCGCACCCGACACTCCCCCATCCACAGCACCTCCGGCCTCCTCCCCCATCTGCCCCCCCATTCACCCTCCTCCATCTGCAGTCCCCCCTCATCCGCCCCTCCACCGCCCTAAGCACTACCGCAACCACCCCTCCCCCACCCGCGACACTCCCAACCACAGCAGCTACTAGGTGATTCATCATGCCCTGCGTGCGCTGTTCACACAGTCGCAAGGGGCTACGGCCCCTTAACCATCACACGCCCTTTGTTCGCGCACTATTTAACCAATCACACAATTATGTGTGGAGGTAATACTCCATATAATCAACATATTGCATGCCCAAAGGCCGTGCAAGGCTTAGGGGGGCGTAGCCCCTTGCGACGGTGTGAAGAGCGCCCGTAGGGCGCGATGAACCACCTAGTTTGTATTATATATATGTATATACCTTGTTAGGAAACACAATATATAAGTACCTTGTTAGGAACCACTGAGTTCTGGTGTTGGATGTATTTATAAATAAATACTGGGCACTCACCTAAATGATGTAAAAGTCAGACATTTATTGGTAACTCAACATTGAGAAGTAAGAATGGTCAATGTTTCAGTCCTGCATGGACCTTTTTCAAGACATAACAGCAGAATGAAACATCTACATCAGCCACAAGGTGACCTTCTTGATGTTGCCTGTGAGCTACCAGTAAACTTTGGACTTTTTGCATTATTTTGGTGAGTACCCAGTATTTATACATATATCTTGTGCTGGGCCGGTGCTAGGGTGTTCGGCGCCCCCCTGCAAACTATAAATTTGCGCCCTCTCATACTTTACAAAAGCACATAATGCTTTTACACATAATGCTCCCACACGTAAAACCCCCTGTGGTAGTGGCACTAACACGCAACGCCCCCTGTAGTAGTGGCGCTTACACAAGTAACGCCCCCTGCAGCAGTGACGCTTACACACGCAACACCCCCTGTATCATTGATGCTTACACACGTAACGCCCCCTGTACCAGTGCCGCTTACACACGTAACACCCCCTGTACCAGTGCCGCTTACACACGTAATGCCGCCTGTACCAGTGCCGCTTACACACGTAACACCCCCTGTACCAGTGCCGCTTACACACGTAACACCCCCTGTACCAGTGCCGCTTACACACGTAACGCCTCCTGTACCAGTGCAGCTTACACACGTAACACCCCCTGTACCAGTGCCGCTCACACACATAACGCCCCCTGTACCAGTAACGCTTACACACGTAACACCCCCTGTACCAGTGCCGCTTACACACGTAACGCCTCCTGTACCAGTGCAGCTTACACACGTAACACCCCCTGTACCAGTGCCGCTCACACACATAACGCCCCCTGTACCAGTAACGCTTACACATGTAACGCCCTCTGTACCAGTGACGCTTACACACGTAACACCCCCTGTACCAGTGCCGCTTACACACATAACACCCCCTGTACCAGTAACGCTTACACATGTAACGCCCCCTGTACCAGTGACGCTTGCACACGTAACGCCCCCTGTCGCAGTGACGCTTATACAAGACGCAATGCCCCCTGTAGCAGCGACGCTTACACACGTAACGCCCCCTGTACCAGTGACGCTTACACATGTAACGCCCCCCCTGTACCAGTGCCGCTTACACACGTAACGCCCCCTGTACCAGTGCCGCTTACACACGTAACACCCCCTGTACCAGTGCCGCTTACACACGTAACACCCCCTGTACCAGTGCCGCTTACACACGTAACACCCCCTGTACCAGTGCAGCTTACACACGTAACACCCCCTGTACCAGTGCCGCTTACACACATAACGCCCCCTGTACCAGTGCCGCTTACACACATAACGCCTCCTGTACCAGTAACGGTTACACATGTAACGCCCCCTGTACCAGTGATGCTTGCACACGTAACGCCCCCTGTCGCAGTGACGCTTATACAAGATGCAATGCCCCCTGTAGCAGCGACGCTTACCCACATTATGCTGCACAGTCACACATACACCACATCCACATATACACACACACACACACACACACACACACACACACACACACACACACACACACATACAGTACAAATACACACATTCTGTAGGGCACACACAGACACTGGACTAAAAGATGTCAGGGGTGGTAGGGGGAAGCTTCGTGCTGCTGGCACCGCTGCCTGTCAAACAGTGTGACAGGCACAGCAGCCGTCAGCAGGTGCAGGGGCCCAGGCGCAGCAGCGAGGATGCAAAGCAGGGAGAGCGCCTCTCCAACCCTGGCGCTTTGCATCTCTTTGCTGAGCGGGTAGCGCCGGGCCTGATCTTGTGGACACTCTGGATTCTCTCTCTTTCTCTTTCTCTCTATCTCTATTCCCATATTAAAGAATGAATGTAAACATGCTAACATATCCAAAGCAGCAGGATGCATGGTCTAAATAAATTTCATCTTCACCACAACTATATAGATTGAACCCAGCACACCAAAAATGCAGTTCAAAAGTCACTTTATTTTACATCATAGAATATAAAGGATTACTTATCAGAACCAGCCAGTTCTATAGTGATGTAGAACCCAATTGCAGCTGTTTCTGTGCTTGCGATACCTTTGTCAAGGGATCAGTGTGCCCACAAGTCAAAACACCCCTTCCCCTGAAAACATAGATGCCTACCTTGCTGCACCCTCCACTGGGAGGTGGCAGTGTGGTAGGCTAAAGTGGGCATGGCTGGTGGCAATGTGGGCGGTCTGGGGGCATGGCCGGTGGGGGAAGTGGGGATTCCGGGTGCGCGGTATCATGATTGCGTCATCGTGGACCCTCCCCTGCTTAACAGTGCTAAGAAAACAGGCACTGTATAGCGGGGGCGGAGCTATGATGACTCGTATCCCCCTCGGACTGTCCACTTTTCTCTGCTGTGGTCGGCCAAGGGGGTGGTGCAGGAGGCTGCCAGCGAAAGCGGGAGACTTGCCTACCTTTCCGGGGGGCCAGGAGGGCCACCGAATTTTCAGGAGCCTCCGGCCATTCCGGGAGGTTAGGCAAGTTACTCATACCTCTCAAGCATAAAACTATCATTTTACACGTTATATTGTGCATGATATGAATAATTATGGCAAAATGACACCAGGCATGATCCAGTGACTGTAATATTTCAGCTTGTCAGACATACTGTTATAGAATCCTAACAATTCCTAAATATCTTTCATATATTTACCCTCAGAATACTGCCCTAAATGTAATATGTTTGTTAGTCAATTTGTTTACTTGTCTTTGTGGATGCATCAAGAGTAGATTGGGATGGAGGCAGTGTTTTGTTTGGTAAGCTACGCTTTCTTAGACAGCGGGATATATGTAATAACCTGTTCAGGAATTTCTGCGTGTCTGCCTGTATTTTTGAAGTGGCAATCACTTACAAGACAATACCAGGTTGGTTTTGCCTTGTAGATGATTGCTGGCTTAAAAATACAGGTAGACTTGCACAAATTCCCGAACAGCCTGCACTTCGCAGGTTATTACATATTGCCCAACGTCTGTACACTGTCAAAGTCGAAAAATATCCTGATACATATGCCTTGAACTAACCCCTCATGCACATGCCCGCTGCACGTGCACACCCTCTGCCGTGCGTGCACATATCCGCAATTTGCGTAAGATCGCTCCGGCGATCATGCGCGGTGTATGCGCATTTACGGTAGAGTTTGTAAGCGTCTAGCGGGCGACTCGAACATAACATATTTTACCCACATAGTGTGTTTTATAGTGAATATTCCACTTAACAATGTCAGAAAGTGTGTTTAGTGTAAACGGTTCTTGGACAGAGAAATTCCTCTTTGCATGATAGGAAGGGTCAGATAAAGGTAGAACGGTGGTGTCTAGTATCCAGCTGTAGAGTATTTTATTGGTAACATTTCGGTGTTGGTTAGGAAGAGATTGCTCGCTCCTGCGCATAGTTATGTACAAAAGTAGTTTATAGATATTTTACTGTATTTGCTGTTCATTACCCATGCGGCGGGAATCCTAAGGATACCTCCCACCTGAGCAGTTGGAGAAGGGCACAGCCCACCTGTTCGAATCCACCTATGACCTTTTGTTATAATGCAGAGACACATTCCTGTGTCCAATGAACCATGAGATTATAGGGACCATTGTATTGTTACTGTATGTTGTGTATGTAAAGACCACCATCGCCTGTCCAGTCACTCACTCTCTCTGCAAGGTTTTCATATTGAAGGCTGAGGGCTGGATTCAGGATGCGCCTGCGAATCATTCCCACGTGTGTAAGTTCTCTGTAGCCATTTTGTTATCCTCTGTGTTTGCCATTTGTTCTCATTGTGTACTCATTCTGTTTTCTTGTGTTTGCAATCGTTCGCTATTGTTCATGTTATTTCTCGTTATTCTGTGTAGATTTTATGTTAGTTTTGTAGTGTATAAGCTGTACTGTTTTTCCCCTTTTTACTCAAATAGAATTATCCACTGGGTGTTAGAGCCTAAGTGGTTTTTGTATCCTAACCAGGTCTTGTGTTTTCACTAGTTACTGTAAAGGGTTTTCTGAGCGTCTCAATCGCTCAAACAGCTTCTTATATAATCAAGGTTAATAAGTATTACATCGTTATAGTATTTCATTGTCAAGGTTTAAAGTGTAAAGCGTACCCTTAAGGTGTGTTGTTACTAAGGGTTACTGTGTAACATTCCGTGAGCGTGCGTGTCGCTCGTGCGTCGCACCCACGGCCTAGCGTCTGCTACGCTAGGTGCGTACCCTTACGGTACTCTGTGCGCCAATAGCGTACTTAGCCCATAGTAGAATATAGCTTAATGTTTTTAGGTAATAACTGACTTTATCAATTGGTGGCATCGTCCGGGCCTCCTCATATCCGCAGCCAAGCGGAACCAGGCAGACTTTATCCATCAGCAAAGGGCGGGAAGGTAGTATCCCCTGTTAGCCGTTTGGTGGTTGGGGATACAGTAAGTGCTGATTAGATAAGCGTCTGCTCCGCTTGGTTTGTAGGGATGCTGGTGGGATCCGGAACCGAAAGATAAGAACGTTAAGCTATTGTCTTTTAAATCTGTTTAAATTTCTGTATTGGTGAAAATTGCGCACGCAACACACGCACACACCTGTATTTCCATTTGCGTATTTTCACATATCTGCCTTTCTGTTTGCCATTAGCATTGATCACGTGCTGAGAAAATTTGTTGCTATTTAGTTAAAAGTAAAAGTAATACTTAAGGGAGTAATTGTAAAACACGCACGCAGCCTGACCCAGTTATAAAGGTTATACAGGAGATACTGTGTGGTGTTTGGTAAACAATTATAGTTAAATATCGTTTGCATTTATAGAAGCGTGTTATTTGTGTTACTGCGGACGTATCCGGCCTGTGTACACGTGTCTCTGACCGAGTGCGAGACAGCGTACGCAACGCAAAGGCCTACACACGTGGCGTACATTACGCAACGTGCGTACGGATACGCCCACTAAATACAAATCACACGATAGCATTGTTTTAATAGTAGATACGGAAGCCACGAGATAATAGCACAAATTTTGTTCAGTTTCCAAAATTTAGTTTAAAAAGATCCTCCTCTCATTGCATTACCTCTGGGATTAGCCTGTGTTACCTGAATGAAAGAAGTTTTCTGTACAGAAAAATCAAAGTATATATGAAGTGAAAGAGCATGTGTATGCAAGTAAAGTTTTCTTTGGTGTGAACCCCGGAATTCGAGATCTCGTAGAAGGATACCCGTGAAGTGAACACGTGGTGGCGTGGGAGAAGGCCATCTCACGTTTAAAGTGAATAAGGTAAGAGGAGCAATTAGTGTTACAGCAGACCAGAAGGTCCGCGAAAGTCAAAAAGCCGTTAAAAGTACCTATACAAAGTTTCTGAAGACCCTGACTTAAGAAAGGTCAGAGGTAGTGAGCGCAGCCCCGGGTGTTGGCGCAATACCCATATAGGCCCGTTTTAAGAATACGCTCCGGCTGAAGGTTTCGCAGCCTAAACAACCGATTCCACCTGGTCGTTCTGCGGATAAGTAATAGTTACTAATACGCATTGCGACTGTACCGCATGTAATTGTGTGCATTAGTTGGTTACCTTGATACCCATTACGCAATTTGCGTACGCTTTGCGGGATCATAAACACTATTTGTACATTCTAACGTGATTTGTGTAAGTTTTTTTTATTTTTAGGGAGGTTCGCTGTTCACTCAGGAATTCTCCAGCAACTGATACTTACTGGGGAGGGTAGCATACTCCCACACGCCCCAGCAAGTAGAGGTCACATAGGGGCCCTGGGTTGAGTACGCCAGCGCTGAAGCAGTGTGTGGGCATATTGGTCGACGTGGGCGAGAGTGGGTGAAGGCACTCGTTGGACTTTCACCGTCGCCTTACCTCTGGGAACGTGGTTTTTGTAGGAATTCGCTGAGAAGGCAATACCTGCAAAGAATGGGGGCCAGTTGCTCAAGTAAGGGACGATCAACCAAGGTTCAGGTTGATATTATTCCGCGGCCAGTCGGGTCGGCGAGGTACATAATGTGTGAAAAATATGGATCACACGCAGAGGTTTTATGCAATGAGTGGGAACGTATGACTGTGAACGATGGGGAGAAGTTTCCCAGGGTAGGCAGTTTTAATCCTGAGGTTTTGCAAAATTTAAGGAGAAGGATATGTCTAATAAAATCCGGAAGCAACGGATTAGACATTATGATTATTTACAGTTATGGCAACAGGAAGGAGAGATACAAAGAGGATTAGCTTAAGCAGCTGGTTCCAATCCTATCAGGAAACTGATAGCTACCGCACCACCACCACCATACATAACAGGAGAGAAAGTGGCTACAGAGAATGGCATACTGGTATATGATAAAAGTGCACTTAATAAATGTATAAATGATAAGAGTAAAGTAGATAAGTGTATTGATGCTAATGCTAACCCGTGCAAGTTGTATCCTGTCTTAAACTTCCCTCAGGACTGCGACCAGGAAGATGAGCCTACCACAATATCGGCACTCTCTCTAGCAGCCACCATAAGTGAGACTACAGTGGGCACGGCCAACCAGTAAGAGGAGTAGCTAAGGCCCCTAGTGGAGGGACAGGTGAGGTCGTGTCCGCAGGTAAGTACGGTACTGTACATTATGCAGAAACAATTACACCACACATTGTAGAATCAACCCAGAGTGATGTGATTGAGCTTAATCCTGTCAGGGTAATTGCAGTCCCAAATGGAAAAACTGACGCTTCAGGAATCACTCCCGTCAGGAACATTGCAATGCATTGTCCCTTTTCCCGGACAGAATTGAGAACAATTATGTCTGAATTCCCTGATCCTAGGAAAGATCTAGTTGCAAGCCAAAGGTTCATTAGAGAATTAGGTAACTCCGCAGAACCCAATAACAAAGATTGGCGGACATTGCTGAGGGCATGCTTGCCCCCCCAATATCGACTCTGCGAAGTTTATCACTGATTGTAGGTTAGATGAAAAGGTACCTCTCACTGATGAGTACAATCAGGACAATGTAAAACGTATCAACCTGCAGCTAGGAGTATATTTCCCAACTGTTGTCAAGTGGAACAAAATCTTCTCCATAAGACAAAAAGAAGGGGAAACTGCTTCTGAGTATTTCCATCGGGCACTGCAGGAAATGGCTAGGTACACTGGAATAGAAGACATTAAGACAAATGTGCACCATAGGGAAGTAGCAGTTTCTGTATTAATGGATGGTTTGAAGGAAGTGTTGAGGACAAGGGTACAGACCACTCAACCCAACTGGAGAGGTATGTCGGTGGCTGCTTTGAGAGAGACCGCTATTGAACATGATCGGAACATCATGAGACACAGGGAGTCACAGGGCGATAAGCTGATGGCAGTAAGTATACAAGCCCTTACAACGAAGCCACCTCAGCCTAAGCCCCAGACCCCTGTGGGTAAGCCAAATATGATAAAATGTTATACCTGCCAGAGGGAAGGGCATTATGCACGAAATTGTATGTTTAACGACCCACATAAGGTATATCAACCCCCTAGACAACGACATGACACACGTAATTGGGATCAGGGACCGCAGAGACGGAGTTATGAGCCACATGCAGGGGAAACAAGAAGGTACCCACCAAAAAGAGACTGGCAAGTCTCTGAAAATTCCAAGTTACCCCCTTCACTTGTTGTAGCTGCCAGCGCGCTGCGGGGAGGTCACCACATACAATAGGGGTGGGGCCACACCTGTAGTCTGCAGCCAGTGAAATTAATTGCGAGCCTTGGAAGTGAACCCGAGGTCACAATTTATGTAGCTGGTAGATCTCTACCTTTCCTTGTAGACACGGGGGCGGCCAAGTCAGTGTTAAATTCAACAGTGGGTAGGAAGACCACTGGTAAAACCATTCCAGCCATGGGAGTAACAGGAGTAGTACAACACTACCCTTTAAGCAAACCAGCAGAGATTACGATAGGGCCTTTGCAGACCAAGCACTCCTTTCTACTAGCTGCATCGGCTCCGACTAATCTACTTGGGAGAGATTATTTTGCAAGATGGGGTGTGTCATATATTGTACTCCTGGAGGTGTGTTCTTAGATATACCCGAGAATCACGCTCAGGAAGTGCAGGATATGCTAGACTCCCCACAAAGGCTAATGTTACACACTGCTGTTACAGATAGGTGTCCGTCCAAGGTAGAGAAAATGATTTCCCAGATACCGGAGTCACTTTAGACCAAGGATGGACAAGACACTGGATTAATGGCAAATGTAGCTCCTGTAGCAGTCCAAGTAAAAGATGGTAGGATAGCTCCAAAAATCCCACAGTATCCTCTGAAGCCAGAGGTTGAGTTAGGAGTTTGCCCAGTAATAGAGCGCTTGCTACAACAGGGCATTCTGGTTAGGACGTCCAGCACTGCCAACAGTCCCATCTTCCCTGTGAAAAAGAGCGGGGGGAGGGGTTACAGGCTAGTGCAGGATCTAAGGGGGATCAACAAAATAGTTGAGAGCCAATTCCCCGTAGTGCCAAATCCAGTTGTTATCCTTATGCAAATCCCTCCCACTGCGAAATTGTTCACTGTTATTGACCTCTGCTCCGCCTTCTTCTCGGTACCTCTGCACCCTGACAGCCAATATTTGTTTGCATTCACATACAGAGGAGTACAGTACACCTGGACTCGTTTACCACAAGGTTTCATTGACAGCCCAAGTATTTTCTCACAGGCTTTGCATGATTGTCTACAGTCCTTTCAACCTGAGAACGGATCAGTATTAATACGGTATGTAGATGACTTACTGCTGTGTTCTGATTCACTCGAATCGTCCTTGAGAGACACGAAACAGCTTCTGTTTCATCTTTCTAATACGGGACACAAGGTTTCAAAGGATAAGTTGCAATTATGCCAGACCAAGGTAAAATATTTGGGACATTGCTTGACGCAAGGACTGAGACACCTCACTGCTGATAGAGTACAGGCAATTCGCGACATGACTCTGCCACAAACCCAGCAACAGATTCGCACTTTCCTAGGAATGTGTGGGTACTGCCGTAACTGGATCCCAGGGTTTTCCATACTAGCCTTACCTTTACAAGAGATGGTCTCATCAAACAAACCAGATCGGATTTCGCACACAGATGAGTCTGAACTGGCATTTGAGAGACTCAAACAGTGCCTAACGCAGGCACCAGCTTTAGGTATGCCAGATTATGGGAAACCCTTTGAACTGTACGGTACAGAAAGTGCTGGGTGTGCGGCAGGTGTCTTAACCCAGAAGCATGGTGATGCCAGCAGGCCGGTAGCCTACTACAGCGCTCAGCTAGACACGGTAGCATGATCCCTCCCCACATGCTTGCGAAGTGTTGCAGCGATAGCATTGCTAGTTAGTAAAAGCGAAGATGTAGTGCTAGGACACAACCTGACCATCCATACACCTCATGCAGTGTCAGCCTTGCTGAATTCTGCCCAAACCAGACACGTCTCATCCGCACGGTTTACAAGGTGGGAATTAGCACTAATGGCCCCTGTAAACATCACCATAAGGAGATGCAGCGCACTAAATCCTGCAACGTATCTCCCAGGTGTGCCTGGACAGGCACAAAGGGTGGGGGATGAGAGTAATGGTGAAGGAGGATTTAGTACAGACACTGACACACATGATTGTATGGAATATTTGACCCAAAATTTCACTGCAAGGCCTGACATCAGTGACAACCCACTGGACGGTGTAGATTTTACTTTCTACACTGACGGTAGTTGCCACAGACAGATGGACTCGGGAGACTTGTGTACTGGATACGCAGTCGTAGATGACAAAGGTACCATAGAAGCGGAACCCCTGGGCCCACCTCACTCAGCACAAGTTGCTGAGCTGGTCGCCCTAACCAGAGCATGTGAATTGGCTAAAGGTAAGTCAGCCAATATTTACACGGATTCTAGGTATGCCTTTGGAGTAGTGCATGATTTCGGGGCCCTATGGCGCCTCAGAAATTTCATGACGGCAGCTGGCACACCCGTGGCGCATGCGACCCACATCAAAAGACTTTTAGCAGCAATACAGGAACTTGACAGAGTGGCTGTTATCAAGTGTAAAGCCCATACATACAGCCAAGACCCAGTGTCACTTGGTAACAGCCGGGCAGACGAAGCTGCTAAATTAGCAGCCAGTACCCCCAGACAGACGGACATCACACAACTGATGGTATTCAATACCGTCAGCACACAGAAATTGGGTGAAATGCAAGATTTGTGTTCTCCACAGGAAAAGGCAGTCAGGAGGTCAAAAGGATATAGCCAGGAGTCCTCAGGACTCTGGACAGATGGACAGGGTAAGCCGGTGGCACCCAGAGCTTATCTTCCGAGCTTAGCGGAGGCGGAACATGGTCTGACTCATCTAGGTAAAGAAGGTATGTGCAAGTTGGTAAGAGCCTACTGGTGTGCACCAGGATTTTCTTCCCATGCGAGTAAGAGGGCAATGACATGCCTCACCTGCTTGAGGAAGAACATTGGAAAGGCGATACCAAAAGAAACATCCCATATTCCGCCAACGGACGGCCCTTTTCAGGTAATACAAATTGATTTCATACAATTGCCACCCTGTAGAAATTTAAAGTATGTATTGGTTTGTATTGATGTGTTTTCAAATTGGGTTGAAGCGTTCCCCGCTGCCACAAATACCGCTACGTTTACTGCAAAGAAAATAGTGCAGGAATTTGTGTGCAGGTATGGTATCCCTAGGATAATTGAAAGTGATAGGGGTACCCATTTTACAGGTGAAGTCTTTCAGGTGATGTGCAAATTAATGGGAATTAATAGTAAGCTGCATACTCCGTACCGCCCACAGGCGAGTGCGAAAGTGGAAAGAGTAAACAGCACTATTAAGAACAAGTTGAGTAAAGTAATGGCTGAAACTGGATTGTTGTGGCCAGAAGCTTTGCCACTTGTATTGTACAGCATCAGAACCACTCCCAGGTCCCCTCTTAATCTGTCCCCCTTTGAAATTCTTTTTGGTCGACAACCCCATGTAATGATTGACCCCCAGGATGATTTGAAATGTAACAATGAAGTCACTGTAAAGTATTTGGTTAAGATGAGCAAGCAGTTGAGGAATCAGAATAGCAATCTAAAGCTGGTGATTCCTGATCTGCCAGACAGTAATTGTCATGACATTGAACCTGGGGATTATGTAATGATTCGGAATTTTCTACGCTCAGGTTGCCTGATTGACCGTTGGGAAGGACCGTACCAAGTCTTACTGACCAGCACGACAGCATTGAAGGTTGCCGAAAGAGAGACTTGGGTCCACTGGTCCCACTGTAAGAAGGTCGCTGACCCAGAGAGAGCCCGTGACAAAGAGCAGAGTGTGGAGGAAACCATATCACTGGAGTGTCTGTTCTGGGAAGGCTGAGAGGCAGGACTGTTGTCACGGCACCTGAGCACAGAGAACCACAAGATCGGAGGCGGTTGTCGCGCCAAGTTTTCTTTCCCTTCTAGTTGTTTTCTTTCCCCCATTACAACTCTTTCTTTCTCCTCCTAAGATGGACTCACCCCAAGAGACTGCAGTCCGTGTTTTCCTGTTGACCCTGTTGTTGACCAGAGCAGTCTGTTTCGGTGAGAGTACCAGTGAGGTCGAGAAAGGATCTGGAATGGGTTCTGATGACCAGGATGGATTCGTAGAATTCCAAGAACAACACAATCACCGAGCAAAGGTGAGTATCAGAAAACGATCTGGTAGCCATGACACTAACAGACATTGTGAAGGATTGTTAGCTGAAGAGAATTGTATCTGTAGAAATTGTGACAACATAGTTGAGGACGGGTGCATCCAGAGATGTCAGTCCAGCATTAATATCAATATGGACCGTCATCCATTGAGTGACTATCACTCATTAGTGGGTAAGGTTTTAAACCAAACGGAATGCTAGGTGTGCTCACAAGTACCTCAAGGTCATAGAAAGTCAGGACTAGTGCCACACTCTTTAACGATAGATGAGGTACTTGAATTAAGGGGTGGGAGACCGGTGGACAAGAAATTTAATATTTCTAGGCCTCCTAGTTTGAAGCTCCACCAATATCATGTGGATAGGTCCTTAGTATGTTTTAACATTTCCAATCCCCGAAAGCCGGGAAATTGGGAAGTGACATGGAACAACCGAACCATGACATTCTCACACAGAGCCGATAGAATGCCCATTGACTCAGAGCTTATACGCCAAATAGCCAACAGTGGAAGATATTTCCAATATAGGTACACTCTAGGAAGTAGGCCCATGCGAGTTGGAGAAGTATCACCAGGATACTGTGCGCATATCATACAGCCTGATACGTGTACTAGACAGATGAGAGAGTTAGGGATAGGATTTTTCACCTGGAAGGTTTGTAATATGGTGATGTCATATTCTGTCCCATATGTCCTCCCCGATGATGCATATTTCATATGTGGGAGGAAGGCGTATAAGTGGCTTGCCCCAAACTCAGAGGGATTGTGTTACATTGGAAGAGTGTTACCGGAAGTAATGACCATTACCCATGATAGAATGAAAGACGTTCACCGCAATGCTCAAGCTCCTTACACTCACACCCATTACGAACACATTGTAAAGAGACACCTTATAGATAGGACAGAGCATGCAGCCTCTGATTTGATCCACGAATCCACCGGGATTCAACTCCTGCTCACGCTAGATATCACCCGTACCGCCAGAGGAGTTATAAATTTTAGGTATATTACCGCGCTAGCGAACCTGATAGACAATATCACCGAGATGTATGATGACACCTTTAGATATACTGGGAGAGAATTGCAAGCTTACAAAACGGAACTGATCCAGCACAGGATGGTTCTCAATTACATCACAGCAGTGACAGGAGGGTATTGTGTCACCCTAGCAACTCAGTATGGAGTGAAGTGTTGTACGTATATCACAAACAGCACTGAGGACCCAACCGAGGTCATAGATCAAAAGATGGACGATATCTTGCAATTGAAGTGGGAGTTCCGAAGGAGACACAACCTTACCCTTGCTTCTGTGGGTACTGAACTGACCGGCTGGGTATCATGGTTGAACCCACGCAATTGGTTCTCAGGTTTAGGAGAATGGGCTCAAAATGTTATCGTTGCTGTAGGGAAATTCCTCTTATGTATCCTAGGAGTTGTCATAATGATTGGATTGATATTCAGATGTGTTCGAATTTTAATGAATTGCAAGCGTAGTACCAAATTGATGAGTTTGAGGAGCGAGGGCATTGTAACAACAACTAGTTTAATTTATGACCCAGCAATCGAGACGATGTTGTGATAAAACGTGATTCCACGGTCCGTTTCTTTCACCCGTTTCTCCTTTGTTTTTCTCCAAGGTAAAAAGACACCGACTCGGAAGAAGATTTTGATGACCCATTATACAGACCATTGATGAACTTTGTCACAGCCATTTGATGAACTGTCTTGACTTTAATTTTTATGGACACTTGAAGAGTTTTGCTTGCCACTCAGCAAAGATACAGCAATCCGGACAAGACTTCAACAAGACATCAACAAGACTCCAACAGACGCCCAAGGACGACCACACATATATATTCATACGAATGCATTTATAACGCATGTTTCTTATCTTCATCTCTTCTATCTTCAGGTAGTGGCACACATAGTCGACAGGTGATATAGACATATATTAGCACTCACATATTTTCCCCCTTCATGTATCATCAACTAATGTGCACCCCATTTGTTGGAACTAAAAGCCGAAAAGAGCTTGGTAGAGTTTGTTAGCCCACTTACAGACCCTTAATACGGGATAAGAAGGATTCAATGTATATTTCGTAATACCTCGAAGCTTATTTTTAGAACATGTACGGCACGATGATACATGACCCCTCAGACATGGATTTCATACATACATGCTTTTTACTATCTCACTAGGTCATACATTTCCCACCTTCTCCTCTCCTCCCTACTCCCAATCATAATAGGGTATTTCATGGTAATATATTTTTCTGCTTAATTGTATAGATAGTGGCAGTTATTGTTGACTGCCAAAGGGTGGACTGTCAAAGTCGAAAAATATCCTGATACATATGCCTTGAACTAACCCCTCATGCACATGCCCGCTGCACGTGCACACCCTCTGCCGTGCGTGCACATATCCGCAATTTGCGTAAGATTGCTCCGGCGATCACGAGCGGTGTATGCGCATTTACGGTAGAGTTTGTAAGCGTCTAGCGGGCGACTCGAACATAACATATTTTACCCACATAGTGTGTTTTATAGTGAATATTCCCCTTAACAATGTCAGAAAGTATGTTTAGTGTAAACGGTTCTTGGACAGAGAAATTCCTCTTTGCATGATAGGAAGGGTCAGATAAAGGTAGAACGGTGGTGTCTAGTATCCAGCTGTAGAGTATTTTATTGGTAACATTTCGGTGTTGGTTAGGAAGAGATTGCTCGCTCCTGCGCATAGTTATGTACAAAAGTAGTTTATAGATATTTACTGTATTTGCTGTTCATTACCCATGCGGCGGTAATCCTAAGGATACCTCCCACCTGAGCAGTTGGAGAAAGGCACAGCCCACCTGTTCAAACCCACCTATGACCTTTTGTTATAATGCAGAGACACATTCCTGTGTCCAATGAACCATGAGATTATAGGGACCATTGTATTGTTACTGTATGTTGTGTATATAAAGACCACCATCGCCTGTCCAGTCACTCACTCTCTCTGCAAGGTTTTCATATTGAAGGCTGAGGGCTGGATTCAGGACGCGCCTGCGAATCATTCCCACGTGTGTAAGTTCTCTGTAGCCATTTTGTTATCCTCTGTGTTTGCCATTTGTTCTCATTGTGTACTCATTCTGTTTTCTTGTGTTTGCAATCATTCGCTATTGTTCATATTATTTCTCGTTATTCTGTTTAGATTTTATGTTAGTTTTGTAGTGTATAAGCTGTACTGTTTTTCCCCTTTTTACTCAAATAGAATTATCCACTGGGTGTTAGAGCCTAAGTGGTTTTTGTATCCTAACCAGGGCTTGTGTTTTCACTAGTTACTGTAAAGGGTTTTCTGAGCGTCTCAATCGCTCAAACAGCTTCTTATATAATCAAGGTTAATAAGTATTACATCGTTATAGTATTTCATTGTCAAGGTTTAAAGTGTAAAGCGTACCCTTAAGGTGTGTTGTTACTAAGGGTTACTGTGTAACATTCCGTGAGCGTGCGTGTCGCTCGTGCGTCGCGCCCACGGCCTAGCGTCTGCTACGCTAGGTGCGTACCCTTACGGTACTCTGTGCGCCAATAGCGTACTTAGCCCATAGTAGAATATAGCTTAATGTTTTTAGGTAATAACTGACTTTATCAACACCTTTCCAGGGATGCAGTGAACTGCCAGTGAATACCGGTATTATAAAGATCATTCTAAAATTTGGTAACCTGAAGCTGTTTATGTCCCCATAGCAGCTAATTAGACACTTTCAATTTCTATGTTATGTCATTTTAAAAAATGAAGCAAAATGCAGGTTGCCTGAGTGCAAACCCTTATCGCAGGCCTAAGTAGATTGTCTATATGTTCCTACAGTTTATTCCTCATATTTACATATTTGCAGAGTAGATAAAGATAGTAGACGAATCACACAAAGTGAATTGCATACCATGTAAGCAGTTTATAAGTTATGTTTCATGTGCAGTGTATAGGTGAGATAATGGACATAGACTTTGGTGTCCAGTCAGATAACACTTGAAGTCTTCATTTGCCTGCCAGTAACTTTGTGTTCTTTGTCACTTTTTAAGAGCTTCTGGTAAACCATTTCCTCAGTGCACGCTGCCAATATCTGCGAGTTTGGAGCAGTGTCAATATGCTTGTCATTTCTTGGCAGGTCATCAGTCTGTTTCAACACGAAAGTGTGGAGTGTATTTTACGCTAGAGTATACAAATATCTATATGTGCAACAGTTTCACACGGACCTGCTCAGTTACACTGCAGCATACAGCTTGGTATTACATGCCGTCTAGTAGTCTTCAGTGGAGTCATGTTGAAGAGGCAGGATGGATTGATTTTGCTAGTTGTGTGAGCGGCAACACAGTCCTTGTCCCCTGCTTCGGATAAGAGGGTGAGTCACCACACAGGGTAGGATATATAAGGCTGGACAGCCTCTTTAATGCCAAGAACTGTACTGAATAAAATCTTATGAATTACACCTGTCGATGATGTCTAACTGCTCAGTGACAGCATCATATGCGCAAACAGTGCTATTTAAAGCAGGCACCGGTGGGTTGTGTGTTTGCAGTTCAGAGGGAGACTGAGCAAGACAAAAGATTTTATCTGGCATAGCAACACTAATGGAGCTTACATGCGCAACAGAGTCCGCCAAATAACTTCCAGACATCATGGTCCTGTGGTTGGAAATACACCGTACAAGAAGAGGGGCAACAGAGTAGGGCTGAAACAGCAGAGTAGCAGATGTACTGTACTGTTAGTTGTAGCCCACAATAGTGGTGATTGAGACATATGAAAATGCACAACTTGTACCTTGTCCTAGGATACATTTCATTGATGATATACTAGCTATCCTAAAATATATATTTGCTCATACTAAGCTTAGTTTCTTCCAGTAGTGAGTTCCCTCTGATCCCTACTGTACTCATTCTGTGTAATCTTGGAGCTAGCTATCAGTCCGCATGCAAGGTGCACATTATTCATGTCTTCAAGTTGTCTACGTATCAGAATGTGATTGCGGATCAGAAACATCTCTTCTTGGCAACAGTTTATCAGCAAGATAATAGTCTAATACACAAATTAGGTAATCACAGAATGGTTCTAGGAGCATAATGTCCTACTTAGATGTTAGGATTAAGAGGATCATTCAGACCTGATCGTTGTTGTGCGAATTCGCAAGACGGTCGATTATCGAATGACTGTGCATGTGTACAGATTGTAATGCGAATGCGCAAGGCCAAACTTCAAACTAAATCAGCATTTTTGTGATCACTAGGTCAGGTTGATTGACAGGAAGCGGACATTTGGGGGTGGTAACTGGCCGTTTTCTGGGAGTGTCAGTAAAAACGCAGGCATGGCCAAGCATTTTCAGGGAGGGTGTGTGACGTTAGCTCCAGCCCCGATCAGCCTGTAGCTATCGCACTGTAGGAGTTAGTCCTGGGCTACGCACAGAATGGATGGCAAGTGATTTTCGAACTGATTTGCAGCTGACCGGCATGTGCAAAGCTTTTCATGTATCGTATGCAGGGTGGATTTTCACTCTGTCTGGGTGGAGACAAGCCAATCGCAAACCTCTGCAAATTTGCAGAGGAGCGATCAGGTCTGAATTAGACCTTTAGAAGTCTATTTACTAAGCCTTGGATGGAGATAAAGTCAGCGGAGATAAAGTCCCAGCCAATCAGCCCCTAACTGTCATGTCACAGGCTGGGGTTGAAAAATGACAGTTAGGAGCTGATCGTCTGGTACTTTATCTCCATCCACTTCATCTCCGTCCAAAGCTTAGTAAATAGACCCCTCAGTCGCTTTTTCATTGTTGGGTTACAGTGTCTTTCCCATTCACCCAGGAGAGAACATTTTAGCCAGCACATTATGCTGTCTCCCAACAGGCTTCCTCTTAGCGCACATTGGGCCAGATGTAATAAGCCTTGAAAAGTGATAAATATCACGGTGATAGAGTACCAGCCAATCGACTCCCAACTGTCATTTTACAAAGCCAACATGTGACATGGCAGTTAGGAGTCGACTGGCTGGCACTTTATCACCATGAAATATTTCACTTTTTAGGCATAGTACATCTCCCCCAGACGGAGAGCAGTCAGGTACTGTAGATCAGGTCACATTGTCAGATGTCAGCAAAATAGAGGAAAGAATAACCAATAACACACTAGAGGATCTGCACAGATTGCCCGACATTGCAATGTGGGTGGGAAGAAAGCACTGTGATCCCTATTAATGATTCTCTGAAAACACTGATCAGTGCATGGCATGGTGATGAAGATGATCGCTGCCTGCCAGTATGTCATATCTTCTTGTGAAAGCATGAAAATACTGCAACTGTGTCAGAGAGAGAGAGAGAGAGAGAGAGAGATCATAGCAGTCTAAATACACTGTGGGGCCGAGTCAGTTGTTTCTGCGCGCCTGATCCTGCCGTATTCACCATCTCTGTGTACACTTATTAAAATCAGATTTGTAAAATGGACATAAATTTAATTTGTGCAGATATTTTTCCTATTGGCACAGATACTTTATTGTTCACCTCCGGGTGACATGTAATGGATTTGCTTGTATCTGCTCTTCTGTTTACTAAGTGCATTTTTTTCTACAGTATATCCTCTCTGACATGTTTTTATGTCATCTGCTTTCTGTATACAGTTATATCCAATTCAGGGAGCGCAGCAGAGATGTTTCATATCCCGATGCAACAAAAATAAAAACTGTGAATATATAACAACATGGCTAATACACGCAGAGCAATATTAGATATTAATCTCGTAGTGCCCATTAAGGAGACATCTGAAGGAGTACAAAAAGCCCTAAAAATGTTCTAATCCTCAGGATATACGCCCCTAATCGGGTGCGTCCCCTTGGCATTTTAGCATAGGGACTGGTTGTTCTACTACCAATAGTTTATGGGAGATGACTGTACAGCAGAAATTAGTCATTGTATAGCTGAGTAAATAATCTGACAAGTGGCTAGGTAAATATTTACTATACGCTCACTAATGACATCACTAAGGCAGTCTGTGCATGCACATTCACTAGGCCAGAGGTCTTCATGTTTCTCATCTGGGCAAACGTTAGGATATTTTGTAATGTAGCACCGGGTTAAAAAAAGAATGTGGGAGGGGAACGTTCTACATTTACTTGCCTGTTACCAAAATATTCATATTCTCTGTGATGTGGGTATGTTTGTCACTTCTAAGGCAAATGTAAAAATCAACAAATTACACACCCTGCAGTTTTTTTTCTTTTGTGTGTTTTTATGTGTTATTAGTGTTTCATGTAGTTTTATTTTTACCTCCCAAGTGATGGCTGCTCTGTCTTTCCTGCTACCTGCAGCATCCTTCTTATCCCTTACACAAAAACTTTTTTGGGGGGTATTCAATTGCTTGAAAAGTCAGTTGGGTGTCTGTTTTTTCCTATCTAATAAACAGGAAAAAACAGACACCTAACCGACTTTTCAAGCAATTGAATTCCCCCCTTTGTGTGGCTGAAGATCTTTGCTGTTTCTTTAGCAGCTGAGGAAAGATCTAATCATGGTAGTGCCAGAACAAATGCCAGCTGCGCCCCTGTATTAATTGGCCCTGCAATATTTCTATATGCCTTGCATGGAGTCACATATAAGTTCCACATACCCTTAAAATTTCTTTTTTTTTTCTCTTTATTAAGGGGATTTTGTGTTATTGGTTTAAAATATTATTGGAATGTGGAGATAAACAGCTTTCAGTCATTTATTACTTTTTCAGGCTGCTTGTATTGAACATCACAAGCACCACAACATTTAGTGGCAACTTGTAAATGAAGGACACATCAGTAAGGGTGGAGAAATGGATATCATTACTGCCTTGGTTAGCATTACAGCATTAAGGTCATTGGTTCGATTCCCACTATGACCCTGACTGTGTGGAGTTTGTATATTCTCCCGTGCTTGTGTGGGTTTCCTCCAGGTGCTCCGGTTTGCTCCCACGTTCCAAAAATATACTGGTAGGTTAATTGGTTTCCAACAGAAAATTAGCTCTAATGTTTAAGTGTACATGTGTTTAGGGCAGACTAGATGGCCAAGTGGTTCTTATCTGCAATCAAATGCTATGTTTCTATGTAAGTCTATACAGTCAACTTTTATTTTGCTTTTTTTAGTGGTTTTGTACTGCAGTTAATGAGGAAAATGCGTCCACTTTAGACCACCTCTAACTGGCTCCTCTTTTTAAGATGCATGCACCTACAAAACCACCTTATGCTAAAGTGGTTTCAGTGATAATATGGATAAATAAATAAAAAATGGTGTTAGCATAGCACAATGTTTAGCTATTGATAGTTACTCAAAGTCTAATAAACGATTATGGATCAATGGGTCGACAGTGTATAGGTCAACATTGACATGGTCGACACATTAAAAGGTTGACATGGCATTTTTAAACCTTTTTGGTGTTTTTTTTTTTTTTTTTGCGTAACATGACCAGGAACCCCAATTGGTGCGCAGAGTCCCCTTACATGGCTTGCACTGCAGGCAAGATACCTCGCTCTGCTGTTCTCAGCACAGGCTACTATTCCCAATCATAGTCTATGTGGATGGTAAGGTTTGAAAAAGTTAAAAATAATAATTAAAAAAGTCATGCCAACCTTTGCATGTGTCGATCTGTCCCATGTCGACCATTTTAATGTGTTGACCTTTCCTGTGTTGCCAATGTCAACCAATAGTGACTGTCGACCTAATCCATGTCTACCTATCATCCAGATACCCTAATAAACACATAGGGGTATATTCAATTACAGTCGAAACTGCTGTCTTGTCGGAAAGACATCAGTTTTTGACTTTTTAAGGTCGGAAGGGGTTCCAAACTATTCAATATCCCCCTCAGTTTCCGACAAGTCAGGAAATTTGAATTGTTGGAAAGCACGTGGATCGGTGGAATAGTCGCCGATCTGCGTGCTTCTGTCAGAAACGGGGCCAAACCTGACAGGTTTCATCCCCGTTTCCGACAATGTAATCTGATTTTTTAAAAAGTCGGAGTGACATTGCCGCCACCTCCTCCATCCACCCTGCCATGCTAGGAGCTTCCCACAGCGGCATCATCAACCCCCACTCACTCCCTCACCATGGAACGGGTGAAGCCGGAGACAGGCGTCCCGCACACATAGCAATAGCGCACGGTCTCTGGGATAGCACCTCATATACCCAGGATGAGGGATAGCTGCTCCAGGCCTTGGGATGGAGAGCCGACCTGGGCGTCGCATGGCACCGGGGTGAGCAGCAGCAGTGTGGGGAGGATGCCGGCACTGGGCTATGTGGCAGCACAGATGGGACCGGGGTGAGCAGCAGCAGCGTGGGGAGGAGGCCTGCACTGGGCTGTATGGCAGCACGGACGGGACACCGGGAACGGCCAAATCCGACAGTTGGATTTGGCTCAAATCCGACAGTCGGATTTTGCCACTCAGGATCCGGCAATGCTTGTTGGAAAAGATCCGACTTGAATTGAATATACCCCATACTGGGAAAATGTCAGGGCTCTTCATTGCCACCTGGTGGCCAAAAGTACCTTTGTGACAGCGCTGTGTCCTGTTCCCTAAACTGTATTACCCCATATATAGGTACAATAGAGTGCCATAGTTTTACTTACTGTACTATGTGAAATTGTCACTTATAAAGTTTACATTTAAAAGTGATAATAAAAGGCCACAATATGAGCCTATTGAGATTGTACTGCTCGTGTCCTTATTTTATTATCTAACAATGGATACAAGTGAGATTTAGGGTTATTTACTTATGTGTCAACAATACTGTTAAAATACAGATGTGTCCTCTTACATCCTGGCTGTAGTCAGGTTTTTTTCCTGCAAAAATGCGCCTTAGATGCAAAATAATGTAATAGGACGCACAAGCAGCTTCTACAGATTAAATTGATATGCCTATAGTCTGTGTGTAATTGCATCCGAAATGTCACGTTACAGCGTTTTCCATGTAGCCTAGGAATTTGTATGCAAATATTGGGCCTAACTGAGATTCAGATGTAGTTTTGTGAAAAAGTGCAAAACTACAACTCTCATCTTTAACATGCGAGGGGCCGCCCAGCACTGGACAAGGCTGACCCACATGCCGGGTCCTGTCCCCCCCACGCTAACATGTGAGCAAATCGCTATACAGCGATGTGCTTGCATGATTAAGGTAGCCCCTGCCCCGCCCCACTCCAGGTCTTAGAGTGCACAGTTTAGGACCCTGCACATGTGCGCACCGGCGTGTGCATAGAAATACAAATAAACATCCACCCCTCAGCTGTCACATTTATATGACCATCTTTAGATAGATGCAGGGGTGTATCTAGGGGTCTGAGCGCCCCTGGCAAAGTAAAGGACTGGCGCCCCACACCCGCCCTTATACACATGGCGCCCCCCCCCCCTTATACACATTATGCCACACAGTAGGACCTATAGTATATATATATATATATATATATATAATCTCTATAAAGCAGCGGCACTCGGCAGACTGTTTTGCAGAAAAAAGCCGTTTATTCCGGTCCTACGCCGTTTCGGGGATGTACCCCGTCTTCAGGGACAATACAGTACAAATATAGTGCTAATACCATCAACCTTTTATACCCTCTAAACAAGTGCTCATGAATGTTTAATGTGTGATACAACTCACCTGTCCAGCGCTGCCGATTCCCGCCGCGTCTGGCCGCTGTGTGTACAGGACTCACATGGATGACGTCAGCGGTCAGCGCCAGACAGGGAGCTCCAATCAGAGAGTTAGTGTAAGTGTTGCTAAGCAACCGCTGTGAATAAATAACACAAAAACATGTTAATAAAATCCCGTGCTGGTTAAAATAGTGCTAATCAGAGATCACTCTGAGCATGCCACTAACTCATACCAACTAAAACTATATACTATCTACATTAAAAACAAAGGGTAAACGTTCCCGACGGAGGATAAGCATTGACGTGAACATAATTATATATATATTATTATCTACTGGTTAAACTGCTGTCTATAGCTAAATAGCTAAATACCTCTGAAAAATGCTTGAAACAGTGGCTATACTGACTATGGCTCTAAGACTATACATATCATGAGGTTATCCATAGCTCTCATCGTCTCGATATTCAAAGCATGTAAAGTTATACTGATGTAGATAATCACTATACATTGCATCATAGAAAACCTCATTAGTAACTATACCAAAGACCCGTCCTCAATATACTTCAATATCATAGAAAACACTGCAGACCTAGTGTCTCATTTAGACCTCCTGGGGATATGGTGTTTAAAGAATGAATCCATCTGCTCTCCTTCTGCATCAGTATTTTATTACGATCCCCTCCTCTGTGTAGTGGGGGTACATGGTCTATAATTATAGCTCGTATGCTTGCTATATTGTGTTTGGCTGTCAAGCAATGACGAGCCACCGGTTGTTCACTCGTCCCTTTCTCGATGGCCTGTTTTATAGCACTTCTGTGCAGGGCCATTCTTTCGCGGAATTGGCGTTGCGTCTTCCCGACGTAAGCCAAGCCGCATGGGCATTTCAACATGTATATAACGTGAGTTGTGGTGCATGTCACCCTATGTAGAATTTTAAACGATTTGCCTGTATGCGGATGAAAAAACTGAGAGCCGGTAAGCAAAGTGTTACATGTTGAACACCCTAGACAGCGGAAGCATCCACTCTTAGGTCGTAAAAAATGTGTTTGCAGTTGCTTGGTGAGCGGGAATACATCTAATTTTACTACTTTATCTCCTATACTAGAACCCCTTTTATAACTAGGTAATATTCTAGAATCCAGCAGTGCCGGTAGAGCTTTATCCGTATTTACAATGGGCCACAGCTTTTTGACCCTTTGTGTGATCCCCGGAGTCGCTGCTGTAAATTTGTTGACCCATGGTATTTTTGAACCATCTGGTCTAATGCTGGTTCTACCGCAGTTGGATCTGCATTAGACCAGATGGTTCAAAAATTTGAGCAAAGGGGATACCCTAGACAGGATCTACTATACAGCAGGAATAAAGTCTTGAATCTCTCCAGAGATTCGTTGTTACATAAATGTGACCCCATAGAGAAAAAACAAGCGCAGAAAATACCATGGGTCAACAAATTTACAGCAGCGACTCTGGGGATCACACAAAGGGTCAAAAAGCTGTGGCCCATTGTAAATACGGATAAAGCTCTACCGGCACTGCTGGATTCTAGAATATTACCTAGTTATAAAAGGGGTTCTAGTATAGGAGATAAAGTAGTAAAATTAGATGTATTCCCGCTCACCAAGCAACTGCAAACACATTTTTTACGACCTAAGAGTGGATGCTTCCGCTGTCTAGGGTGTTCAACATGTAACACTTTGCTTACCGGCTCTCAGTTTTTTCATCCGCATACAGGCAAATCGTTTAAAATTCTACATAGGGTGACATGCACCACAACTCACGTTATATACATGTTGAAATGCCCATGCGGCTTGGCTTACGTCGGGAAGACGCAACGCCAATTCCGCGAAAGAATGGCCCTGCACAGAAGTGCTATAAAACAGGCCATCGAGAAAGGGACGAGTGAACAACCGGTGGCTCGTCATTGCTTGACAGCCAAACACAATATAGCAAGCATACGAGCTATAATTATAGACCATGTACCCCCACTACACAGAGGAGGGGATCGTAATAAAATACTGATGCAGAAGGAGAGCAGATGGATTCATTCTTTAAACACCATATCCCCAGGAGGTCTAAATGAGACACTAGGTCTGCAGTGTTTTCTATGATATTGAAGTATATTGAGGACGGGTCTTTGGTATAGTTACTAATGAGGTTTTCTATGATGCAATGTATAGTGATTATCTACATCAGTATAACTTTACATGCTTTGAATATCGAGACGATGAGAGCTATGGATAACCTCATGATATGTATAGTCTTAGAGCCATAGTCAGTATAGCCACTGTTTCAAGCATTTTTCAGAAGTATTTAGCTATTTAGCTATAGACAGCAGTTTAACCAGTAGATAATAATATATATATAATTATGTTCACGTCAATGCTTATCCTCCGTCGGGAACGTTTACCCTTTGTTTTTAATGTAGATAGTATATAGTTTTAGTAGGTATGAGTTAGTGGCATGCTCAGAGTGATCTCTGATTAGCACTATTTTAACCAGCACGGGATTTTATTAACATGTTTTTGTGTTATTTATTCACAGCGGTTGCTTAGCAACACTTACACTAACTCTCTGATTGGAGCTCCCTGTCTGGCGCTGACCGCTGACGTCATCCATGTGAGTCCTGTACACACAGCGGCCAGACGCGGCGGGAATCGGCAGCGCTGGACAGGTGAGTTGTATCACACATTAAACATTCATGAGCACTTGTTTAGAGGGTATAAAAGGTTGATGGTATTAGCACTATATTTGTACTGTATTGTCCCTGAAGACGGGGTACATCCCCGAAACGGCGTAGGACCGGAATAAACGGCTTTTTTCTGCAAAACAGTCTGCCGAGTGCCGCTGCTTTATAGAGATTACATTTGGATGGCAACATTCGCGGAAGGCACCACAGCAAGTAAATAGTGCCCAACAGTGAGTGCCGAGCCTGCCAGCTTTGCTTATATATATATATATATATATATATCTCCAAAAAATGCTAACCCAGTATACCATAATATATATCCATTCCAATAAGAAGAGGTGCACTCACCAGGGACTTTTCAGCAGGTTTTGTTTACTCACATCACCAGTGTAGACAAAAACTTAACGTAATCTTTCTCAAGACATCCCACCAGTAGAAGAGAGACACACACACACACACACACACACACACACACACACACACACACACACACACACACACACACACACACACACACACATATTATATATAGTGGTAATAGTGGAAATTGTGGAGTGGGGGTATGGAAAAGTGAAGATTATAATTATGTGCGCGCCGAAGGCGCGTGCACTCAGAGAAAATGAGGTGTGGTTTAAAATGGGGTGTGGTCACTCAAAAGGGGGCATGTCCTTCAGTGTAGTGTACCATCTCATATACCCCTTATACACATTATGCACCACAATAGTAGGACCCCTTATACCATCTAGTACTAGTGCCCCTTACACATTATGCCACACTGCATGAGCCAAAATTCACATTATGCAACATGGTATGAGCCAAAATTCCCATTATGCAACACAGACTGAGACAAAATTCACATTACCCCACAAAGACTGAGCCAAAATTCACATTACCCCACAAAGACTGAGCCAAAATTCACATTACCCCACACAGTATGAGCCAAAATTCACATTACCCCACACAGTATGAGCCAAAATTCACATTACCCCACACAGTATGAGCCAAAATTCACATTACCCCACCCACATTACCCCCCAAAATTCACATTTCCGCATACAGTATGATCCAAAATTCACATCACCCCACACAGTATGAGCCAAAATTCACATTACCCCACCCACATTACCCCACACAGTATGATCCAAAATTCACATTACCCCACACAGTATGATTCAAAATTCACATTATCCCACACAGTATGATCCAAAATTCAGGGACAGGGAGAGTGACAGCAGGGACATAGTTACAGGGAGAGGGACAGCAGGGACAGTGATAGAGAGACAGCAGGGACAGTGACAGAGAGAGTGACAGGAGGGACAGGTAGAGTGACAGCAGGGACAGAGAGAGTGACAGCAGGGACAGGGAGAGTGACAGAGGGACAGAAAGATTGACAGAGAGACAGTACCTGAGGAGCTGATGGGGCTGTGGTCGGCGGCGGTGCAGAGGCTGAAGTCAGCGGCAGTGAGGAGAAGGCCCTGGGCAGTGGTGGTGACCAGGAGAAGGCCCTGGGTGGCGTAGCGGAGGATGACATAGGCGGCAGCGGCGGAGGACAAGGGCGGCAGCGGTAAAGAGGAGGAAGCCCAGGGCAGCGGCTGTGTGGAGATGGCCTTCGGTCCCTTTGACCGTGGCGTCACCGTTTGAAATCTA